>NW_026652276.1:123257189-123627040 GCF_009828535.3 Hylobates moloch | reverse complement strand
GGGGGTTTTCACTCCTAACCTGTGTTTTGTTCAAGGGCCAACTGTACAATTGAATTTTTGTATTGGTAAACTGTTCTGAAACTCCGCTGAGCTCACTCATTTCTAGTAGGTTTCCGTATACATACGTTTTCTACATAAATCATCATGTTGTTTGCAAATGAAGACAGATTTTCTTCGTCCTTTCCCGCTTGGGTGCCTTTTATTTGTGTTTTCTTGCCTTCTTTTACTGGCTAGAACCACCAGTACAATGTTGAATAGAAGTGTCAAGAGCAGGCATTCTTGTCTTGTTCCCAACATTAGGGGAAGGCATTCTGTCTTGCATCATTAAATATGATATTACCAGTTGGATTTTTTGTGGATACTTTTTATCGAGCAAGTTTCCTTTTATTTCTAGTTTGCTGAGTTTTTTTTTTTTGAATCAGAAATGGATGTTGAATTTTGTCTAATTCTTTTGCATCTATTGGAAGGATCATATGGTTTTTCTTTTTAGTCAGCTCATATAATGAATTACATTGACTGATGGTAGGATATTTGAACATCCTTTTGTTCCTTGGACAAGCCCTACTTGGACATAAAGATGGTCCCCGACTTATGATAGTTTGACATATGCTGTTTTGACTTTAGGTTGATGGGAAAATGATACACATTCAATACAAAGTGCCTTCCTCTTGTGATGCTGGGAGACAGCAGCAAACCACAGCTCCCGATCAGTCATACAGTTTTGACTTTCAATATTTTCAGCTTACCATACATTTATGGGTTGTAACCCCATCAGAAGTTGAGGAGGATTTGTTTTTTTTTGAGACAGAATCCTGCTCTGTCACTAGGCTAGAGTGCAGTGGTGCGATCTTGGCTCACTGCAACCTCTGCCCCCTGGGTTCAAGCGATTCCACGGCCTCACCTCCCGAATAGCTGGGACTACAGGTGTGCACCACCATGCCTGGCTAATTTTTTGTATTTTAGTAGAGACGCGGTTTCACCATGTTGGCCAGGATGGTCTTGATCTCCTGACCTCGTGATCCACCCGCCTCGGCCTCCCAAAGTGCTGGGATTACAGGCGTGAGCCACCGCACCTGGCCGTTGAGGAGGATTTGTATTGCATTATCCTTATTTATTGTTGGCTTTGCTTTTCTAAAATTTTGTTTAGAAAATTTTTTATTTATGTTACTTAAAGATATTAGTCTGTGGCTTTCTTATTCTGTACATGGTGTCAAGATAACGCTTAACTCATAGATGAGTTTGGGAACATTTCCTTTTGTTGAATTTTTTGGAATAGTTTTTGTAGAAATGGTATTCTTTCCTTCTTAAATGTGTGGTAGAATTTACCAATGAATCCATCTGGACCTGATATTTTCTTTGTGGAAAAGTTTTTAACTACAAATTTAATTTCTTTAAATAGAGCTAGTGAGGTCAGTTTTTTTTTTTTTTTTTTCCTTAAATAAGCTTGGCAGTAGTTCTTCATAGTATTTCCTTGTTTTTCTTCTAATATCTGTAGAATCTATAGTGACGTCACCTCTTTTATCCATGGTTTGGGTAAGTTTGTCTTCTCTTTTATCTGATCATTTTGGCTAGAGGTTTATCAATTTCATTGATTTTTTTTTTAAATAACTGCTTTTCATTTGATTGATTTCTCTATTTTTTCTATTTAGTTTCTTTTCATATCTGTATTATTGTTTTGCTTCTGGCTATTTTGGGTTTAATTTGTTCTTCTTTTTGTAGTTTCTTAAGGTGGATGCCAAAGCCAGTAATTAAACATTTTTTATGTTTTTTAATATAAGAATTTATTGTTGTAAACTCACCTGAAAGTATTACTTTAGCAGTATCTCATAGTTTCTGGTATGTTTTGTGTTTTTCTAATTCTGTTCAAAGTACTTTCTAATTTCTCTTGATTTTTTTTTTTTTTTTTTTAGACCCATGGGTTGTTTAGAGGTGTGATTCAGGGATATTTCAAAGATCTTGTTTTTTACTTCTAATTTAGTTCTTTTGTGATCAGAGAACATACTTTTTATTATTTGAATCCTCTTAAATTTATGGCCCAGAATATGGCTTACTTTGGTGGTTTAGTACTCTGATTTTGTAGAATTCTGTTGTTAAGAGTGTGTTCAGTAAGTACCAATTAGGTCAATTGGTTGATAGAATTGTTCATGTCTTCTATATCTTTATTGATTTCCTGGCTACTTGTTCTCTCAATTATTGAGAGAGGGGTATTAAAATCTCCAACATAATTGTATATTTTTTCTTTCAGTTCTATTTTTACTTCATGTATTCTTAAACTGTTATTCAATTTTTAAATATTTGTAATGGTTATGTCTTCTTGATAAATTGACTATTTTATTATTAAGAAATGACCTTCTTTATTCTGGTAATATTTTTTGCTTTGTAATCCCATTTGTCTGATATTAATAGAGCCATTTCAACTTTCCTTTGACTGTTGTCAGAAAGAATAGTTGTCACTCGATACTTACAGGGCATTGTTCTAGGACTACCAATGGATACCAAAATCTGGATGCTCAAGTCCCTTATAAAAAATGGCATAGTATTTGCATATAACCTTTATACACATCCTCCTGTATATTTTAAGTCTTCTCTTGGTTACTTATAATATCTACCACAGTGTAAATGCTATGTAAATAGTTGTTATGCTGTATTGTTTGGGGAATAATGACAAGAAAAAAAGTTGTACATGTTCAGATAGATACAACCTTGATAGGCCTAACTACATTCTGTCATCTGCAGTTGGTTGGATCCATAGATGCAGAACCCATGGATATGGAGGGTCTGTGTCTTCTTCCGTCCTTTTATTTTTAGTCTGTTTGTTTTTGTTTTTTAGGACAGAGTCTCGCTCAGGCTGGAGTGCAGTGGTACAATCTTGGCTCACTGTAACCTCCGCCTCCCGGGTTCAAGAGATTCTCCTGCCTCAACCGCTCTAGTAGCTGGGATTACAGGTGCACACCACCACGCCCAGCTAATTTTTATATTTTTAGTAGAGAAGTGTGTTCACCATGTTGGCCAGGCTGGTCTCGAACTCCTGACCTCAGGGAATCCGCCTGCCTCAGCCTCCCAAAGTGCTGGGATTACAGGCATGAGCCTCCATACCCGGCCTGTTTGTGTCTTTTTATTTGAAGTTTGTTCTTAGTTTTGCTTTTATTTTGTTTTTTGTACCTAAGATGACAATCTCTGCTTTCAACTGGGGTGTTTGGACTATTTGCATTAGTGATGTGGTGAGGTTTGGACTGTTACCTTGCCATTCGCTTTTTGTCTCATTTGTTCTTTGTTCCCTTTTTTGTTTTTTTTGGCCATTTTGCCAATTTATTATGTTTTATGATTCCATCTCACTGCATTTATTGGCTTACTAGTGTAATTCTTTGTTTTGTTATTTTTGTGGTTGCTTTAAAGTTTATAATAGATATTTTAACTTTTAGCGGTCTACCATCACGATTTATTAATTACAGCATAAGAAACTTACAATTATATACATCTGTTTCTTCCTTCTTGGCCTTTATGACGTTGTTCCCATACATTTTACTTTTTCTAGTGTTATAAACTCCATTTTACATTTTATTTACAGTCAATTCTCTTTCAAAGCAATTTAAACAGTAAAAATATCTGATCTGTTTATTCATGTAGTAACTATTTCCTTTGCTTTTCATTCATTTATGCAGTCTATATTTCTTTGTGTTTTGTATTTCTGCCTAAATTTCTTTTGGCTGGGTGTGGTGGCTCATACCTGTAATCCTAGCACTTTGGAAGCTGAGGTAGGAGGATCACTTGAGGCCAGGAGTTTGAGACCAGACTGGACAACATAATGAGACCCCATTTCTACTGAAAAAAAGAAAAAACATAACTGGGTGTGGTGGCACATACCTGTAGTCCTACTTATTTGGGAGGCTGAGGCAGGAGGATCGCTTGAGCCCAGGAGTTTGAGACTGCAGCGAACTATGATCACATCACTGCACTCCAGCCTAGGTGATAGAGTGAGACCCTATGTGTGAAAAGATAAAATAATTTTTAAAAAATTTCTTGTAGTGCTGGTATGCTGGTGATGAATTCTTTCAATTTTTGTACTTCTGAAAGACTCTTTATTTTGCCTTAATTTTTTAAAATGTATTTTCACTGCATGGAGAATTCTAGGTTGACAGTTTTGCTTTGTTTTCTTCAGAACTTTAAAGATGTTGTTCTATTGTCTTCTCTCATGTTGTCTCCAATAAGAAGTCTGCCATCAACTCTCTTTCTTTGTTTGAAATAGGTCTTTTCTGTCTACTTTTTTTTCTTTTCATCACTGGTTTTAAGAAATTTGATTTTGATGTGAATTTGAGTTTTCTTCATGTTTCCTATGCCAGCATTATGTTGAGCTTCTTGCATCTGTAGTTTTACGGTTAAATCAAATTTGTAAAACAACAACAACAACAACAAAAAACCTGGGTGATCCTTTTTCAAATACATTTTATGATTCCTCCTCTTCTTCCTTCGGGGACATCAGTTCCACATGTATTAGGGAGTTCCACTCTTGAGGGAGCCTGTAGCTCATTGGTTATTTTCTTCAGAATTTTTGGATTCTTTTCCTTTCTATTTCATTTGGATAGTGGCTATTTTCTTCTGCAGTGTATGTCACGTCATTAATTCTATCCAGTATAGTTTCCATCTCAGACACTCTAGTTTTCATCTTCAGAAGTTCAATTTGAATCTTTTTTCCTTTTGTTGAGGTAACTGCCTGAAAGTTCAAAATTGGAATGACCCAGTTTGCTCCTTTTTTTTTTTTTTTATATTACTTGTTTGTTTTTTCTTTGTGCATTGTTGGTGTTGCGTATTTTTCAAGTGTATGTTTTACTCTAATCTGCCTGAGTCAGTTTTTGAGGAGCACATAGGAGGATGTGTGTGCCTCATATGTGCTGGTCTTGTGTGTGAGTCCCTGGTGTTGGATATGCAGGTGGCCCCTGTGAAGTAGGAGCATGTGAGATGCGTGTCCCTCAGATGTGCTCACGTTGTGTCTGGGAGTACGGCAGCAATGGTGCATGTCTTTTAAATGCTTTGGTCTCCATAGGGGCATTATATGCAGGAAAGAGCTGCCTTTCCTTCTAATGGTTTATAGTGAGTCGTGGCTGCCAGATGTCCATGCATACTGAAGCCCACTGGTACAGGATGGGTCATGCTTAGACTGTAGGCTCCAGGTTGTATAATTGATGGCTGCAAGGGCCTGTTTCTGAGTCTCTGGTGTTGGAGATGCAGGTGGCCCCCATGAAGTAGGACCACATGGGATGTGTGTCCCACAGATATACTTGTCATATGTCTGAGGCCCTTGTGTTGGTGATGCAAGTGGCCCTTGTGAAGTGCAGGCTTGGAAAATTACACACAGCTGCAGTCCAAACATATCTTTCTCTATGAAGGTCTCTGTGGGAAGTTAAACAAACACAGAACATGTTTGCCTTAGTCTTGATAGTAGCTGATGGTTTATTTACCTCCTTAGCCATGGTTGATAGTCACAGATGTGAACAATATTTTTTACCTTTTCCCCATTTATTGGATACTTGTTAGATTTACATTTGCTTTAATACCCATGTATATTTGGAAGACTGGCCACACCCCTTTGAATTGATGAGAAACACCTGCCGAGGCCCAGTCTCATTCCATCTTCACCTGTGGAGGGACAGGGCCCCTTCTCTGGATGTCAGTTTTCTTAACAGGAACATGAACTGACTGAACTAAGCATACAGTTCCTTCATCCATTTCCAGAAGACTGTGGGGCAGCATGGAGGGGTTCACTGTGTGCCATCTGCAGAGATAAGACAATCCTAGCTTGGCCGGTTATCAGCTGGGCTGCCTGGGGCTCATCCTGATCCCATTCCTCAAGTGGGTGGGGACACAGCCCCTTAGTTCTGGTCATAACTCCCAGAACCCTTCTGGGAACATTTTTTTTCCCAATGAGAGCACCTCACATTGTTGTAAGTTCTCAGCCCCACAGTGACTGTTTCCTGGTGCATGCCAGAGATGCATTTAGATTTCAGATGGTACAAGCGGGTACCTGATGGGGATCAGTGCAAGAGTAGACTGGTCAGTGTGGTGAGGTTAGACAACCCCCATGAGACATTCCCATTCCCTGGACTGGGCTTGAGGCTACCTGGATCTAAGTAATCCTGTGGGATATGCTGAGCCAGCTGATGGCCTCTGAAAGACTGTGCTGACCCCAAACATGGACACATCAGTAGACATTCTGATCCATGGTGACCCAACACAGAGGAGTATTTGAGCAATGATTTAATGAGTGTTTAAGTTAGGATCGCTTGCGTTCATATAATTTGCTTTAAGGAAATATAAGACAAGTGTTGTGCTGGGTTTAAGAATCCTGCTACAGGCTGACACAGTACTGGGCCTCCTGGTCACAGATGACAAGGCCAACATTCGTGGCTTTATGGTGCAGTTGTTACCCAACTGAACCTAGGTTTGATTGCCCAGCACAGAAAGCCAAAATATCTACATGGAGGGAGAAATATCTACAGCAGGAGAAAGAAGGGCCTTCATTTGCAGGGTGCCACGCAAGGAGAATTGAGCAGCTCCCGCTTAAGACAGAACCTCTCCAATGGCTTGCAAGCAAGGTTTTTAAAGGCAGGGGTAAATTTCAGGAAAGCAGAAGTTACAGACAAAATCATAAATCGATACATGGTAGTTATACACTGGTTTGGCCTAAAAAGATGGGATATCTTGTATAGGGGTATCTTGAATAAGACTCCTAGGTAGAGTCAAAGTCAAAGATTTTCTGATTTTTAATTGGTTAAAGAAGAGAAGTTTTGTTTAAAATGTCAGAGGCAACAGAAAAGAATGTCAGGTCTGGCTTGTGGGTGTGACTTCCTGCAGGCCCTTAAGGAAGAAAGTTAGGACAAAGATTGGCAGTCGGAGTTCAGTCCTCAGTTCTTCATTATTTGAGGTCGCCAGCATATCCATTTGGGGTCTAGGTTTCTAAAAAACAACTCAGGGACATATGTTAAGATGTTATCTTTATTTTCTATAGGGAACCAAACATCCTTTAACTTTTAACTATTGTTAAAGTGACTTTAACTTCCTTGGCTATTGTTTTAAGCTACTGTTACCTTCTTGCTTATCAAGTTGCTCATTTACCTCTCAGGGCTAGCTGGGAGCCTGGAATTTCCCTTGAAGGAACTCAGGATTTTCCTTTATTTCCATGCTTGTGGGGTCCTGCAGACCCCTAAGAGGGGTCCCTGTTCTATGTCACAATCTGACCATTTTGTTCAACCTTTGATTGACAAAAGATGTCAAATAATGTCAAAAGATGACATTATTATGGCTTGTGTTAGTGAGGTCATTATTTTTCGTTTATTTTATGTTTACTCTGGATATTTCCAAAAGGGACTCATGGAAGCCAGCCCAGGAGACAGAGCTGTCCCTGTCAACTCTCAGGTTCATGGAGCTGTGTATTCACTTCCATACTTCCTGAGCCCCTCCCAGCCTTTGCTCTCCTTGTGGATCCTTTCACTGGGCTTGATTCCGAGGCCAAGAATCACAAGGCAGCTGCAAGGACTGCACCCACGTCGTCCTCATGTCTTGGTTTCTGTGACTATAAAATGTGAAAAGGACACTGGAGAGTCTATACATCCTTTGCTGCTCCCGTACCCCAGTTCTGTGAGCTGCTAAAAAACTGGCCACACTGGAGGCCTGAAGTGAATTCTCATCCGTAACGTAGCTCCAACAATTGTTAATGTCTGGTTAGTCTTGTTTGGTCTCTACCCTCTGCCTTCCCTCAAATCCTAGACATCATCTCACTTCCTCCATAAATCCTTTAACTCTATCATCTGAGAACATTTCACCTGGCACCACCACGATACCATTATCATACCCAACCAAACTGGTGAAAGTTACATCATCTCTAAAACCAATCTGGGCTCGATTCACCCTTGTGTCTCAAAAATGTCTTTTCATCCTGGCTGATTTGTTCCAACCAGGATACAAATGAGATGGACATATGTCTTGATTGTCTTGCGAGATTTTAATATTTGGAGGTGACTGAACAATGACACAGACAGTCCCGTGCCATTGAGGGAAGTTTATTATAGCCTGTAGACCAGAGGGTATGCACACCATGCCAAACAGGGCCACGCAGTGAGCAACCAGGTCATCAGCAGGCAGAAGGAGGAAGGGGACAGTGTGGCCTTGAGCCTTCATTGTGGTTTCAGGGGAAGGAAGGGGTGGGGCAGGTTAAGCAGCTTATCAGGTTTAGGATTAGATAGTTTGAATAATGTGCATGGGCTCTGGGCTATAGGAGTGGGCCCTGGTGTGTGCCTGGCCAGGGGGTGATTTAGGGCAGGTAGGTGAGAATTAGATTAGACAAAGGGTGGTCAGGGCATGGACTGGGGATGGGTTGGTTTGCATGTGAAAGTATTTACCGTTTCTAGGAATTAGCTAGTGTTGGGATTTCCCTTTTAATCTTTAACAGTGCCCCTCCCGTTTTGGCCCCCCATCCTCTGTGACTTTTTTTTATGTGCTCCTCCTGCCCTCTTGTTGGCTTCTATGAACTGGTAGATCTTCAGGAGACTTAGTAGTTTCTTGGATCTGCTTTTGTTCTTGTTGTTGTTGTTTTAATAACCCTTCCCTGGGTGGCTGTGCACTTCTCATTGCTTCTCTCTAGCAGGCAGGTGCTGGCTACTTTTCTTCTTGCCAGGTTGAGGTTGATGGTGGAGTGGTTATCAGTGAGACCCGTCCATCAATAGTCTCCCATCCACATTGCACCCAATGGTTTTATAGCAGCTGCCTTGCAAGCATGGCTGACATTTTGTGTTGCATTTGACTTTGCAAGATGGAGGTTTTTAATTCCCTAATTTCTTCAGCATTATTAGCTCATGATTTTTTTCTAAAAAAGAATACTTATTCGGCTATTTGGTTATTCTCAAAAATAGTAAATATTTGATTCTTTTTACTTATCAGTTTTCAAAATAATAATCAGCACCCCGTTATGAAGTCATGGATTTTTAAAAATTTGATGTGTTTTGATCGATTGCCGTCTTTTTTATTTTTGGTGTTAAATTTCCTATTTTGGCAAGTGGGAGCCTTCAGGTTACTTTCTGTTTTCTGTCTTTTTTTTTTTTTTTTTAAGGTCAGTCACCTCTGAATAGCATCTTCAGACTAAGCATTTTACTAGAAGGCCTGGTTTCTTTCAGTGGGAAATGGTTTTTCAGCACCATAATCTGGGTTGTAATTGGTCCAAGGCTTTTTAGGGCATTGAGATAGGATTTTTTTTAGGAAAATAAAAATAAATTATGAGTTTATATTGATATTTCCAATTCACTTCACTCCTTGGGTTTTTATATTTGTATCTTTTCGGTGATGCTGAAAATTCTAATGACAGTAATATTATTTGTTTCATCTTTCTATATATAGTAGGCTCAAAATAACATTGCCAATATTATTTTCAACAATAAGTCTGCTGAATGCAATTGGAGATTTCTTTGTGGTTATTTTTGTCCTTGCATTATATTCTACCAGACATACAGTCAAATATGCGTTTTCTCATCGCTTGGAATAATTCTTCTCTCTGTGGTCATGCTGGTAACAGGTTTATTTCATTTTGGTTTCGATCTTTTAGGTATCACTGCTTTTAATTTTTCTTTTTAGGCACATAATTGCATGGTTCAGTTCCACAGTAAAAAACCAAAGTCAAGGTACATGGAGAGACCCCTCCCTTGCCCACTGTTCCTCCCATGCGTGTAGTTAGACGTTTGTGCTGGGTTTCCCCTTGCCCCTCCATGGTTCCTTTTGGTTCCTTTTTGATGCTGGTAGTGCATGCACTGTGAAACTGTTCCTGGAGAATGCTTCCCAACAGGGCACGCTGATTCCTCAGTCCTCCCCTGAGGCAGGGAGGCTTCCAGGGACCTGATTTGATCCTGTTGATGGGCAGGTATCTGCAGAGTTCTTGTGTTTCAGCTCTTCTGCCCTATCTCTGTAGCAGGAAGCTTCCTCTAGGGTTTTCTAAAATTTCTTATTTCGTTCTTCCACTGATAGCCAAACACTCCAGTCTTACAAAGTTAATTGGACTTAGCCAGTTTGGGTTTTGGATGCAGTCACTTTCGGGCAAAAACTGGATTGATTCAGGCTTTTCATCCTCTCCTTCTCCCAGGTGTCTGTCTTCTCAGAATTGGGATGCGGTGTGCGAGTCCACGCGTCGTCCTCTGACCTCTCTGGACTCTACTGTTTTAGAGCTGGCTCTAGAGTGGCCTGGGCATGTCAGAGCTCTAGAATTGGCAGTGGATCTTCCTGAGCCACTGACTCTCTGCTTTCTTCTAGACATTACCTCTGTGCCCTTCTGGGACGGGTCCTGGGGCTGGGCAGGGTCAGAGTGCACTGGCCTGTGTGAGCCCTTGTTGTTCTAGACCCTTCTCTGTGGTTGCCTGCTCAGGCAAGGCCATGATGGGCCCAGACTGTCTGCAAGCTGGCTGCAGCTCTTTAGGCCACACCTGGAGCGAATCAGGACACTTTCCTATCTGGATTCTCCTGCAGCAGCTCTGTTGTACTGAGAAGCTTCTATTGTCATGTCACCTGCCTGCAGTCCTGTCCCTTTCAAGCCTGGGAGGGAGGGGGCAGCTCTTGTCCCTTAGGGCTGAACATGCCTCTGAGCCCCTGCCAACCCTCCATCTCATCTTCTTCTTTCTTCTTTTGGAGGAGACACAACACTTCCTGTGGTTATTGCAGTGGACTCTAGGTGCTGACTTTCCATATTTATACAAAAGAGTCTAAAAACAGAAACACTAAAACCAATTAGAAATACCTTTTTTGATCTCTTAAGCTTGCTAATAAAAGCCAGGGCCTCTGAGATTAAAGACAAAATAAAGCAATATAGTCAACATTTGTCCTAAGCTGTCTCCACTAGTGCTAGCGTGGTGGAGGTGGGTGGGAAAGGGATGCCATGAAGGCCCAGGAGGGTCCTCAGCTTTGCATCTCAGAACAGTTTCCAGAGACTCATGTGTGATGCTGAGTGAGCTGGAATTGTGCACACGTGTGTGTATGGTATGAGTTGCCCAGGTTCTAGGAGAGGATTGCTGTTCTAAAGACAACTGTTCTGGACAATTTCTTTAGAATACACAAGCCCTCATCTGCTTGTAAGGCGTTGCCACCTGACCATGTGCATATGGATAGTCTGTGCTAGATGGCTTTGCCCTTGGTCCTCATGCAGAGATAGGTTCTCCCCACTCACAGCTCACCCACACCATGCAGTGACGGTCACACTTGAGGCTCCGTGGGCGTCTCTTTAGCCTTCATTCCTGTGTGCTATTTATGCCTCCTTTTACATAGGACTCCTGTAGGGATGGTAATTGAGATTCCACCCCAGCCAGCCCCACAGCAATGTCCTTTTCTGCAGTGGCCATGCCAAGTCTTGGTGTCAAATAGCATAGTTGGGTTGACAGGGTGGGCTGTTTGGAGCAGCTGTACTGACAGGCCCCACCTTTGCCTTTTACCCTGGAGGCCCTGCTACCATCAGATCTGACTGGCCTGTTCACTCATGCACACTCATCCCTTCAGCAGCCTTGTCCTGCACACCTGTGCCACTCCAGGGATAGGCTTGTTCTGGACTCACAGAGATGACCAGGAGGCCCTGGTACCCATGGGACCCTGGAAAGATGCTGGGAACACAGCTCAGAGCTGAGGTGGGGGCAGGGACACTAGCAGTTGCCCACAATCCCTGAGTCCACCCACGTGCATGAGATGCAGGGATGATCAGGGACCCGCATCACCCTCAAAGTCCTTGACGTCCAGAGCACAGGTCCTTAGAGTTGGGGATTGGCGACCCTCCCAAAACCATGTGCAAGAAGAGTTCCAGCAGCCAGTGGGCATTGTGGCTCTTGTGGGCTCCCAGAGGGGTCTTGAGCCCTCTTCTGAGACCTCTGAGAAGAAATCCTGATGTGTCAGGGCTATCATCACAGGTTGTGAGTGCTCATGGGGTTTCTAATCTCAGGGAGGGGGTGGGAGGTGGCAGCGTCTAGGTGGAGGAAGCCTGAGTATGAGGTGTGGCTGCTTCCCCTTCCTGGCGTGCCCTGTGCATTCAGGCCTGCTTCTGACCATTGAGGACATTTGGGAGATGTTTGGAAGCAGGCCTGAATGCACAGGGCATGCCAGGGCAGTGCCAATGGGGACAGGGCAGTGTCCCAGGAGGGAGCCCAGAGCTGACTGTGGGCCTGGAGGCTCTGATGAAGATGGCTTGAGAAGGCTGGCCAGTCCCATCCCTGGTGAGTCCCTGAGGGGCCCTGCCTTCAGTTTTGCAGGACAGAGACTGGCACTCGCAGCCCACCCTGGGGACCAGTGAATGGTCATTCAAGCTGGGCCCTGAGGGGCTGGCACTGGAACCAGGCAGCAACCCTGTGTCCAGGTCACTTCTGTGGCCTCTTGGCTGTACCTTCCCTGGTACAGGACACGGTACTTTCTGTGAGCACTGACTGTGCTTCCAGTCCCTGTCATTGCTGCAGTGACAGTAACCATGGTGCCAGCCACTGCACGGAGACCCTTGCCCAGATCATCACTGGTCCTCCAAGCAGGCATATCCTGAGCCCTTTGAAACATTTGGACACCTGGGAAACAGCAGCTGTGGGGCCAAGCAGCCTGCCCTTGGGTGGAGTAGACCTACCTATCCAGCTCTGAACTTGTGCTCCCAGGCCCCTGACACAGGCTCATGTCAGCTGCAGCTCAGCCTGCTGGGGAATGAGGGCAGGTGGGAAGAGCCCCCTTCTACAGATGAGGAGGCCAGGGTTCTAAGGGCTAAGTAGTTGTTACAGTCATGCAGAGATGGAGGAGACCCTAAGTGGCCAGACCCTGGATGTCTTTGGACTGTCACCAGCCTCTCTGTGACCAGCTCCCTGTCAGCAGGAGGAGCCTGCCAGGCTCTGACAGAGCCGACTCGGATCCTAGGCTTTACAAGGCTGGCCTCAGTGTCCATCTCACAGACTGAAGTCTCTGATCACCTCCTCCCCTTGTCTCCCGTCCACGGTCTTGGAGTGCTGAGGGAGGCTCAGTGGTGGAAGGAGCTGGGCAGAGAGCCAACTATATGCCCAACAGTGCCCCCTCCTCTGATGCTGGGCGGTGGCCAGGGCCATCTCTCAAGGTCCCTGCAACGCCAGGCCTGAGGGCAGCTCAGGACAGCAGCAGGGTCATCAGCTGTCTGCTCAGCTCTGGGAAGATACTTCCATGGACAGGCCATTCAGCTGCTAGGCCAATCCCTGCTCAGCCTGGGAACTGGGGCTCCCAGCGGTCGGTGTGGCCTGTCCCTGTCCTGACTCACTCTGTGCTGGCCCTGGTTCCTCTTCTCTAAGAATGTGGGGCACAGGTGAGCACAGGGATCATGAGAGCTGATAATTCTTATCCCAAATGCACTTGTGTTAACTCAGCGTTCGAGAGGACCTGCAGGGCCCCAGTCATTTGTAAGAAACCAAAGGATCACATTAAATATAAGCCACCGATGTGTTCTCAGAGTGGCTGGAGGAGTTCTGTGGCATTATAAGACCATCTCAGGGGACTTCTGAGGTCCTTCCTCATCCAGCACTGTGCTTGTGTGAGGCTGGTTCCTTCACGGCCATCTGCAGAGACAGCACAGCACAAAGCCTGGATGCAGAAGTGGGTCACAGAATCCACTGTCTGCCCTGGAGACAACGGCACCACAGAGGCTCACAGAAGTGGACTGCAATACTGTGCTTCTCACTCATTGTCTTTTGTTTGGGGAAATGTCATGATTTTTCATAAAATGTTATTTATGTTAACATGCAGTGGATTCACTATTATTTTAAATGCATTTGTACGTGAAAAAATTCTTATTGTTAAATATCAGTAGCTATAACCCACCTACACAAAAAGTTTTTGTTTTTAGTGAGTCCTCAGTGATTTCAAGACATAAAGGGGTCCTGAAATGGAAATGTTTTAGAGCTGCTGTTTTAATGTTGTCCCTGAAATAAACACAACAGTCATGATGATAATCCCAGTTGACACTGATTGATCCAAGTAAGACAATACAGGGTCTTAGAGTTAACTCTCTCCACCTTACACGTGTCCTGCGAGGCTGGTGCTGCTGTTCTATTCATACCACTGTACAGATGAGCAGATGGACATTCAGCTTTGGCCAGTGCCTTCTGCCTCCTGGGAGTCTGCCCTGTGGGTGGGGAGGTCTGACCACCTTCTGAAGCCTCAGGGACACCCAGATGGGTGAGAGGTCCACCCTTCCTGGGGAGAAGCAGCTGCTGGTGGGAATCTAGCACGTTCCAGAGGGCTGTCCGTGATGGTCTGCATGGCGGTTAAGGGGGGTGCCGTGGGAATAAAGGGAGTTGGGGAAGATGCCCCATGAAGGTGGCATTCCAGCTGGACCTTGAATGATCATCTTGTAAGGTTGGCTCAGTGAAGCAGACAGGAGGGATGGACCCCCCAAGGGGAAAGAGGCCATGAGCGGGGTATGGGGAAAGAGAGAAGGAGATCAATGTGAGCCTGGTCCCAGCCCTCAAGACTGTGCTGACTACGCAAGGGTGTGGCCTGGGCGGGAAGGTGGTGGCCCAGGTCCAGCGTGTCTTGCCAGTGCTCTGTGGCCACCAGTGTCTAGAGGTGGTGGAGCCAGCAGTGGCACTCACAGTCACTGCAGCGCTGTCTCTTACCGTGTGCCTTGCCCTTACCTGAAGGAGAACCACTGTCGCCGCATCAAGATTCTTGGGGACTGCTACTACTGTGTGTCGGGCCTCACCCAGCCCAAGACTGACCATGCCCACTGCTGTGTGGAGATGGGACTCGACATGATTGATACCATCACGTAAGTACCCCATGGGGCTGAGAGGAGTGGCCTGGGGCATCTACACATTGAAATCCTGGAAGCTGAGCCACCTTCTGCCCCATGTGGGCTCCCCTCTCAGGGCCTCGCTTTGTCCTGGTGGGTCTGTCTGAGGCTGCAGAGAATGATGCCAGCATTAGGAGGATGCTGGGTTCAGGAAAGCGTGAAAGGATGCTTCCGTGATTCCCTGCCTTTACATTTCATGTGTGACTGTATTTCTTTGTCCACAGGAATCCTGCATATTGTCAGGTATGCATGAGTCATACAAAAATAAATTAGTTTTTAGCTTAGCCAGATAAGACATTCAGGAAGGTTTGGCCTCAATCTAGCTGAATTCTCTAATAAAAGGAAGTAAATGTGTGTGTTTCTCTTCACTCAGCAAGGTGACTGGGTCTCAGGTGCTCTCTGTGTGGGGAGACAGGCTTGGGATCGGGGCAGGTGAGTCTTCATGGAATGAATATTACACTTGTGAGGCCAGGCCTGCCCATTTCTTGGTCAGTCTTATGTTGTCCTTATCAGAGACTGGGATGAAGACACAGATGTTTTTGTCAAGTTAGGGAAGGTGTGGAGCTGGAAGGCTGAGCTAATGTATGGAGTGTAGATCCAAACAAACATCTCAAGATGTGGAGAGGTGGGTATGCTCCAGTGAGATGGGGCCAACAGGGATTGGGGCATAGCTTCATACCTGGAGTGGGAAAGTAGTAGCATAAGAATTTTGTAGGGAGACGATGGGTAGTTGCAGGTGAAAGGATGCACAGCTAGGCTGAGAGGTGGGGCGAGACTGCTGGCTCCGTTTGCCGCATCGCTGCCTTGTGGGCTGCCCCAGGCAGTGCTCCTGCAGACAGTGTGACTGGAAGGAGGCAGTCGGGAGGAGGCCAGCACCTCAAGCATTGTGCCCACTTCTGGCACCTGTGTGTCAGGGACACGTGAGCAAAGCTGAGCCCTGCGGGGCAGCGGTTCTCCAACACGGCTTCATGTCAGAGTCGCCTGTGAGAACCAAAGTCCCTGATGGTGGCTCCACCTCAAGAGCCCGAGGTGGCTGGTCTGGAGTGTGGTCTAGGACTGAGAGTGGAAAAGCCCCCTCAGCTGACCTCAGTACACAGCCTAACAGAGAGCCATTGCCCCAGAGAAAAGCAGCCTGGCTGGAGGAGATGCTGGGCAGAAGCGGGAAGGAAGGAAAGACGCCTGGCTTGGAGAAGACTTAGAGGTGATGACCATCACCTGTTCTCTGAAAGAGTGAGACGTTATCACAGCATATCATATATATTGTATGTTGCATCTTAGATGACATCATACATCACCTTACATCATGTATCACTTGTATATCATATGTCATGTCATATGTTACATGCCACATCATGTTTCAAGTAATATATATCACATATCATATCATATATCACATCATCTACCATATAACATATCACATATTGTATCATATCACACATCATATAACTGTCATATTTCATAATCACATCATATCACATGTCATAACATTATGTCACATCACATATCATATGCTATTTGTGTGTATATAGATAATAGATCTGGTTTTGTGTGATCTCCTTGGGAGAAAATGAGGCTCTGTAGGTGAACGCTTTAAGGAGACAGATGTCAGTCCATTTGCTTAGTAAATATTTGTGAAGCCCCCACTCGGTGCTGAGCACAGACACAAGCAGAGTTGAATGATGTGGGCTGACCTGGGTGACCAGGTGGCTCGTGGAGTTGAACTGGATGGCCTTGTGCCCTTGAAGGTTGGTGACCCTGGCTGTACCGACCGGGGTCCTCCTGAGAGGGGTCTGGTGCTTCTTCTTGGCCCCTGGTCTCCTCACCTGGCCTGTGTATGCTCCTGTGCTCAGTGACACTCCATCTCTTGCTTGAGGTTCTGGGCCTTAAAGGGTGCTGTCCTTCCTTCTACTCCTGTTTCTGCCTTGCATGTTGATGGGTTATAAGCTGTTTCTGTGGACGTGCCTCTCACTGGCTGCTGCCCAGGAAGCCCTGCGTCTGCGCTCTGGTTCTGCACCTGGCCTGGAGATGCCTGGAGCTGCAAACCCACCTGGCTTGCTCCACTTTCTGGTTCACTTGCTCCATGAACCTGTGTCCTCTTGGCCAGCTCTCCTGGCATTCCATCTGCTGGCTCTCAGTCTGTGAGATTCTCCAGGCTTTGGTGCCTTCGGCTCCACATCTCTAGCCCTGCTACCTGAAACTGGTCCAGTGCCAGGGGCATCTTCCTGGGCCTCCTGTAGCTGCTGTCTGCTTGGGCTCCTGATTACCAGAGTGTTCCCAGGGCCTCAGGAAGCTCTACATGCCAGAGTTTCTGTCACTCAGCTTCCTGGCTCTGGACCGGAAGAAAAGACTGAGTGCGGAAGATGCCTCCCAGCCAAACAAACTCTTCTTCCTCCTCAGACTGTCACAGACCCTGGGACCCACCAGTGTGTGCTCTGCATGGCCGGCCTTCTGCTGGGACCATCTTGGCATCCGGTGCATCCCCTGCCAGCCACATTGGGCTGTGTGTGTCCCTGCCTTGCACATGCAGGATGGAATATGTTTATCAACAGGGGGAGCTTGCCCAGGCAGAGGAGGACACTTTATATAATGTCTTTCTCTTCCTCCTACCTTGGAGTGGAGTGTTTTATCTGAAACTTTGGAAACACAAAGTTTTAGGTGAACAGGTGAAGTGGCCAGAGCTAACCTTTCCCTGCAGGGCTCCATGCTGGGCCTCACAGCTGTGCACACTGATTCTGTTTGCTCCCCGCCACTCCTCAGTAGCGAGATCTGCACTCTCAACTGCATTTTTTTCCTGTCTTGAGTCTGATTCTGTTCCAGAAAGCACTTCCCATCTCCAAAGGAGTGGGCCGTGCCCCCAAGACACTAATTTCAGTAGTTGCCCACTGACTTCCTCTTTTAATAGAGTCCTGGGTGGCAGGCTCAGTGCCTGAGTGACCAGGAAGGAGAGGGGCCTGCAGGTCAGATGTGTCCCTTTCCAAGGCTCACAGAGAGGTCTGTTCCAGGCTTGGGGAATTCTGAGTGGGCAGAGGAAATCCTAAGGCACATAAGGGATGTGTATTAGTCTGTTGTCACACTGCTATAAAGAACTACCTGAGACTGGGTAATTTAAGAAGAAAAGAGGTTTAATTGACTCATAATTCTACAGGCTGTACAGGAGGCGTGGCTGGGAGGCCTCAGGAAACTTACAGTCATGGCGGAAGGCAAAGGGGAGGCAAGCACGTCTTCTCATGGCGGCAAGAGAGAGAGAGCAAAGGGAAAAGAGCTACACACTTTCAAACAACCAGATCTCGTGAGAATTCACTCACTGTCATGAGAACAGCAAGGGGGAAATCCGCCCCCATGATCCAATCACCTCCCACCAGGTCCCTCACCCAACATTGGGAATTACAACTGGACATGAGATTTGGGTGGGGATGTAGAGCCAAATCATATCAGGATGGTTTGGCTGGTTGGAAGATTCTTGAAGCATCTCATGCAGACTCCATGGTCCCAGAGGCTGCTTTGATAGAGGGTGGGGGTTAGGGCTCCATTGTCAGCCTCTTTTCAGGCCAATGCTTTGCTGGTAGCACAGGAAAGAAATTGCTGCAGGTGCAGGCAAGCATGCAGCCAGAGCTGGGTCTTGATTTCTGAGGCCGGAGAAAGTCTTTCCCTTGTTGAACAAGTGGGAAAGATCTTGTTTTATCACTTTGAAGAATGTTTATTTCTATGGGAAAAACGGATAGACATATTTTCCTTTTCTGATCTGTAAACCTAGGCCTCCCATGCCTAGCATCTAGTCCTTTTTCATGCAGATTGATCATTTGGGAAGAGTCTAGGACCCATTTTGTCAAATGCCTGTGGGCCTAGTGAGGCTCCAGTGTGAATCCAGGTGGGGCTAAGAGAGGCCCTCTGAAGTGCAGCGTGGGGCATCTCTTTGTAATGACAAGGTGAAGAATGCTGGACTTGAAAGTGGGATCCCAGGGCCCCTACCTTCCTCAGCCACCCAGCTTAGCCAGCCTGGCCCTCTTGGAGCCACAGCATCCAGAGGCTAGAGCAGTGGGCTGGGGCGTCTCCAAGTCTCTGGGCTCCTGCAGCTGGCCCTGGGCAGTCTGACCCTGCCCCCAGCTTACTTGCCCTGACCTCCACCTCTCTCTCAAACTTGGGCTTTATTTAGGAGTGTGGTATACTATTTTAAGGAAATGCCCATTAATTTTTATCGGTGTGATTCTTAGTGAATACTTTAAAAGTGATATACATTCCCTATTTGGGCCAGGTGGTTCCTGTCTATAGGAGAGATGAAGATGGGATGAGAAGTATCCTAACTGTCCAGTGAGTTTGGTGACTGTGCTGGTCTTGCTTCTGAAGAGCTGTGTGACCCTGGACATGTCCCTTTTGTCTTGGAGCTTCAGTTTTCCCCCTCTGTAAAATGGCCGATTCTGCCTCATGACATCCTGTCTCTGAGCCCACAGAGCATTGGAAAGATGAGGGTGGCCAGACCAGCCTCCCAGCTGCTGCAGCCAGGCTGACAAGACCAGGCCCTGTGTCCTGAGGTTTGGGACCAGTCCTTGACCTTGAATTTCCAATGGGATTTCTGCAGGACTGCCCGCGATGCCCAGACTGCAGGGACACAGGCAGCACATCAGTCCCTTTGTCAATCTGAGACCTTCCATGTGATGAGAGTCTCAGTCTGAGGCTTCCCAATGCTCCCTCTCTGTATTCCATACCTGGAAGTCATGTGTGACACCCTTGGGGCGGAAAGAAGGGGGCATTTTCTCCTGCTGGTGAAGTCAGATGAGGCCTGAACCCCTCCCTGGGGCCTGGCTTGGGGGATACTCAGGTTTGAGTCCTTCTCCCCCTGGGGCTTTGCTCTGTGTGAGATCTGTGCTCACCCACCTTCTTCTGCTCATACCCCTCCCCTCTGACACATACCACCAGCTCTGCTGCTCTCCCAGAGATGCCCTGAGTATTAGGACACCCTAGGAAGTTGCTCCTAGCCAGCCAGTTCTGGCCTCCCAAAATGGCATTTCATATGGTTTCAGCTACCTCATCCCCAGCTGCTGTTTCCTGAGGGGGCTGGGGTGCTTCTGATTTCTTCCTGGCTCCCATCCTTCAGGCGATGCTTCAGGCTCCTCGAGTCCTTAATTTTCTTTGCAGCAAAATGGAGAAATAGTGTTTGCATCTCTGAGTTGTTTTGATAATTTAATGAGATCTCAGATTAAATGGGCCTGCATAGACTGGGTTCTAGCAGCCACTGCAAGTATTGATTCATCGGCTCCCAGAAAGAGGGAGCTGGTGGCCAATCCTGCAGGATTGGTTCATGGTTCTGTGTACCCATAGGAATGTGGATTTGTCTGTCCATTTCATGGGGGAAGCCTTGTCCGTCACAGGTGATAGGCAAACCATGAATCAGATTTTGAACAGGAACCTCATTCTTCCACATGACCACCAAGTATGCAAGCCACCATTTTTGGTAAATAGACTCAATCCAGATGCCTTGCTGGCAGTGTGTATTTTTGGTTTACTACATTGAATTAAATTAGAAGTAAATGGCATGTGCTTTTCCTCCCTGACCCACTTTTGAGCTGCTAAGTTCAGCTTGTGTGTGCTGCGGTCATCAGTAGAACTCGACTGTCCCCCAGCCTGCATCCCTGGAGGTCGTGCGAGAAGGGATGCCTACTGGCCTTGTCCGCCTGGCACTTGGGCTGTCCCCAGCAGTATCTTAATTTTTAACAAGGGGGCTTGTGTGTGAGCTATGGAGCATGCTTCAGTTTCTCAGCACGGAGAAACTTGGAGGATTACTTCCTCTAATTATTGGATTCTAGTTTTCAGAGCCAGACCTGTTGATAAATTTAAGGATGGATTTTCTGTGGGAGAGGTGATGCCTGTGTGCACACACTTATACACCCACCACATGGTTTTCCCTAAAATTTTAGGGGATGTGGAGCTTCTGAATCTTTATATTCTAGATTGAGAAGCTACATTTTTACAGATGGGGAAACTGAGTCCTAGGTGGGGAAGGGAGGAGCCCAAGTTGAGGTGATGAGCTTGAACCACTTGAGGCTGAAACCATTTGCCCCGCCCTTCCCACCACACAGGATGGGGGCTTGGAGGCTGCTGCAGGCATGTGTGTTGTTATTTCTAGAAATTCTGCCTAGGTGACAGTAAATCGGCCTCTATAGTGTCCTCCCTCCTCTTTTTTTCCCCTGTTATGTGCACAGCTGTAGCTACAGTGCTTGAAATAATGGCTGACACTCAGTAGATGTTCGTTGAACAAATGAAGGAACGTATGCTTACCTGTCCTTTCACTTCTGAGCTTCAGTGCAGCCGTGACTAGGTTTCAGCTCTGCCAGAATTTACTCACGCCAAGGGGCCAACAGCGGCCCCCTCTGCTAGAGATAGGTCACTTCCTCATTTTGTTCCTGTTGGGATCCAGCTCAGAGGACCAAGGTCAGGGCTGTAGGCGGTGGGCAAGTGTCAGACTTTTCCTCTGCATAAAAAACACTTGCAATAAATAAGTGAACCTGAGAGCACAAATAAAGAAAAAACATGGTACAAATAAAGCCAAGGAAGTCCGTGGAAATTCTGTTCCTTGGAAATGAAGTTAAAGGTTCTGTTGGATTTAGACGAAGCCAGCTTGGGCATCCCAGGAATGGTGAGACCAAGAGGAGTCACCGTGAGAACAGTTCTGGATGCATCATTTTTTTAGAAGTAACTGTTCAGTTAACTGTAGATCTGATGTTACCAAGAATTGAGATATTTGAGGCAGAAGCGACTGGGAAAGATTGAAGATGGAGAGTATTGGTAGAACGTGGTGGTGTGGATTTGGTTGGAGGCTGGCCGAGGTGCCACTTGCTGGGAGCCTAAAGGTTTGCTTTGGTGAGCTCGAGGGGATCTGGGGATGAAGGTGGGCATGGGTCCCAGAAGTCTCCGTGCCATTTACCGTTTCATGGCTTCAGAGGTACAAACACTAACAGTGCACAAAAACATTATTAGTGTGTTTTGTTATTTACATTTCAAACACTAACAGTGCACAAAAACATTATTAGTGTGTTTTGTTATTTACATTTCAAACACTAACAGTGCACAAAAACATTATTAGTATGTTTTGTTATTTACATTTTCCCATACTCATTTCGTTTTGTGAATTTTGAAAAATAATTTTTTATTTCAGCGTTTGGTTTCAGTGTCTCAAAGAAGATTGGCAAACAGCTGAAAAAAAGTTAAAATACAAAAGTATATTCAGCTGGGCATGGTGGCTGATGCCTGTAATCCCAGCACTTTGGGAGGCCAAGGCGGGTGGATCACGAGGTCAGGAGATCGAGACCATCCTGGCTAACACGGTGAAACCCTGACTCTATTAAAAATACAAAAAAAAAAAAAATTAAAATTAACTGGGCATGGTGGCGGGCGCCTGTAGTCCCAGCTACTCGGGAGGCTGAGGCAGGAGAATGGTGTGAACCCGGGAGGCAGAGCTTGCAGTGAGGGGAGACAGCGCCACTGCACTCCAGCCTGGGCGACAGAGGGATACTCCGTCTCAAAAAAAAAAAAGTATATTCAAAATATATAAAACTACATAGGTGTTAAAGATATATCAGTAGTCTGACTTCCACATAATGTAAATCTGTGGCATGCATACTTCTGAGTTTACTGAGGTTTCTGAACATGCGCTGGGACTTGTGTGATTCTGCGGTCTGCCATCTGCCTTGGAGTGACTGCTGGGGCCTCCGTGTGCTATGGTTTTCGGGAACAGGCCCTTGTAAGGATGAAGTGAGTAGTGATGGGCGGCTGGCAAGGGTTTGAGTGGAGGCTGGGGAAGCAGTGGGGTTGTGCTGAGCAGGTGCTCCCTGAGCCTTGGCTGGGGCTCCAGGAAGGAGGCCCCAGTGGGAAGTTGGGGTGAAGTTGAACCACACACAGGCTTCTCGGGTGGGTGGCACAGCCTTGCCTTGCACATAGCGAGTTGTTATTGACAAATGTGATATACAGAGGCCTCCAGAATGGGACTCCAGGCTGAGCTGGTTTGCTGTCACCACCTGATGGCCCACCCCTCAGTCTTTCTAGGAGCTTTTGTTAGTATTTCCATCCTGGATGGAATAGAAAGAGGAGGTTGGCCTCTTAAGCCTTGAGATGCACTGGGTTAGGGTTTAAATGATTGCAAAGCTTGTAAAAGTGAATTTAGCTGGGGCTGGGTGTATACACGAGGAAACTGAGGCATAGAGATGGGCATCGTGTACCCAAATTCAGCCAGGCTTGCCTGGGTTTTACCAGAAGCCCTCGGTTCTCTCACCACCTGCTCTGCCTCTGTTCCCTTCCCTAATGCCCCTTGCCATACTCTTGTCCCCACCCCAGCTCCTGGTGAATGCCCCTCATGTCACCAGCCTCTCATGTCTGGATGTGGCCTCCAGGCCTTGACCATAAGTTTTCATTGAGGCCTAAGGCCGAGTGTGCATCAGGAAGGGGTGGGAGGCAGAGCCCGATGCCTGGGCTGCAGATTCTGTGGATGTTTCCAGCGGGTTGTCATCTGCATCTGGCTGGCAAGCAGGCATGGGTCCCTGTGAGTGAGCAGTGGCCTCACAGAGCCTTATGTTAATCTGAACTGTCACGATGCCACACTCCACAGTAATGACCAGGTCCAACTGGGATTTGGGGACTGCCCTGGGCAGGGAAGGCCCTCTAGGAGGCCATGAAGGGAACTCATGGGTCTGGTGTGGACATGGTGTGAGCTGGCTGGGAGCATGGGCCAGAGCCACCACTCCTGCCTAAGGCCCTCAGCCCACAGGTGGGCAGGAAGGCACTGTGTCCACTGACTATGTCAGGAGACCTCCACTCTCAGGCCACATGCAGCAAGGACAAGGCCCAGCTTCCCTGGTGCTCACAGCCTAGCAGTGCAGACCAAGGTGGCCCCCTGGGCAGATACAAGGTGGGCCCCAGCCCCACGCTCTGTGTCTGTGTTGCAGATCCGTGGCTGAAGCCACTGAGGTGGACCTGAACATGCGTGTGGGTCTGCACACGGGCAGGGTCCTCTGTGGCGTCCTGGGCTTGCGCAAGTGGCAGTACGATGTGTGGTCCAATGATGTGACCTTGGCCAATGTCATGGAAGCCGCTGGCCTGCCAGGGTAAGTCAGGGATGGGGTAGGGAGGGGAGGGAGGTTGGTGGTGGCTGCACACCCCTGGGCTAAATCCTTGCTTGAGGTTCTGGGCTGTGCTCTTAAGGGCACTTGTGTGAGTGCTCCTAGAGGAGCCTGCCTGTCCCAGCCACACCTGCCAACCAGACTTCCTGTGATATGCGTCCCACCCAGCCTGGCTGCCACTCTGTGCTGGGCCCAGCTGAGCCTGGCGCACATCTACATAAAGCTGTCATTGGACCAGAAGGCCAGAGCAGATGCGCATGGGTACCTCTGCCCATGGCATGGTTGCTGTCCTCATGACTTATTGTCACTGCATCACTTCTTTTTTTGCTGTCTTTGGTTTCATTTTCTCAAACGTGCAAATGGAAAGTGCTTGGACTTTAGAGCTCCTTCTCCACCCCCAAGCTCCACACAGCCATCTAGGAGCTCATGGGCATCTGGGTCACAGATGATGCCTTCTTTGAGCTCTCTGAGAATGGCCATGGGCTGTTGACGGCTGTGCTCCGTGGCAGGCTCAGCCTTGTCTTGAGGAAGATTTCCATGCACCCCTCTGCCACCCCTGGGTCCTGTAATCTCCCTTTTGTATGATCTCGCAGTGGCTGTCATGGCAGACAGCTTCTCCAGAACACTGGCTGCCCCTCAGCAGGCAACTTTTGCAGAACACTGGCTGCCCTCAGTGTGCCCTGGGCTCAGCATAAAGCAGGGGCTTCAGTGAGAGCTGGTGTTTCCTCTCCCCATTGGCTTCCAGGGCTGGGCTATGCAGCCGCTGTCTCCATTGCTGATGGAATGGATGAAGCATCAGCTGAACACAGGAATGCACAGACACTTGCCTTTCTGGAGACTGTGGTGCCTGCAAGTTTCCAGACAGCCTCGGTGACCTTTGTAGTTCAGGGCCAGGCTGATGGGGGTGACAGTGTCCCCAGGTGCTTCCAGGGTGCCTCCGGAGGGGCAGGAAGCAGCAAGGGTTGAGGCTTGCCGTGAGCGCCCTGCCTGCCCCAGGCCAATGGGAG
Source organism: Hylobates moloch (assembly GCF_009828535.3). Taxonomy (NCBI): domain Eukaryota; kingdom Metazoa; phylum Chordata; class Mammalia; order Primates; family Hylobatidae; genus Hylobates; species Hylobates moloch. Next base: position 123,602,126 of record NW_026652276.1, on the reverse strand, counting down.
CTGCTGATGGGGGCACCCAGGGAGCATCCCAGCAGGGACTGGGCCTGGGGATCCAAGCACTCTGAGTTGATGGCAGGAATCGGCCCCTGTAGATGGGGCAGCACAGGGACAAGCTGAGGCTGGAGTCAGAGAACCTGCCTGTGCTGCCTTCTGGCCCTTGCGACCTCTCCACTTCCTGGCCTGGCAGTCCCTCCCTGTCCCTCCCTCTCCCACCCCCGTGCTCCTCTGGGGATCCTGGTGGAGCCACTGCTGGGAAAGGTCTCATGATCTCCCGAGCCCTGTCTTCACCCTCTCAGGATCCCAGTGAGCATGGCAGCTCTGCCTTCAACCGCCTCCCATCTGAGCCAGGCTCGCTGCTTTCGTCCTCAGCCAGCCTTAGAGTTTAATTATGAATCCCAAGCTTTTCCCCTGCGAAGAGTTCAGAAGGTTGCGCGGTGAAGAATTGGGTTTGCAGGGAATGGTTTTGGAAGGTGGGGAGTTTGCTTCTCGCCCCATAAACCTGTGAGCTCAGGCGTGCCCTGCTAAGGAGCAGAGACTGTGGGTGTTCGTTTTCTGCTGAGACGATGCCAACTGTGGGGGATTTTCCTGTCCTCACCAGAAGATTGGGTTGGGGAGGCGTGAATGCCTGGGCTCCACAGCGTTTCTCACCACCCTGCTTCCCACCCCACCTCATGTGTGAACACCGTGGCCACCCCTGACTTCTTGCTACCCAGTGGGGTCTGCCCACTCCTTGTGCTGACCAGACCAGACTGTGGTTGGGGAGGGACTCCCATGTCTCCTCTCCTCTTTCTCTTCTTCACATTACTGCCCGTTTTTTCCTCAACTTCCCTAATGAGTCCTGACATATTCTTTCTCTCTCTCCCTTGGTTCCTCTGCTCTCCCTCTGGCCCTGTGTCCCCCACCTCAGCCATCCCTGCTGTCCTGCTGGGCATGGTTCCTGATGGCCCTACTGTATCTCTGCCTGGGCCCTCCCTCCTGGCATGGGCAGACTTGCATGGGAGCATGAATACTCTCCATGGAGCCTGCCTTGGTGTGGGGAAGCCTCTGCCTGTGCCCCTTCCCCTCTGGTGAGGCCCTGCAGACTCTGACAGCAGTGGTTCCCCACTCATCCAGCCTCTACCTCCTCCTTTTGTAGGAAGGTTCATATCACAAAGACGACCCTAGCGTGCTTGAATGGGGACTACGAGGTAGAACCAGGTTACGGACATGAGAGGAACAGTTTCTTGAAAACTCATAACATCGAAACCTTTTTTATTGTGCCATCCCATCGCCGAAAGGTAGGCACCAGAGCCCCCCTTATTTGGTTGATCCTTAGCTGCTTGGCCTGTGCAGAGCTTTACAGATGTGACTGCTCCTGCTTCCTCTCCAAGCACTGCTTCTCTGGGCTGTGAACTTGCTAAGATGAGGAGAGTTGTCCCCACTGACACTGTCCTGGGCCTTGTCTCTTACTGGTGTGGGGAAGGGTCTAGGTAAGGGAGCCAGAACCCCTAGTCAGAGATCTGGGGTCACCTCGGGGCAGGCCATTCTGTGTCCTCTTTCCCCTCCCTGGGCCTTCACTGCCTCCCCTGCAAAGTGGGCATGAAACCCTGCTCAGGGATGGGGAGCTCTGAACTGAGGGGTGCTGGGCACAGAGGTGGGCTGTTACTGTCTTATATGGGGCACTCGAGGTCACCCGGCCCAGAGAAAAGTGGTCTGGACATGATCAAGAGTGATCAAGTCACTTTCAGGGTCCATGTGAGGGGTCAGGCTCAGGTGAGGGTACAGGACTCAGGTGAGGGGATCAGGCTCAAGTGAGGTGTTCAGGGGACAGGTGAGGGGTTCAGGGCTCAGGTGAGGGGTTCAGGGCTCAGGTGAGGGATTCAGGGCTCAGGTGAGGGTGCAGGGCTCAGGTGAGGGTGCAGGGCTCAGGTGAGGGGTTCAGGAGTCAGGTGAAGTGTTCAGGCTCAGGTGAGGGTACAGGGCTCAAGTGAGGGTGTAGGGCTTAGGTCAGGGGTTCATGGCTCAGGTGAGATGTTCAGGGCTCAGGCGAGGGGTTCATGGGTCAGGTGAGGGATTCAGGGCTCAGGTGAGGGGTTCAGGCTCAGGGGAGGGTCGATGGCTCAGGTGAGGGTGCAGAGCCATTAGTGTGTTGGCTCGTTTTAAAGAAACAATTTGTGGGAGCTAGTCATTGTGCAGCCCAGTGGATGTAGGCCCCTGGGCTCTGTCACACTGACATAGACAATAGCATCCAGTCCTGTAGTTTGAGGGTAAAAGGGGGTGACAAGGTAGGTACAGTATACAGCCCCACTTTAGAGAAGTTTGAATAGCGGGAGGGGAAGAGTGAGATTGCTCAGAAGAAGGGGGTTTTGTTGTTTTGAAGAGTGGAGATTTGTACCTACCTGTAGGGGCCAGAGAAAGTGAAGTTGAGAGGTAGGCAGCGAGGCCAAGGAAGGGGTACCGCATTCCTGGAGAGGAGATGGGGTGAGAGCTGCTGTGGGGCTGCAGGAACTTTGGACTCACTCAGAAGACAGGCCGGCCAGCAGGAACGATGACAGTGGAGCATTCATGGGGTCCCACTTTCCTATCACCTCATTTGACCTTGAGAAGGCCCCAGCGGGTGAGTGGGTGATGTTCATCCGATTTTACAGATGGAATTTCACCCAGAACATGAGGACTGTGAGGGAATTTAGGTTCTGAGCCTCAGCTGGGTGCACTGCCCAGCCCTCCCCATCCTCCCCATGTGATTTCTTTCCTTGTCTGTAGAAGGGGACATACTGGAAACTGAACGGGGTAACAAAGACCTTTATTCCAAGCCCTGGTTGTCTTTCCTGACTAGGGCCTCCAGCCTTCCCCCGTACTTTGCTTCAGGATTCCATGCATCACGTTGGCTTTTAGAGGCCTTTGGTGCGGTTTGAGAATTGAACGTTTTGGACGTGGGTTGTGGTTTTGTTTGCTGCTCTATTCTTGGCATGTTCCCCAATGCCTGGCTTGAAGTAGGCGCTGAGCAAATGAATCCCAGTGCCCTGGGGTGGCTGTGTTTGTCAGGATGGCATTCCCAGCCCGAGAGCCACAATGCCTCTCATTCACAGCATTTCTCCTTGCCCCTTGTGTGTTTGGACAGATATTTCCAGGCCTAATTCTCTCAGATATAAAACCGGCCAAGAGGATGAAGTTCAAGACCGTCTGCTACCTGCTGGTGCAGCTCATGCACTGCCGGAAAATGTTCAAGGCCGAGATCCCCTTCTCCAACGTCATGACCTGCGAGGACGATGACAAGGTAGGAGCAGCCAGGGAGCCTGCCACGCTGGAGCTGCCAGGGACTGGTCTCTGTCCTGCCCTCCCAATATGGCCCCCATGCGATTTGGCTAGATCAGAATTCCTTGTTTACATGTGGATAATCTTGTAAATGCTGCTCAGAGCTGAGCTACTTTTTATTTCCTGCAAAAGTCATTATAGTGTACTTTTTTGCTCCTTGGCATTCTTTGTATTTGTCCATAATCTATGTATTTATTCCTGTTTATCCATAAATTCAAGCTAAAATTCCCCACCTGCTTCTAAACGGCCTCTCAGGGTATTCATTCTGGGCAGATATTCTGGGCCCTTCCTCCTTAGGTAGATTTCACACTAAGGCTGGCCCTACCCACCTGTCATCCTTGCCCCCAGCGTCCAAGCCTGTGCCTCATCTGTCTGTGCCTGTGCGGCTTCCTGGCTCCCTCTCTGTGCAGGAGCGCGCTGCCTGCAGATGGCCTTCCTCTGTTATTCTCGGTCAGCAGCCCAGCCAGGATGCCCAGACGGGCAAAACACCAAAACACTGTCTTCTCAGCAGTCTCCACTTCTGACCCCTCGCTCGCAGTGCCTGATTCCCCACCCCCAGACCCCAGGCTTCCCAGCTCTGCATCAGATGCTGTGGGCAGGGCGAGCCTGAAAGTCTGAGCTTTTGCAGTTCCAGTGTCACCCCTTCATCACCATCTGCCCCCCAGACAGGGCTCCATACTGCTGCTGCCTTGTGATGAGTGAAAGCAAGTCAGAAATGGGAAGGAGAATAGCGTCTCCACTGCAGGAGCCATCAAAGGGTGGTGACGGGACACGGCAGGCAGGTGGTCTCTGCAGGGATGTCTGTGGTGGTCCCAGCAGGGCGTGTGCCTAGGACAAGAGGAACAGGTGCAGTCTGTGTGCACACAGCAGCCACCACCTACAGCAGTCTCCCTCTGCGGGCGTCCAGGCCTGTTAACACTCTCTTCTCTCCGGCTCTGCTACCTGCACCTCCAGACTCAGCCCAGGCCTGCCAGCCCCAGCGTTTGATGGAGCCCAGCCTTGGAGCTGCAGTTAGGCGTCAGGTGGGAGAGTGCGTTGTGCCGTCTGTGACCTTGGTGCAGCTTTTGTGAGCAAACGTGTCCAGAGTTCAGGGGAATGGCTTACAAAGGCTCCTGGACAGACTAGGACCACCTCAAACTGTCCTCTTCCTCAGGGTCCCTGTTCCCCAACTGTGCTCATTCAGGGGTGTGGGAGCCAGGGCAGAGGGGACTGGCCTCTAGGTGGCGGTGTTGCACAAGGGCCCAGTCGCAGCCAGGAGGGCGGGAGCTGTTAAAGAAAATTATTTGGCCGGCTCGGTGGGCTCATGCCTGTAATCCCAGCACTTTGGGAAGCCAAGGCGGGCGGATCACGAGGTCAGGAGTTCAAGACCAGTCTGACCAACATGGTGAAACCCTGTCTCTACTAGAAATACAAAAATTAGCTGGGCATGGTGTCACGTGCCTGTAGTCTCAGCTACTCTGGAGGCTGAGGCAAGAGAATCGCTTTAACCCGGGAGGTGGAGGTTGCGGTGAGCTGAGATCGTGCCACTGTATTCCAGCCTGGATGGCAGAGCGAGACTCTGTCTCAAAAAAAAAGGAAAATTATTCAATGACACTTGCTAAAACACAGTAAGATAGTCTGTTTGCGGTACCATAGCTATAGCGTAGGAAGCACGGCAGTAGCAGTGGAGTCATGCTGTTGGGGGGAGAGGTTAGACTCAGCTCCTAACAGAAGGGGAGTGAGGGTCAGTGGATGGAAAATTTCTAAGAGGAAACATAGGGGTAAGGGGATTCTGGCCAACTGACCTAGCACGATTCTTGCTGAAGACAGGCCTAGGTGATCAGGCCTCCCCTGGGGGCTGGTGGAGGGTGAGGAACCTGATCAGATAGGAGGGGGATGGGATATTGAAGGTGGGGTGTTCCTGCTAAAACTAGATTTTACAAGGAAGTGCACCTTTGGGCCTAGGAGAAGTTTCAGAGCCTGGCTAAAATTTGGTCAAGCAGAGAAACTGTGTCAGACCCCACACATCTGATACCTCTCCTGTAGGTTCAGATCCATCCCTCACTGAGTGGCCTGGATGTCCTCCTGGGGGTTTGGTCTCCCACCCTGCAATGGGGGCAACTGTGCACGTAGCTTCAGGTCTTGCCCAACAGCCACTGTCACCAGTGCTGCAAGGATGAGCTCCTGCCATCAGCCCTTATCCCCAAGGGCATTCACGCCAGCTCTGTTTTTTCTCTCAGCACTCTCTCCTGATCATAAACATAATTGATTATGGAAAATATGGAGAAACACAAAGACGCACAAGGGAGAAAATGAAAAGCATTTATCTGGAATCCTACCATCTCACAAAAAAGCTATCATGAACATTTTGTTCCTTCCAGTTTCTTAAGTTTGTGTGTGTGTATTTTTTTAATAAACTTGACTGGGTGATACACAGGCAGTTTGGTTGCTTTTTTTTTTTTTTTACTTGCCAATATATCATAAACATTTCCTTATATTATTAAATACTTGTCAAAAATATGATTTTTTGGTCCTTATTTTGCTTTAAGTTCTGGGATACATGTGCAGAGTGTGCAGGTTTGTTACATAGGTATACAGGTTCCGTGGTGGTTTGCTGTATCCATCAACCCATCATCTAGGTTTTAAGTCCCACATGCATTAGGTATTTGTCCTAATGCTCTCTCTTCCCTTTCCTCCCACCGCCTGACAGGCCTCGGTGTGTGATGTTCCCCTCCCTGTGTCCATGTATTCTCATTGTTCAACTTCCACTTATGAGTGAGAACATGCGGTGTTTGGTTTTCTGTTCCTGTGTTAGTTTGCTGAGGATGATGGTTTCCAGCTTCATCCACGTCCCTGCAAAGGACATGAACTCATTCTTTTTTATGGCTGCAAAAAATATGATTTTTAAATATCATTATATACATTTGCAGCCTAAAGAGAAACCATTTACTTAATCAACCTCCATTGATATTTAGGTTATTTCTGTTATGTTTAAATGAAGCAAATCATGGACAGAGCTTTTGGTCATGAAAGTATGTTTACTTCTCTGATGGTTTTGTATAATGGAATCCAGAGAGTCAAGTGTCTGCCTGAGTGTGTGCAGCTGTTAGGGTTGTTATGCTCATCGTCCACTGGGCCCACCAGGTGGGGAGCATGACATTGCCTGCCCGAGTCAGCATGGGACACGTCTCTATTCTAGTTTCCTAATACCTGGCAGCACAGTTGTCTCCTCTAATAGCTACACCCAGAAGCCTCCCAATTCGGTTCTCTCTCTTTTTATTAAGTGCTTCTTTTGTTCTTCTCTTCACACTTAAATATTTAAGCTTGAATTAAAAAATAAAAGCAACATGCACACATGATACAAAAATTAAGTCCTCCAAGATGTTTGCCATTTTGTATTTCCTTCTAGAAAATCAATTTCGGTGTGCACCAGAGGTTAATGCAAACAGAAGTTTATCATTTTGTCTTCCATGCTCTTTTCACTAGGTGACAGACTTTAGAAATCTTGGAATCATTTCTAAGTGGCTGGATGGCCTCCCACTGCAGGAGGGAGGGAAGGAGGGATGTGACTTTACCACTGGCTTGTTGGTTGCTGGGGACTTTATTTCTAGAGGTTGATCTCATGTCTACTGGTGTCATGAACATCTTTTTTCACAAATGTCTTAGTAAATCTTACAAGGACAGCCTAGGGGTATTTCTTTGTAGTGGAATTGCTGGGTTAAATGGTGTGCCTGTTTTAATTTTGGATAGCTGTTGCCAAATTGTTCTCTCTCAGGCACTTGCTGTGCTCGCTCCCACCACCGATGCACCTGAGCCTTGGTTTCCTCAATGGAGTCAGCTCTGTGTTTTAGCATGGTTTAAAAAATCACCAGTATGCTCAATGCAGCTTCTTTTCTTTCTTCTTTTTCAGTTATACTTTAAGTTTTAGGGTACATGCGCACAACGTGCAGGTTTGTTACATATGTATACATGTGCCATGTTGGTGTGCTGCACCCATTAACTCATCATTTACATTAGGTATATCTCCTAATGCTATCCCTGCCCACTCCCCCCACACCACAACAGGCCCTGGGGTGTGATGTTCTCCTTCCTGTGTCCATGTGTTCTCATTGTTCAATTCCCACCTATAAGTGAGAACATGTGGTGTTTGGTTTTTTGTCCTTGCGATAGTTTGCTGAGAATGATGGTTTCCAGCTTCATCATGTCCCTACAAAGGACATGAACTCATCATTTTTTACGGTATTCCATGGTGTATATGTGCCACATTTTCTTAATCCAGTCTATCATTGTTGGACATTTGGGTTGGTTCCAAGTCTTTGCTATTGTGAATAGTGCCGCAATAAACATACGTGTGCATGTGTCTTTATAGCAGCATGATTTATAATCCTTTGGGTATATACCCAGTAATGGGATGGCTGGGTCAAATGGTATTTCTAGTTCTAGATCCCTGAGGAATCGCCACACTGACTTCCACAATGGTTGAACTAGTTTACAGTCCCACCAACAGTGTAAAAGTGTTCCTATTTCTCCACATCCTCTCCAGCACCGGTTGTTTCCTGACTTTTTAATGATCGCCATTCTAACTGGTGTGAGATGGTATCTCATTGTGGTTTTGATCTGCATTTCTCTGATGGCCAGTGATGATGAGCATTTTTTCATGTGTCTTTTGGCTGCATAAATGTCTTCTTTTGAGAAGTGTCTGTTCATATCCTTCGCCCACTTTTTGATGGGGTTGTTTGATTTTTTCTTGTAAATTTGTTTGAGTTCTTTGTAGATTCTGGATATTAGTCCTTTGTCAGATGAGTAGATTGCAAAAATTTTCTCCCATTCTGTAGGTTGCCTGTTCACTCTGATGGTAGTTTCTTTTGCTGTGCAGAAGCTCTTTAGTTTAATGAGATCCCATTTGTCAATTTTGGCTTTTGTTGCCATTGCTTTTGGTGTTTTAGACATGAAGTCCTCGCCCATGCCTATGTCCTGAATGGTATTGCCTAGGTTTTCTTCTAGGGTTTTTATGGTTTTAGGTCTAACATTTAAGTCTTTAATCCATCTTGAATTAATTTTTGTATAAGGTGTAAGGAACGGATCCAGTTTCAGCTTTCTACATGTGGCCAGCCAGTTTTCCCAGCACCATTTATTAAATAGGGAATCCTTTCCCCGTTTCTTGTTTTTGTCAGGTATGTCAAAGATCAGATGGTTGTAGATGTATGGCATTATTTCTAAGGGCTCTGTTCTGTTCCATTGGTCTATAACTCTGTTTTGGTACCAGTACCATGCTGTTTTGGTTACTGTAGCCTTGTAGTATAGTTTGAAGTCAGGTAGCATGATGCCTCCAGCTTTGTTCTTTTGGCTTAGGATTGACTTGGCGATGTGGGCTCTTTTTTGGTTCCATATGAACTTTAAAGTAGTTTTTTCCAATTCTGTGAAGAAAGTCATTGGTAGCTTGATGGGGATGGCATTGAATCTATAAATTCCCTTGGGCAGTATGGGCATTTTCATGATATTGATTCTTCCTATCCATGAGCATGGAATGTTCTTCCATTTGTTTGTGTCCTCTTTTATTTCGTTGAGCAGTGGTTTATAGTTCTCCTTGAAGAAGTCCTTCACATCCCTTGTAAGTTGGATTCCTAGGTATTTTATTCTCTTTGAAGCAATTGTGAATGGGAGTTCACTCATGATTTAGCTCTCTGTTTGTCTGTTATTGGTTGTATAAGAATGCTTGTGATTTTTGCACATTGGTTTTGTATCCTGAGACTTTGCTGAAGTTGCTTAACAGCTTAAGGAGATTTTGGGCTGAGATGATGGGGTTTTCTAGATATACAATCATGTCATCTGCAAACAGGGACAATTTGACTTCCTCTTTTCCTAATTGAATACCCTTTATTTCCTTCTCCTGCCTGGTTGCCCTGGCCAGAACTTCCAACACTATGTTGAATAGGAGTGGTGAGAGAGGGAATCCCTGTCTTGTGCCAGTTTTCAAAGGGAATGCTTCCAGTTTTTGCCCATTCAGTATGATATTGGCTGTGGATTTGTCATAAATAGCTCTCATTATTTTGAGATACATCCCAACAATACCTAATTTATTGAGAGTTTTTAGCATGAGGCGCTGTTGAGTTTTATCAAAGGCCTTTTCTGCATCTATTGAGATAATCATGTGGTTTTTGTCATTGGTTCTGTTTATATGCTGGATTGCGTTTATTGATTTGCGTATGTTGAACCAGCCTTGCATCCCAGGGATGAAGCCCACTTGATCATGGTGGATAAGCTTTTTGATGTGCTGCTGGATTTGGTTTGCCAGTATTTTATTGAGGATTTTTGCATCAATGTTCATCAGGGATATTGGTCTAAAATTCTCTTTTTTTGTTGTGTCTCTGTCAGGCTTTGGTATCAGGATGATGCTGGCCTCATAAAATGAGTTAGGGAGGATTCCCTCTTTTTCTATTGTTTGGAATAGTTTCAGAAGGAATGGTAACAGCTCCTCCTTATGTCTCTGGTAGAATTCGGCTGTGAATCCGTCTGGTCCTGGACTTTTTTTGGTTGGTAAGCTATTAATTATTGCCTCAATTTCAGAGCCTGTTATTGTTATATTCAGAGATTCAACTTCTTCCTGGTTTAGTCTTGGGAGGGTGTGTGTGTCGAGGAATTTATCCATTTCTTCTAGATTTTCTAGTTTATTTGGGTAGAGGTATTTATAGTATTCTCTGATGGTAGTTTGTATTTCTGTGGGATCGGTGGTGATATCTCCTTTATCATTTTTTATTGTGTCTATTTGATTCTTCTCTCTTTTCTTCTTTATTAGTCTTGCTAGGGGTCTATCAATTTTGTTGATCTTTTCAAAAAACCAGCTCCTGGATTCATTGATTTTTTGAAGGGTTTTTTGTGTCTCTCTCTTTCGGTTCTGCTCTGATCTTAGTTATTTCTTGCCTTCTGCTAGCTTTTGAATATGTTTGCTCTTGCTTCTCTAGTTCTTTTAATTGTGATGTTAGGGTGTCAATTTTAGATCTTTCCTGCTTTCTCTTGTGGGCATTTAGTGCTATAAATTTCCCTCTACACACTGCTTTGAATGTGTCCCAGAGATCCTGGTATGTTGTGTCTTTGTTCTCGTTGGTTTCAAAGAACATCTTTATTTCTGCCTTCATTTCATTATGTACCCACTAGTCATTCAGGAGCAGGTTGTTCAGTTTCCATGTAGTTGAGTGGTTTTGAGTGAGTTTCTTAATCCTGAGTTCTTGTTTGATTGCACTGTAGTCTGAGAGACAGTTTGTTATAATTTCAGTTCTTTTACATTTGCTGAGGTGTGCTTTTCTTCCAACTATGTGGTCAATTTTGGAATAGGTGTGGTGTGGTGCTGAGAAAAATGTATATTCTGTTGATTTGGGGTGGAGAGTTCTGCGTCTTTTCTTCTCTGTTTCTCATCCACCTAGGGGCTCTCCTACCCCATCTCCTAGGCATTTTGTTTAAACACGGCTAGAAATTTTTTAAAAAGATAACTTCTACTATATCTATCTGAATTTAATGAAGATAAAATTTCAGCTTGTTTGGTCCACACTTTTTGAAACTGATTGCAATAATGTTTTACTTAGTTCTGTTGCATTTTTTTGATCTACAATAGTATGTTTTTCAAATCGTGATAATTTTGCTTTCTCTTTTTTATCCTATGTTAAATGATTGCAATAGGGTGGGCATTCTTTTTTGTTCTGGCTTTAATAAACAGGATTTTACCACTAATTGTGATGCTTTGGGTTAGGAGTAATAGTGTATGGCTAATTATTTCAAGAAAGTGATCATTTGAGTTAGCTTTTGAATTTTTTCTTTTAATAAGCGGATGTTGAATTTTAGAAAATACTCTTGAGTCGGTACTAAGATGCTTAGCCTGGTGGTTCCCCCTCTGACTGTTAATATGGTCAGTGATATCACTGCATCCTCCAGGGTTCTTTTGACATTGTCGGAGCTTCACCTTCCTGTCCATCCCTGTGGCCTTGGACTGTTCCTGGTACATTTTCGGAGATGTGTATATCATCTACTCACTGAAGGACAGCTACCTTCTTCTCAGTGTGTTGGCCACTCTCGTGGCTGCCCGTCACAGCCCAGTACTGTGATTTATGACTGTGGAGGACAGTCAGTAACCCAGGACATAGCAGGTGAGCTGACAGGCAGAGGATGCTGGGTGGTGACAGGGTTTGGAGGTGTGGCTGACCTGAGGGTGGACCAATGTCTATCACTCCTGACTTGAGGGAGGATCCATGTCCATTAGCACCAACCGGAAAATGGACCTGTGTTCATCAGCCCCGACCACAGGGAGGATCTGTGTCCCTCAGTCCCTGACCTGTGGGAGAACTCGTGTCCATCAGCCCCTGACCTGAGAGTGGACCTGGATCCATCATTCCCTGACCTGAGAGTGGACCTGTGTCCATCATTCCCTGATCTCAGGGTGGACCTGTGTCCATCATTTTCTCACTTGAGGGTGGACCTGTGTCCATCATTCCCTGATCTCAGGGTGGACCTGTGTCCATCATTTTTTCACCTGAGGGTGGACCTGTGTCCATCATTCCCTGATCTCAGGGTGGACCTGTGTCCATCATTTTCTCACCTGAGGGTGGACCTGTGTCCATTGGCCTTGATCACGGGGAGGATCTGTGTCCCTCAGTCCCTGACTTGAGGGTGAACCTGTGTCCTTCAGTCCCTGACCTGAGGGTAGACTTGTGTGGATCTGCCCCAACTGGAGGGTGGACCCATGTCCATCTGCCCCGACTTAAGGCTGGACATGTGTCCATCAGCCCTGACCTCAAGGTGGACCTGTGTCCATCAACCCTTCATGTGAACTCTCAGAACTGTCAGACCAGGGAGCAGTTGACACTGACCACTGGTCTTCTGAACAAGCCCAACCTCAGGTAGATAACCAGTGACCGGCAGGGAACTCAAGTCAAGGTCTGCTTGTCTGGGGTTGTAGCCTGAATTGGCAATGGAAAAGCTACTGGGCGCAGCAGAGATTTGCAGTGGCAAGGACTCTGAGCATGGTTTCCTCATTATCTCCAGCTTCAGGACAAAGTGTCCCCTTGAGTATGGAAGTTTTTACCTGGAATCATCCCTCTAAATGGTATCACACAGTATGTGATCTCTGAAATTGGCTTTTTCTTCATCCAGTATTATGCCCCTGGGATTGTGTGTTAATAGTGTATTATTATAATTATTATAATTGTGTATATTATTCCCCAAGTTGTGTGTGTTAATAGTGCCTTCCTTTCATTGCTAAATAGTCCTTCATGGTATGGATAGACCACTGTTTGTTTAGTCATTTGCTTGTTGAAGGACATTTCTGTTTCCAGTATTTAACTTTTACAAATAAAGCTGCCATAAACATTGTTGTGCAAAATTCTGTGTGCACATACATGTTAACTCTTCTAGGATAGATGCCCAGATGTGTGATTGATGGATCATGTTTAGATTTTTTTCATAAACTGCCGAACTGTTTTCCAGAGTGTCTATTTTATATCGTCATCCCCAATGTATGAAGGATCCAGTTCATCTGCATCCTCACCAGCATTTGGTGTTCTCTCTCTCTCTTAAATGTAGCTGTTCTAATGAGTATGTAGTGATACTTAACTACGATTTTATTTTGGCATTTCACTGATGGCTAAGGATGTTGAACATCTTTTCATGTGCTCATTTTTTATCCATATGTTCTCTTGCCCTTTGGTGAACTGTCTCTTTATGTCTTTTGTCTGATTTCTAATTGAATTGTTTGATTTTTTTGTACTGTTCATTTTTGAGAGTTCATGGTATATTCTAGAAGCAATTCTTCTGTTAGAGATGTGGTTTGCAATTATTTTCTGCCAGTTTGTAGCTTGTCTTTTCATCATCTCAACAGGGTCTTCTGTTCTGTTTCATGGAGCAGATGTTTTTAGTTTTGAAGATATCCAATTTATTGATTTTTCTCTTTTATGATTCATGTTTTTGGTGTCATATCTAAAAACCTCTTACATAGCCCAAGTCCCCAAATTTTGACATACATTTTACTCTAAGAATCTTATAGTTTTACATTTAATAGTTAAATCTATGATCCATTTTGAGTTCATTTTTTAATAAGGTGTAAGTTTCACTTATTTTTTAGATTTTATTTTTGCTTATGGATATCTAGTTGCTCCAGCGCCATTTGTTGATAAGCTATCTTTCCTCCATTAAATTGCTTTTGAACTGTTGTCAAAAGTCAGTTGGCCATACTTATGTGAGGCTATTTCTGGGTTCTCTGTTCTGTTCCATTTCTCTATTTATCTGTCTGTCTGTCAACACCATACTGTCTTGATTAATGCAGTTGTATAAGTCTTAAAATCAGGTAGAGTGATTCTTCTTACTTTATTATTTTAAAGAAAAGTGGGCTATTCTAGTCCCTTTTCCTTTCTGTTTGCATGAACATGGTATGCCTCTTCATTTATTTAGATTTTCTTTGATTCCTTTCATCAGCATTGTGAGGTGTTCAGCATACGAGACCTTGCCATGTTTTGTTAGATTTACATCTTGTATTTTATTTTTCTCAGTGATTATAAATGATACTACATTTTAATATTGGTCTTCCTTTTTTCATCACTAGTATAAAGAAATACCATTATTTTTTACATTTATCTTTTATACTGTCACCTTTTGGAACTCACTACTTTGTTCTTGGAGTTTTTTATATATATATATATATATATTCCTTGGGATTTTCCATGTAGATCATCATATCATCTGAAACTAGAGACAATTTTCTTTCTTTCCCATCTGTATGCCTTTTACTTCCTTTTCTTGCCTTATTGCACTGGCTGGGGTTTTTAGCACTATGCTTCATAGAAGTGGTGAGAGCCAATATCTTGCACTTTATCCAGATCATAGAAGGAACGCGTTCAGTCTTGCACGATTAAGTATGATGTTAGCTATAGGCATTTTGTAGATGTTCTTAATCAAGTTGGAGAAGTTCCCCCTCCATTCCTAGTTTTCTGATAATTTTTATCATGAATTGGTATTGAATTTTGTCAAATGATTTTTCTGTATTAATTGACTTTCCTCTTTAACCAGTTCATCTGGTGGGTTACATTGATGTTCAAATATTTAACCAGCCCGGCCTTTCATCCCTAGAATTGTTTATTCTATATAATTCTAATTATATATTGCTGAATTTTATTTGCTAATATTTTGTTAGTTTTTTTATATCTACATCCATGAGGGATATTGGCCTTTAGTTTTCTGTTTTGTAATATCTTTGTCTGGTGTTGGTATCAGGGTAATACTGACTTTATAAAGTGACTTGGGAAGTGTTGCTTCCTCTTCTATTTTCTGGAAGAGATTGGTTAAAACTGGTGTTAATTCTTTAAACATTTGCTAGAATTTGTCAGTGAAACCATCTGGGCATGGAGGTTACTTTTTCAGGAATTTTAAAAATTTAGAAAGTCAATTTCTTTAGAAATTATAGGATTTTTCAATTTACCCTTTATGTTGGATGAGTTGTGGTAGTTGTGTTTCAAAGAATAGTTCATTTGATCTGAATTGTCAAATTTATGTGTGTAGAGTTGTTTATAATATTCCTTCATTAACCTTTTGATGCCTGCAGAGTATGTAGTAAAATTTCATTTTATTTCTGAATTTGTTAGTGTATTTTCACTCTTATTTTTCAGGCTTGCAGTGATTTGCCAACTTCATTGATATTTTCGAAGAACCAGCTTTTGGTTTCATTTATTTTGTCTTTTTTTTTTGTTTTCTTTTTATTGAATTCTTCTCTTTATTATTTCCTTTCTACTGTTAGCTTTGAGTCTATTTTGCATTTCTTTTTCTAGTTTGTTAACATGGCAATTAGATTATTGATTTGAGACTTTTTCTTTTTTCTTATGTAAGTATTTAGTACTATTAATTCCCTTTCAGCACGGCTTTAGCTGCATCCCATAGATTTTGGCATATGTTCATTCGGATGAGCATACATATATATCTGTATTTTTTTTTTTTCCTTGAGACTTCCTGTTTGACCTATAGCTAATTTAGAAATGCTTGGAAATTTTCCTGTTATCTAACTGTTACTAGTTTTAGTTTGATTCTGTTTTGGTCTGAGAGTACATAATGTGTATGATTTCAATTGTTTTAAATTTGTTGAGTTTTGTTTTATGGCCAAGGTCTCTTAATACATACTCTTGGGTACCTGAAAAGAATGTATTCTGCCATTGTTGCATGGAGTATTTTATAAATGTCAATTAGATCTTGTTGTTTGATGATGTCTTAGCTTATTTTGTGTCTGATTGTTCAAGGGAGATGTTGACATCTCCAACTATAATTGAGAATTTGTTTATTTCTCCTTAAATTCTTTTTTTTTTTTTTTTTTGAGACGGAATCTCTCTCTATTGCCCAGACTGGAGTGCAGTGGCGTGATTTCAGCTCACTGCAACCTCTGCCTCCTGGGTTCGAGCAATTCTCTGCCTCAGCCTCTCGAGTAGCTGGGATTACAGGTGCCCGCCACCATGCCCTGATAATTTTTGTATTTTTAGTAGAGACGGGGTTTCACCATTTTGGCCAGGCTAGTCTTGAACTCCTGACTTCGTAATCCACCCGCCTTGGCCTCCCAAAGTGCTGGGATTACAGGCGTGAGCCACCGTGCCCGGCTCTTTCTGCTTAAATTCTATCAGTGTTGGCTTTGTGTGATTGAAATTTCTATTGTTTTATGCATACACATTTAGGATTTCTATGTCTTCCTTTTACATTGACTCTGTAATCATTTTGTAATGTCTCTCACTATCCCTGGTAAATTTTTTTGCTCTGATATCTACTTTTTCTGTTATCACTACAGCCACTCCTACTTTCTTTAGATTAAAGTTTGCATGGTGTATAATATCTATTCTATTAATTTCAACCTATGTGTATTGCTATATTTCAAGTGAGTTTCTTTAGACAGCATATATTTGGATGATATTTGTTAAATCATTTATTACAGCCTCTTTTAATTGGTATATTTAGAATATCTACACTTAATGCAATTATTGATATGTTGTTGATAAGTCTGCTGTTTAACTTATTTTTTGTTTTCTGTTTGTTCCTTCTGTTTTTATTTCTCTGTTTTTTTCTATGTTGCTGTGAGCAATTTTTAGAATTCCATTTTGATTTATATATAGTATATCTTGTTGCATACAATTTTTGTAGTTTATCTAGATATATATTATTTTTACATAACATTACAGCCTACTACTGATGTCAACATTTTAACAAGTTTAGTGTAGAAACCTTACCTCTCTTTCAGTCCCTTTATCCTTTCCCATTTATAAGATAAATATCATAAATATTTCCTCTGTATATATCAGACAAATTTATAATCTTTGGTTCAACCAGAAAACATGTAGAAAATTCAAGAGAAGAAGGAAAGTATATTGCATTTACCCACATTTTTATCCTTTCTGTTGTTATTTGTCTTTGTGATGTTCCAACATTGTTTCTTTTACTATTTTCTTTTTTGTTTCAAGAATTTCTTTTTGCTATTCTTTAGGTTGATTATAAAGTCTTTCAACTTTCCTTTATCTAAAAATATTATAATTTCTTTTTCGTTTCTGAAGTATAATTTTGCTAGATGTTGAATTCTGGGTTGACAGTTCTTGAGCGCTTGACTAATGTTTTCCGACTTTTTTCTGGCTTCCATGGTTTCTGAAGAAATGACGCTATCATTCTAGTTACTTTTTTTCTCCCCCCAAAAATCAGATATCAGTTTTCTCATGCTGCTTTCAAGAATTTTCCTTTGTCTTTTGTTCTTGGAAGTTTGATTGTGATGTGTGTTGGCATCTGTTTCTTTGAGTTTGCCCTGTTTGAGATTTGCTCACTTACTTCAATCTGTAGGTTTATATCTTTTGCCAAACTTGGGACATTTTCTGCTATTATTTCTTCTAATATTTGTCCAATCTTACACCCTTTTTCTTCCTTCCGGGACTCTGATGACATGTTAAATCTTCCATTTTAGTTCCACAGTTCCAAAGTCTCGGTTTTTTTTTTTCTTTTTTTAAGTCTGTTTTCTTTTCATTGTTCAGATTGGATAATTTCTGTGACTCTGTCTTCTAGGTGAGGAATTCTTTACTCTGTGCACTTCAGTCTGCAGTTCAGCTCATCCATTGGGTTTTAAATTTTGATTATTGTATTTTTCAGGTCTGTAATTTTTATCTGTTCTTTCTTATACTTTTTTTCTGAGACTTTCTATAATTTGTTTCAGGTGTGTTCATAATTACTTATTGAAGCATTTTTATAATGACTGCTTTAAAATTCTTGTCAGATAATTTTAACAACTCTATCATCTTGAAGTTAGTATCTATTGATTGTCTTTCTCATTCAAGTTGACATTTTTTAAGGCTTGATATTATGAGTGGTTTCCTTTTTTTTATATCCTAGACATTTTGGTATTATGTTGTGATACTCTGTATCCTATTGAAATCTTTTGTTTTAGCAAGTCTCTTCAGACTTTATAGCATTGGGGCAGTGTGGGTGGAATTCCAGGTTTCCCACTCATCCTCCATGATAGCCTGGCATTTGACACCAAGGTGACACCTGGCACCTTGTTACTGTTGAGTAGATATGGACATTCAGAGTCCTTGTTCGGCGCCCACTGACAATGCAGGTGGGAGCTCATTACCACTCAGTGGAGATAAACATCTCCACTCCCTATTCAGGTTTTTCTGGCACTATGTCAGTGGGGCTTTGGGTGTGCCTCCTCACAGCCTAGTAAAGATGAAAGTCGAGGCTCCCCACATGCATGGTCTTCGCTGGCCTGGGTGGAGCTGGGGCCACAGATTTTTGTTTTTATGGTCTTTGGCTACAATAGGGTGGTTATTGTCTAAAAGTTTTCTGTTTTGCTAGGTTGCCCCATTTTTTTTTCTTTTGGCTAGAAACAACAGGCTTTTTTGGGGGGGCTTTAAAAAAGTTGATCTGTATCCAATGGCATTTTTTGGCTGTTGGCTTCTCTTGTTTCTAATCTGGGATAAATAAGGCAGAAAGAAACCTCAAGGGACACCACCCACCCCACACTGTTTTCCTTTGAGTTGCAAGGTCCCTGCGATCACCCTCTTCTTTCCACCTTTCACAGTCTGTGTGCTTATTTTGTATGTATTGTCACTGTTTTTATCACTCAGTAGGAATAAAAACAAGTGTGTTCATTTCATCTTTTCTGGAACCGCATGACTAGCCTCTTTTAATATTCTTATTTTCTTCTCAAGTATATTAAGTACCAGAGATTCTGTTTATGAAGCACTGATAGTGAGCTCATGACAAGTAGTTTTAAATTACTCTATTTTCCTTTTGGCAAATGGGTGCTTTCTTGTATCCTTCATGTGTCATATGGAAGCTGTGGAGGAGAGGCTCACTCTCTGTTCCCATCAGCCCTGGCCCGAGTGAGAGATTGGTGAAGCCACTCCTTTTGCCACTGTTTCTCTCTCTTAGAAGGAGGGGGTTGGACTCCTGCTCTTGTAACTCTGGGGAATCTCTTTCTGCATTTGTTGGGGTTTTATGAGTTTAGGAACCTGCTCTTACTGGGTGCTGTTCTCCCCACTGCACTCGTATTTAATCACCTAATCCTTGCTGCCATGCCATCACATAGGGGCCATAAAACCCCCATTACAGGTGTGGGAACCCCAACACTGGCTGCTGAGATGACTCACCTGCCATCTCACCACCAGCAGGGCAAAGTCATGATTATTAAATGTCAGATTCCCAAACCCGATCCCACCCTGCAGCGGATCTGGCTGGAGGGAGAGTACAGGTGCTTTTCTTCAATAAGTGGAGAATTTGATGATATTCCTTTATTTCCATGATGGCTCCAGCGGAGGGCATTAAGAACAGCCTCGGAAAAACTCAGAAACCGCTCATCTTTTTCTACCAACGTTGTCTACACTACCCCGGGCACTCGCGTCAACAGGTACATCAGCCGCCTCTTAGAAGCCCGCCAGACAGAGCTGGAGATGGCAGACCTGAACTTCTTTACCCTGAAGTACAAACATGTCGAACGGGAGCAAAAGGTAAGCAGCTCTGGTTTTCGGCTTCCCTGGTGCTGCTTGCGAAGGCGCTGCCTGGCTGGAGGAGGCCTTCAGCCCTGATGGATTGACTTCTGTCTTACACAGTACCACCAGCTTCAGGACGAGTATTTCACCAGCGCCGTTGTCCTCACCCTCATCCTGGCTGCCTTATTTGGCCTTGTCTACCTTCTAATATTCCCACAGTGAGTATTTCTATCAACGAGGTGAGGAACTCACCAAGAAGTCCCGGTTTCTGGGGTTCATGATTGTGTTTCTGTTGTATGCTCAAGCTTCGTCTCCCACGGTTACTGTCCCAGTGTGTCCAACATGGCTGACATTAGCCAGCCATCATTTCCTCATTTTCTCAAGTCAGTAGTGTAACAAGCCTTGATGGTATATGGCATGGGACTGGTCACTTTCCATTTTAAATTTTGAATTTACTTAATTCTAAGACACCATATATTTTTATGTTTTTTCATCCATGCAACATGCACCATTGCTGTAATAATAACTTTTGGCTGGGTGTAGTGGCTCATGCCTGTAACCCTAGCACTTTGGGAGGCTGAAGCAGGAGGATTATTTGAGACCAGTAGTTCAAGACCAGCCTGAGCAATATAGCAACACTCTATCTCTACAAAAAACAAACAAACAAACAAAAAATTAGCCAGGCATGGTAGCACTTGCTTGTAGTCCCAGCTACTCAGGAAACTGAGGCAGGAGGATCCCTTGAGCTCAGGAGTCTAAGGCTGCAGTGAGCTATGATCTCGCCACTACACTCCAGCCTGGATGACATAGTGAGTCCTTGTCTCTAATAATAATAATAATAATAATAATAATAACAACAACAATAACGTTTGAGAAGAAACTGCACTTAATGAGCTCATTGGCTTCTAGATCCATGTCAGTTTCAAAAACTTAAAATCAGGGAAAGTGGCCTCTTAAAAGAAAGAAAAACAGTAATTTAAATAACATTTAAACATCATATAAGTCAATGTGAGTTTGGCAGCTTCTTTTTTTTTGTATTTTTTTTTTTTGCAAGAAAGACACCACTAAGTCTGCACTTGTCACTTTACTTTCAGGTGTACTCATTTCTTAATAAAACCTACCTACGGTAATACTACCTCCTCTGAGTTTGAAAGCACACGGAGGCCACCCCACACCTGCGGAGGAGGAGGGAGTTCAGCCCTGGGTGCTCTGCATCCTGCCCAGCCCACAGACACTGAACACAGCAGCCTGCCTCATGGGCCTATTTGGGATTTAAGCGTTTTCTAAAAATGTCCTTCCCAGACAAAGCCCAGCTAGAGAATAGCTCAGCAAAGTCTGGGAAGCTCCTGTCTTTCCATCATGAGGAAAACGGCTTCCAGAAAAGTTCTGTGATTCTCAGCCTAAGCTAGATCTCTGCGGTGGGGATAGGAGAAGTGGGAGGTAGACTCAGGAGGGGCCCTCTTCTCACTCAGGAACCCCAGATGCCCTCCCCTAAGAAAGAGAACCAGCCATGTCAGTCCCCAGAGACCTGAGTGGCAGGCATCCAGGTTAACGATGCTGCTTCCTCTTAAGGGCACAGGGGATGTGGAGGGAGGGGCCAATTCTCAGCCATCTCTTGGGTCCACCTCTCCTGATCCCCACCTATCAGTGACCCTCATGTTTTCTGTCCCCCAGGAGTGTGGCCGTCCTGCTCCTGCTAGTATTCTGCATCTGCTTCCTGGTGGCCTGTGTCCTGTACCTGCACATCACCCGGGTCCAGGTATGTGGGTGGCCTGTGTCCTGTACCTGCATATCACCTGGTTCATGTATGTGGGTGGCCTGTATCCTGCACCTGCATATCATCTGGTCCAGGTATGAGGGTGGCCTGTGTCCTGTACCTGCATATCACCTTGTTCAGGTATGTGGGTGGCCTGTGTCCTGTACCTGCATATCACCTTGTTCAGGTATGTGGGTAGCCTGTGTCCTGTACCTGCATATCACCTGGTCCAGGTATGAGGGTGGCCTGTGTCCTCTACCTGCACTTCACCTGGTTCAGGTATGTGGGTGGCCTGTGTCCTGTACCTGCACATTACCTGGGTCCATGTATGTGGGTGGACTCTGCCTGCCCTCTGGGTGGGATGGGGTGGGATGGGGGAGGCAGTTCCGTTTCCTCCCCCGCCTAGACAGGAAGAAAGATTCTGCTCACATAGCAGGTGCTCATGAAGACCCAGTTCTGCACTGGGCACATGCACTGCTTTGGGAGTGTGCCTGGTGGGCACAATAGACTGGTGATTGATATTGATTAAACAAATGAGCACAAGATACTGATCCTGTTCTCTTGGAATGGAGAGTCTAGCAGCAGGGCAGAAGGGGGATGTTTATTCTGTGTTTATGTCACAGACTTTGGAGAGGGGTGACATTTTCCAGGTACATTGTGCTATCTGGGCCCTGATGCCTCATCTGCTTTGCTCTGTGGGCTTTTGCAGGAAAGGCCTGAGCTTTGCGGCCTTGTACTATCTGTGGCTCACTTGGGAGGACTCTATAGTTCCTAGTCCTGCATTCCTTCGTCACATTCTCCACCTTCATTTCTAAACGACTCGTTTCCCTCAGCCGACCTGGGGATGTCACTTCTGGCAGACCCAGTGTTATTTTTGCATAATTACTGAAAACAGCAACTTTTTGAAAAGATTAAATCTAGTTTCGTTCATTTAGTTTTGTCATTATTCATAGGTAATATCTTGAGTTTTTAAATTTAAAAAATGCTAACTATTAAAACTTCATTCCTATTTCTTCAACTTGTATAGATTGAGTGACATTTGGTTTGACAAATTTTAAAATTTACCACTTCAAGTAAAATTGCTGTTTTTCATATAATTTCAAGTGAAAGCAGGACAGATGGATGATAGTTTTTAAAGGCTATTCCTTTGTCCTCAATGGTGGGAACCAGTGTGCCCACCCAATGGTGTACAAATAGCATAAGACATGCAGAAAGTGTGAAAAGCCATTGGGCAAGAAGAGCGACGACAAAGCAGAAGCCAAGAAATGCACCAGCCTGGAAAGCTCTGCCCAGAGGCCCGGCCCAGGAATACTGATTCTTGTGAGTGGACGTGCACTGCTTTCTGTGACTCCACGAGAGCCTCCCAAGCCAGGTGGTGAGATGGGTCAGCCCCTTTCCCACATGTGAGGAAAGCGGGCTCAGGCAGGCTAAGGGGCGCGCTCATGAAACCAGGAAGCAAAATCTGCACCCAATCTGTCCATAAAAATAATATTCAAGTTTAGAAACCTCTTGGTTGTAAAACACACATGATCTGTGGGATTGGGATGCTGAGACATCTGCCCAGAATCACCCCCCTTTTGTTAATAAGGGAGCTGCCCTCATGGCTGGGAACTTTGGCCGGAATAATTCCAGGTGCTGACATTAAAAGAGGCTAGCCTGCAGTTACCCCATGAAGCTTCTTCTGTATTCCAGTGTTTTGTTCTCTTGGTGGACTCTGCCCTGGATGCCACTGGCTCCTTTCCTTCTGAATATTCACTCTCCCTTCTCACCCTCTTCTGTAAGTGAGCGTAGAGCATTTTTTCCTAAGTATGTGATTTGGAGGTGCCAGGCTCGAAAAGCAGTGGGGGTCCAGCTTTCCTGGGAGCGCCATCAGTGGTGCTTGCGGCTGATGTGGAGGAAGCAGAGTGGAGACTGAGCGCTGAGACTTCTCAGCTAGGACAGGAGAGGGGTTTCAGCTCATAGCCAGTGTGTACTGGGTCAGGGTTTGATTGAATCACAAGTATTTAGGCTCCTGTTTGCAGGCTCTGCACCGGGCTCTGAGCATCCCTGCTGACCCTGAACCAGGGAAGAGGCCTGTGCAAATGGCTGTGGGGATGGAGGTGAGGGAGGTTTGCAGGAAGCCAGCAGGGGGTAGGTCAGGGCCACCCAGCAGAAGGCCATTGTGGCCTGAGTGGATGCAGTGGGTCATGCAGACAGAGTTAGTTCCAGAACACATCCCTGAGAAGGCCGGATAGAAATGTTTCCCTCCCCGACATTGACAGTGCCCAGAGCCAGGGTGCCCAGGGCAGTGTGGCAGTTCCATGGCCCCTTGGGACCTTCACCCTTACCTGATTTCCCCATCCCCATCCCTCGGGGGTGTGCCACCTCCACACTTGGGCTCCAGTTCTTTGGGCCTCAGGGTTGCCCTCTGTGAAATGGCGGTGATGATGGCCCCCACCTCACTGGCTTGACATGAGGATTCAGTGAGCTCATTTGTACAAAGTCTGGAGCAGAGCCTGGCACAGCACATGCTCAGGTGGAGTGTTCTGAAGTCAGATGAGACAGAGAAGGCTGAATGGGGGTGGGGCAGTGGGTGTAGCTCATCCCGGGAATCAGGGTGGGGAGGTGCCTAATCCTGTCCATCTTGACCATCTGCAGAGGGCGGCAGAGCTGACCCGAGGGTCCTGCTGAGGGTTGAAAAGGAATGCCTGGGGCAGGATGTGGACTTTTTCTGTCTGGGTTGCAGGCTGAGGTTTGCATGGCTAGGCCTGGAGAACATCAGGAGCGGGCAGAGGAGAGGAGGAAGCCCAGGAGGTGCGCACTGGCTGGACCCTGGGGTGCTACAGGTGGGGCAGGCCGAGGTCAAGGCGTCAGGCACATTCAGAGGCCCTTGGCTGGACCCTGGGGACGTGGGCACAACGTGGTCCACAAGGTGGCTGGGTGTGCCTCGGATAAGCTACTTCCGCTCCTCCCACCCTGGCCTGGTGCTCACAGACCTGCATTTAAGCCCTGTTTTCCCCATCCTCCTTCTCGTCTTCCTAGGGCTCTAAGGGAGGCGGATGAGACAGGCCCAGGAGGATGTTGGGCCCACCCAGGCTGGCTAGGGTAGAGGCCGCATCCCATCATAGGTCCCCAAGCCAAGGAAAGTGGGAGGTGGTGGAAGGAAGATTTGCACCAGTTATGATACTTGAGTTAAACTAGATGGCTTTGAAGAAAAGAGAAAACCTTGGCAGAGATCCTTAAGGTGGGGGGAAGGGAGCCTCGCTGCACAGAGGGGAGTGTAGCACCACCAGAGACAGCCCCAGGGCTTCATTCTAGCCCCTGTGAGTGCAGACGGTCAGGAAATGGTGCCTGCTTTTTCTCCCTCTCATCCTCAGGTGACATCATCTCCGAAGTGCCACAATGGCCACTTTGTTCATGAGCCCATTGGGATGACAGGAGTGGCTGAGGAAATAGAATGACTGGTGTCCACAGTAGGGGTCATCCTATCCACTGGATTCAAATTCTCCCCTGCTCAGGTCACCCTTTGGTGAACATTCATATGGGACACAAGTATCTTAACATTTTTCACCCACTTGGAGAGGTTTATCTACATACTTTTTCCCTAGACCCTCTTGTCACTAATTTTCCAACCATGTCTTTCCCAACTCCCTGAACATCCAGCCAAACCGTTGTCCACAGCTCATGAATCGGTATATGACTACATTCACCATTTCTCCTTGGAAGCGAAGTGCCCACCCAGGGGAACCGCCCAAAGTTCTGCCCACTGGGAGGATTTCCCTTCACCGTTGTCCCTCAGGGCTGTGTCACATGGGCTGAAGTCCTGCAGCTGCCCACAAGGCCTGAGCTTCTCTTACTCTGTCACCTAATCAGAGGGAGCTCCCCATGAGGCCGTAGGTGCAGGCTGGGAGAGAGAAGGCAGGGTAGCAGGACTGGGGACTATGGTCATTGGGGCCACTTTGTCATGTCACTTACTTGTGCTTTAAGGGTCTGCTCGAAGCTGATCATATATATTAGCACTTTGATTTGATGATGGAGGGCTGCTGTTCACACCCAGCTTCATGGCTTGGTGGGTCAGGTAACGCCCAGTTCATGATGGGCAGCTTAGGTCATAACGGTAACTTGGCCCACGGGTAAGGGTTCAGGCTCTACTCAGGCCCAGCAACAGGCCAAGAGCCTTTCTCAAAAGGAGAATAGTTACCTGCAAAACATGGCAGGATCTTGCTCTAAAATCCTGTTCCCAGGCCTGTGGTATGGCTCCTGCATGGGGGCCTGCCAGTGGCTCTGGTGGCCTCCCTTAGCACACCGAGCTCACGCCAGGTGGAAGCGGGGGAAGCAGATGATGGGAGGCTGCAGTGGGGATCAAGGACTTGCACCTGCGTCTTGCCCAGAGGCCAAGTTGGGACTGGGAGGGAAGCGCAGTGATCCACAGTCAGTAAAGTGTTTGAGCCTCACGCCGCTGCAGAGCAGTGGTTCTTCTGAGATCAGCAGAGACCATTGGGTTAGTGAAATACCCAGTGGTCTTTTGGGACTTGGGAAACCTAGAACTGGATCCCAGATCCATAACCCACCAGCTGGGTGAGCTGGGACACACTGCCCTGTCCTTGTCCGTAGAAGAAGTGATGCTGGACTGGGTGGATTTGTGCCACCTTTTTCTCAACTGTAGAGCGGAGTTAGTAATGATCTGACCTCATGTGGGGGTTAAAGGAATAACCGTGTAGCCCGCGAAGGGCACCCCGGCTAGTCAGGGACTCTAGCAGGGTGAGTTGTTTTCTGTAAGGTCCCTGTGTATTAATTTTAGTTTATATTTATACTTTCAGAAGTGTTAAGTATAAAAAGGACTTCTTACTTTTATCCATGAAATCATTTTTTGAAGACTTCAAAATGTATAATACATAGATTTAAAATAAAATTTCTAATAACTATAAAACCTACATGAACAAAATAATACAATTTATTTAGAGCATATCAAAGAAGACACGAATGGAAATTTTACCATTTCTGAAATGGAAGAATTCAATATAATGAAAATACCAAGTTAATCTATCCAGTTAACTTCAGTGCCAATCAAAGTTACAATGCGGGTGGAAGGAAGGGAAGTATTATTATTTGTAATTTAAAGACCTCAGGTTTCTTTTTTTAACTTTGGCAAGCTTTTCACCTGGGAGAATAAACAAATGAAAAAAAGCCAAGAGACATGTGAGGAGGGTGAATAACGGGTGTGGACCTAGCAGCTTGCAGGTCATCTGCACATTCCGCTATAGGAAGTATTAACTGTGCATGTGAATCGCCTTGGTAATCAGAGGGTATTTTCTAAATTGACGTTTCTTATTCAGTGTTTTCCAGGGTGCCTGACAATTCAGATTCGTGGGGTATTTTCTAAATTGACATTTCTTATTCAGTGTTTTCCAGGGTGCCTGACGATTCAGATTCGCACTGTCCTGTGTATTTTCATAGTGGTCTTAATCTACTCAGTAGCCCAAGGTTGTGTGGTGAGCATCTCCAGCTTGCGGCATGCACTGGGGCGGGAGAGGGCATGGCATGGAGGACCAGCCCAGAAGCCAGGACCCGGGGCTACAGAGACAGGGAGGTCAGCAGAGACGTCAGGAACAGGCATGGGGCCCCAAGAAGCCAGGGAACAAGATACTTTACTTAGCAGAGGAAAATGCAAACTCTCCCTGGTGAAAGGAGCCTGGCTTCTCCATAGAGTGCAGAGGACAGAAGCGGGGGGGGGGGGGGAACAGCACAGAGACGGGGCAGGAGGAACAGGATGGAGCTGGGGGTTGGAGTGAAAGGATGGAAATGGGCGGGAGTAACAGGATGGAGTTTGTAGTGGGAGTAACAGGATAGAAGTGGGGCAGGAGTAACAAGATGGAGCTGGAGGCAGGAGAAACAGGAAGGAGAGAGCTGGGGGCAGGAGGAAGAGGACGGAGCTGGGGGCATGATTAACAGGACAGAGCTGGGGGCAGGAGGAACAGGACAGAGCTGGAGGCAGGAGTAACAGGATGGAGCTGGGAGGCAGGAGTAACAGGTCGGAGCCGCTGGGCTGGGGAGCAGGCAGGGCTGATCCCACCTGTTCCTCCCTGGAGCCTCTTGCCTGCTCTGGCAGCCAGTGGGGAGCCTTGAAGTGCTGTGAGTTGCCATGCGGTCTGTGGCTTGGTGTGTTAGCACTGGGGGTGGGTCAGAGCAAAACCTTGGGAGACCTGCTTGAAGAGGGACACCTGAGCATGCTTAGGGGCTGCAGGTCTTCACCTGCCCTTCGCTAAGCCCCTGTGACCCCTCCCTTCCCAGGTGGGCTGCCTGCCTTGGGCCTGGAGCTCCAAGCCCAACAGTTCCCTGGTGGTCCTTTCATCCGGGGGCCAGCGCACAGCCCTACCCACCCTGCCCTGCGAGTCTACACACCATGCCCTGCTCTGCTGCCTGGTGGGCACCCTCCCGCTAGCCATATTTTTCCGGGTGTCCTCCTTGCCAAAAATGATCCTGCTCTCCGGGCTCACCACATCCTACATCCTCGTTCTGGAGCTCAGCGGATACACCAGGACTGGGTAAGTGTGTGGCTCCTCGAGAAAAAGGCCTAAGCAGCGCTACTGAATCTGTGTATACAGATATGCACTATAGGCTTCTGAGTCCAGAACTAGTCAAGATGAATTCTATACACAATTTTTAGTTTGGTGGCTGCTTCTCTTCAACCCAAGTTTTAAAGGACTCAGATTTCCCTATGATAAGTGACTCTTGGCCAAGGTCAATCCCAGCAAGCTGTTTTTGGGTGTCACCACCTGAGGGTCACTCTGAATGGTTCTTGGGTTTGGTGGCAGAGTCTTGCCCTGGAAGCTCGGCACTGACTTGGCTTTTCTTCCTCATATTCCCTCAGGGGTGGTGCTGTCTCCGGGCGCAGCTACGAGCCGATTGTGGCCATCCTGCTCTTCTCCTGTGCGCTGGCCCTGCATGCCAGGCAGGTGGACATCAGGCTGAGGCTGGACTACCTCTGGGCTGCACAGGCAAGACGAGCCCTTTCTGCTTCCTGGGGGTAGGGTATTTGGAGGAGGAAGAAGGCTTCAGCAAGCATATGACAGGGGCTGCCACAGACACCCACACGCCATATGGCCCTCGGAGGGCTCTCCTCAGCGGTGTGCAAGCCAGGCACTGTCTAGGGATGGAGGAAACCTATGCTGGGGGATGCAGGGAGTGGGAGCCTTGCCTTGTGAGAAGACATTTCAGAAGGTTGTGGGGTCCATGTGATGGAGACCTGCCTGATGGTCAGAGTGTGGCTCTTTCACGAGGCAGTGAGTCCCCCGCTCCCTGAACAGCATGTGCAGTGGTGGTGCAGAGGGGCTTAGCCTCAGCAGGGCTGGACAGTGGCAGCAGGTCTCATCAGGGTCATTGGGAAACACAAGAAAATGCCAAAACTCTCACCACCTACTCCAAATTGAGTAGGTCAGCAGGTGGGGGCTGGACATCTATATTTTTACATGTACCCTGGGAAATTCTGACGCAAGAGGCATAAGCACCTCTCTTTGGGAGACTCCATGGAGTAGCAAACATGTGAACTGGCCTCAGGCCCCAAACATCTGGGTACCAGGCTGGAGAGGAGTCATGCTTTCCTGGTCTGTAGGTGGCTTTCTGTTTGGATGTGATCCTGGCAATGACTGCCAGATATTCACCTTGAGTTCCTGCTGCGGAGCCATGGCAGGGGCGTACCTGTGTCCACTCCATGGCTAGGGGCCAAGGCAGCGTGTGGGTGCTGGTCTGAGCATCTTCACACCAACTCCATACTCCACAGGCCTCCGGGAGGTGAGGCAGTCAAGCATTCAGGGCCAGGCTACCTGGGTTCAAATCCCATTTGTGGAATTTGCAAACTTTCACCCTGGGAAAATTGCTCCTCCTAGGTTTCCTCCCCTGAAAACTGGGAATGAAGGCTGATGAATATTAGCTTTAGCAAGAGATGGTCTTCTTATTTTGACACCTTAAGAATAGGTCTTTGCTGTTGGAGCTCTTTGATCTCATTCAGTCTTCAGAACAGCACTGCCTAGGAGCTGGAATTACAGACAAGAAAGCAGGGGCCACTGAAGTAACATGCGAGAGTCGGGCAGCCATAAGGTGGCTGAGCTTGGATCCAGCTGCCATCTGTGTGATCTTTGGGTAGGCTCTGAACCTGTGGAGAGAGCTGTGTCTAGGGCCAGGCAGGACAGGAGCATTTTCATCCTAGGCCTACTCTGCAGCCAGGACTGAAGGCAGGTGCAGCCCAGAGTTGGGGCACAGATACCAGACAGGCACAGCCCAGAGGGTGGCCAGGACCAGCTGAGGGCTCACTGTGGAAGCAGGACCAGGCTTGCTGCTGAAGTTGGGAAGCCTGTCAATTTTTTGTCCTTCTTCCTGAGGCTGACTGGGCATCAAGCCATGCAGTTAAGTGACCGAAACCCTGGTCAGCAGTAGCAGGGGTGACAAAGGTTGGGCCTGGCATCAAGTGGTCCTCGTCCTGAATTCCAGCAACTCCATGTAGGGTCTGTGTGACTTCAACCAGTGATAGGTCAATCTGTCTTTCTGCTTCAGCAGTAAAATGGGGTGAGAATCCTAATTCAGGTGTGCAAGAAATAACTGAAATTCTCTTCCTGATGTCGTTGGCCACGGACCTTGTGCAAAGTAGGTGCTCGGTAAGGCTGAGCAGCCCTTTGTCTAGCAGCCTGTTACTCTGTGATGAGCCATTTTTGGAGGGATCTCCTTCTGGGAGGGAGGGTTAGAGTGGGGTAAAGGGTAGGTGTGAGGAGCATCTGGAGGCAAGTTATCACTCGTGAAAAAAAGGAACACAATTGTTTCCTCTAGTTTTATTCATCTGGAAAAGACAGAAGCAGCTCGGTGGGTTTATGTCAGCATGACAGGGCAGGATGCATACTTAAAGTGATGGAAATTATGTTGTTGATTTGAGTAAGCAAAAGAAAGAACATATACATACATCACACACACACACACACACACACACTGTCTATATGTGTATCTATATACATGTGCTCACAAATGCTTGGTGAAAAACATGGCTTATTTTTTCCTTCACTGCATAATAGCTTTATTGAGATATATTTCACATAACACAATTCACTTGTTTAGTGAACAGTGGTTTTCAGTATACTCACAGTCCTGTAACCACCGATATTAGAATATTTTTATCTCCCTCAAAAGAAACCCATCCCCATCAGTTAACACTCCCCATTTCTCCTCAACCCCCAAACCCTAGGCAACTACCAGTCTACCCCCTGTCTGTGGATTTTCCCATTTCATTTATTCTTCAGCCTGTGTATTAAGTTAGTGCCTGTTCTGGGCAGAAGACATTCCTGTGTCCTACTAGATGGAGCTCTGAGCTAGCCTTGCAAGTGGGGAAGACCCAGATTCCCAAGGGACTCATGATCTGGCGCTGTCTTCACTGCATACCTGAATTCCAGGTTCTGGAGTGGGCAGGGGTTGCTGAGAACCCTCGCCCTTTGGCCTCTCCTGGGGAAGTGCTGCTGTGTGGTGCACTCACTGTCAGCAGGGCTGTCTGGACAGGCCCTAATTCCTGCTGTGGAGTGGGAGGGGTCCCTGGTGGGGGCATAAATACGTCTGCATTAAGCTGTTCTTGCACTGCTATAAAGGAATATCGGAGACTGGGTAATTTATAAAGAAAAGAGGTTTAATTGGCTCACAGTTCTACAGGCCGTACCAACAGGCACCAGCATCTGCTTGGCTTCTGGGAAGGCCTCAGGGAGTTTTTACTCATAGCAGAAGGCAAAGCATGAACATACATGTCACATGGTGAGAGCAGGAGCAAGGGGTTGGGGGGAAGGTGCCACACACTTCAAAACAACCAGATCTTGTG
This sequence comes from Hylobates moloch, assembly GCF_009828535.3. Classification (NCBI taxonomy): domain Eukaryota; kingdom Metazoa; phylum Chordata; class Mammalia; order Primates; family Hylobatidae; genus Hylobates; species Hylobates moloch. The sequence goes on along the minus strand of NW_026652276.1, from coordinate 123,571,291 downwards.
AGAACTCTGACTATTGCGAGAAAGGATAGCACCAAGCCAGGAGGGATCCGCCTCCATGACCCACACACCTCCCACCTAGACCCCACCTCCAACACTAGGATTACATTTCAGCATGAGATTTGGCGGGGACAGATGCCCAAACCATATCAACATCTGAGTCTGACTTATCACCAGAGGAGTGCAGGCTGTGGCAGGAAGTGAGTCCTCACACTGGAAGGCCTGACTGCGGCCACAGTGAGGAAGCAAAGCCAGGCATACTGGGGAAGAGCCAGTGTTTCTCTGGGCCTTGTACGATGCTTCAGATTCGGCTATGGAAGGATGAGGGATGGGGTTGAAGGGAAAGGGATGAGGAACATAACAGAAAGAGGGAGTTCTTCAGCAAAAACTGTGAGAGGAGTCAGAGTCCAATCACAGGGACCAGTGCTCCCTCCAGGCCCCCTGTGGGCACTGGAGCTGCAAAGGGAGGGCGATAGGACCCGATCCCTGTCTCCAAAGGTGGTCTGACAGTGGAGTGTGACACAGAGCCTCGGAGGCAGGTGGGAGCCCTGTGATCCACAGGGGCCCTGAGGAAAGCAACTTGCATGGTCAGGGGCTGGCAGGAGGGCACCTTGGAAGTGGTTGTGTGGAGTCTGGCCACAGTTGGCCATCAAGTGAGGGTGCAGTAGTGGAGGTAGAGTGGGTCTCCAGGGGGCTGTGCATGTATCACAGCCTGGGCTGAGAGCGGAGGGCACACTCTAAGGGGGTGAGTTCAGGAGCCCTTGGACTATTTGAAAGATAGGGGCAGGCACAGGGCACCTCCAGGCTGGTGTGACACTTGGGGCAGCCACAGTGGGAATGGGCCCTAGAACCAGGGAACAGAGAGGGCTGCCTGATAGGATTTACCACCTTCAGCTGAGAGACGCAGCCAGTCTACAGCAACCATGCAAAGAGGAACCGGAATGCTCTCCTCCCTCACTACTGGCCCCTGCTCCCGCTCCCCATTGGCCAAACCTGGCCGGAAGTAGGAGGCCCAGGACCCTGTTGGTAGAGTCCTTGGACTGGCCTCCCTGGAACAGAACCGGTGGGGAATGAACTGCAGATACAGCACGTACCTGCCTTGGAAGGGAGATCTGGCCAGCTGCAGTTTGCTAAAGCCACACCAGGTAATGGGAAAAGAGCCTCTTTATGATGGGCTGTGTTGCTGAACTTGGTCTTAGTTTGGCTCCGGCTGGCTATCCAGGGTGATCCAGCTGGCTGGTCTGGGAGGATATGTTGACCCAGCCGTCAGCTGGCCTCTCTGGGTTCAGATCTTTTAGTTGCAAAAACCTACTCAGAGCTTGAGAAGAATGGACTTGGGATGAGCTAGAAAGAATGGACTTGGGATGAGCTAGAAAGACTGGAACAGCCCAGGCCCATGAGATCTGGGGTTTCCAGGTTATTTACTAGGGTGCCTGGTTAGCTCCTCATTCTCAGACAGCAGAGTTGGGCCTTGGCTGTGACTCTTCCAGTTGAGGGACACTTCTGGGAGAGATATTTTCTCTCATCTGGGTTGACATGGCTTTTTCTTGGCTTTGGTGTTCTTTGAAATGTTATTAAATGCAGTATTTGACCCTGCCATGTCGTTCTCCATCCAGCGATATCCGCTAGCAATGCCCAATGAGCATAACAGTAATTTTAGGGCTAGAATATGCATTCCTGGGCCTTGGGGCAGCCCGGGCAAGTCTGTGGATCCTTGTGCATGTGTGTCACAAGAAAGGGTTGCTCACATGGAGTACACTGCCATGTTTGTCCACAGATAGGTAACAACAAATGCCACCTGCTTTCCTATAACCCTAGCAAAATACAGAACTTTGTAGACTTTGCCTGTTTTGCCCTTGGACATTTAGGTATGTAGTACAAACATTAGAGTGCCTCAAACTATTGCAAAATTGCCAGGCCAAACACTAGGTAGGTTAATTATTTACAGAGACTGGATTGATTGTCCAAACCTGCACAAACAGATAGGCTTTTCCCTTGGGAGGCATCTTCAGCCTTTTCGCCCGTAAACTCTTGTATGCTTTTGTTCCAGTGTCATTTCTTTCCTTGCATTCAGTAGATAATCATCATGGGAATTATAATTTCAATGTTTATGCTATTTAGTATAGAATGCAGTTAAAACAACTTATTTCTCTACCAATAAATGCTTAATTCAATGGTAATTCCCATTTTGCAGTTGCCATTATTAACATTTAGAGGGAAGGTTTCCTAAGATGTGGTCATGGCACAGACATGGAATTTCTGGTGGCAGAAGCTAAGTTAGAGACCTGGTTCCACCTCTTACTCTGGTCACTTGTCTTCTCCACACATGTGACAGTGACACTTGTCTCTCAGGGGGTTATGGAGGAGTTTATGTCATATAAAGCCATGGTCATCATGCTTCGTGGACCCTGAAATGTTGTACGCTTGTTAGTCGTCATCTTGTTCTCTGTTACTGGCCATAGGTTTCACATCTGGCCTTTGGGTGAGTACATCCTCGCAAACAGCTTTTATGGAGGGACAAATGGTTCCAGATGTATCCCAGCTGCATCCTACAGCACACTTCTATGGAAACCCTCGAGGAACCAAACCTTGGTGCATAACCTCAGGACCCTACATCCATCAGGCCCCACGCCCACTGGAAACACACCCTTTGCCCATCTGAGAGTGTGCACTCAGCCTCTGGCATGCATCCACTCTGTACCTACACACAAAGTATTACCACCTGCCTCCATCCAACAGGTGCTTATTGGGCACCAAAGTATACCTAATCCTGTGCTGGGGATGCTCACGTGGTTGAGGTGTAACCCCTGCCCTTGGGTGCTCACGGGCTGTTAAAGGAATCAAACACAAGCCACAGAAAATTTCAGTACAGTGAAGGGCGTGCCATGTAAAATGTAGACAGGACCCTGACCCAGGCAGGTGGATGTGATATCATTTAAATATAATACCTCACCCCTGAGGCTTAAAGGATGAGTAGGAATTAGCCAAGGGAAGGGCAGAGTGCTAGGTGGGGTAAGTGTGTCTGTCTCCTGAGATGCTTGTTTTTATTGTTATTTTAAAAAATCAGTTCATAATACTGTATTGTGTACTTGAAATTTGGTAAGATAGCAGATTTTAAGTGTCCTCACCCCTCCCCATCCCAGACACACACAAATGGTAACTGCGGGTGGTGATAGATGTGTTAAGTAATTTGATCGTAGTAGTTGTTATGCAATGTATACATATAGGAAACCATCACATTGCACACCTTGGATATATACAGTTTTTGTCAATTAAATATTTCAAAATAAAAAAAATACTAAGCTCACAAAGACTTACCAAATCTGGATCTCAAGAGCAAGAAATTAAATGTTGGTCAAAGGAAGAAAAGGGTCTTTCAGTAATGTTAGAGGGTAATAAAGGGGTCAATTTATCAAGAGGACATAGTCCTAAACATTTATGTACCTAAAACAGATCATCAAAATACATAAAGTAAAAATTGATAGAACTGCAAGAAATTCTTCTATCTATAATTATAGTTGGAGTTTCCAACATTCCTTTCAAAAAGCGATAGAATCACTAGACAGAAAATCAGTGACAGATTGCAACACTTAAGAACACTGTCAACCAACTTGACTTAATTGACATTTATAAAACACACCATCCAACAGCAACAGAATACATATTCTATTCGAGAACACATAAGTATGAACAGTACAGCAAGTCTCAAGAAATTCAAAAGGTTTCAAATCATACAAAGCATGTTCCTTAACTACAATATAATTAAATTAGAAGTCCATAACAGAAAGATCTCTGAGAAATCCTCAACTAAAGAGTATACTTCTTAATAACTTTTGGTTCAAAGAAGAAATCAAAAGGAAAATTAGAAAGTAATATGAGCCAAATGAAACTACATATGAGACCAACTTTTGTGGGGTTCAGCTAAAGCAGTACTTGGAGGAAAATGTATAATACAAAGCACCTATATTAGAAAAGAAGAAAGGTCTCTCTCAAATCACCTTAAGAAGCCAGAAAAGAGGAAATTAAACCAAAAGTAATCAGAAGAAATTAAATAATAGAGACCAGTTTCTATAAATGTTTAAGGAATAAAATAACAAGGAAGTATTATAATCAATTTTATCTCAATAAAATTGACAACTTACAGGGAAGGATACAGATCCTTTGGGTCTTGCTTTTCACCTTTGTTAGGAAGAACCAGAGGAGCATTAATTCTCAGACTAATTTTGTCTACTCCTGAGGCAAAACTCTTTTCGGTACTTTACCTGATGCCTGGTGAATTACAAGGTTTTTTATTCTTGCCAGTGGAGGCAGGAACAATTCTCAGCATTGCATGAACTTTGGGGTTTGTTCCCTACAGTCCTTTCCCTAACCTGTGCTAATCCCTAGATGGTTCTTTCTCTAGCCTTTGCTAATCAGTACTCAACTAGAGACTTGAAGAGACTGGAACACTGTCCTCTCTGGTATTTTCCCTTTGAACTCAAGCTGCCTGGGGCTTCCAAGCCTCCTAGGCTTGTCAAATCTGGGAGACCCCTAGGCTCCACATGCACTGCCTCTAGGCGCGGCCTGGAAACTCTCCCAGCAGTATGCTGGGTCATTGTAGGCCTCATCACTCATTCCCATCACTCAAGGATTACTGTCTTTCATTGCCTCCTGTCCAGTATTTGGAAAGCTGCTGTTTTATATATTTTGTGTGGTCTGCTTGTTGCTTGTAGGAGGGCAAATTGAATCCCTGTTACTCCATCTTTTCCAGAAGTGGAACTTCATGTGGCCATTTAAGTGTCTTTGACCCCAAAACTGGTCATTATCCCCATGTAACAGGTGAGGGCCAAAGTAAATGGCCAAAGGTCAGAACCGAAATCTGCCAGACCCTAAATGGGCACTCTCATGGATGCCATGCAGAGCATGTCTCAGAAGCCTTCTCCTGCCAAGTTAAGTACCACCCAGAGTGGAATGGCATTCTGGTGAGAGCTGTCTGTAGGCAGAATCCTGTGAACACAGCCAAGAATTAGAAGTCCTCAGCTCTGAGGCCTGTGCTTCTCCCTCCACAGCACTCAAGATTTCATATGCATGTGTGGCTGGAGGGTTTCTCTGAAAGGTTAGATCTGGGTTAGAAGGACCCAGCATAACTTCAACATAGAGCAAAAGCTCCAAAGACCCCAGAAGTTGCTTTCTGCCCACAGTGTGGACTGTTCGTGAAGAGCATTGTGGTAGCAGCGTGGCAGTCACCGTGCAACAAGGAAGAAGATGTCTGTGGTGTGTCTCAATGCCGTGTTGGGCTCGAGCACGTGAAGTTCACCTGCAGGCCCTAACTTGATCACAGCACAGTTTTGCTTATCTATGACCAGCCTACAGAACTCAGTTCTGCTAATGCAGGCACCTCTGTGTTCTTCCCAAGAGTGTGGAAAATAGCACCTCATTTCCTGCCTGGTTCGAAAAGATAGAGAAACGTGGTAACTCCAGACTTTCTGATGAGGAAATGGAGCCTTCTGCTTTAAGGCACCAGAGGCCGTCTGAAACAGCAGACCCACCGGACATCCCCTAGGACATCTTTCCATCATGGAGTGTGGCTCCTTTGCATTTTTTTCTGTATGTGTGTGCAATGAGAAATCCAGATTTTACAGCCGTGGCTCATGCCTGTAATCCCAGCACTTTGGGAGGCTGAGGCGGGCGGATCATGAGGTCAGGAGATCAAGACCATCCTGGCTAGCACGGTGAAATCCCGTCTCTATTAAAAAATACAAAAAATTAGCCTGGCATGGTGGCAGGCGCCTGTGGTCCCAGCTTCTCGGGAGGCTGGGGCAGGAGAATGGCGTGAACCTGGGAGGCAGAGCTTGCAGTGAGCCCAGATCACCCCACTGCACTCCAGCCTGAGCGACAGAGCTATACTCCCGTCTCAAAAAAAAAAAAAAGGAAAAGAGAAATCCAGATTTTCTGCAACAGTTTGTGTTACATTTATAATCACAAAGACCATGTTTAGCACAGTTAGTGTCCATGTGGAGTGACCAGGGCCACTCTTGCCTGGCTAGTGGTTGTGGAAACAAGGGAGCTTGTGCTGGCAACACGTGATCAGGGTCAGGCTCTCAGCCCTCCCCGGGACCTTTCAGCTTTAAAGTACTCCCCCATAGGATGGCCTCCCTCACATTCTGAGTGGGTAAATTCACAGTGGCCTCCCCAGCTCTGAGGCCTGTGCTTCTCCCTAGACTCTCCTGCATCTTGCAAGTAGAGCAAAAGCTCCAAAGGCCCCAGAAGTTGCTTTCTGCCCACAGGCTGCTCCTGCTAGTCAAGGGAGGAGAGGAGAGGAGACTCGAGGAGAGTGGAAGACAGAATGTCATGAAGGCCCTGGGCAGGTGTTGTCTGCTCCTCAGAAAGGAGTAATTTATTCTAATTAAGGAGCTGAAGAGGACTTCCTGGAGGAGGTAGTATTGGACCAGGACTTTCACTGTGGCAAGAAATGCTGACTTTTCTGAAAAGGGTAATTTTGGTAATTCTCTGGTTTCAATGTCTGACATTTTACCCTGGAAACTTCAGTCACTGAAACTGAGCTTGATCAATTTCCAGCAGATCCTACCCCCACATTTTATATTGGCGTAAGTGGAAATTCAAAGCTAGGAAAGGGGACTCTGATAGGGCCTTCACTTCGTTAGACAGACAGGGCGCCTTCTGCTTATGGAGGCTGGATGCTGTCTTCCCAGCCTTGGTTTCCCTCCGTGTACAGTGACGGTGGACCTCGTGAATCACTGAGAGCAGATCTCCCAGGGACAGGACCAGCTGTGCCCACTGCAGCCTCATAGCTTCACTGTTAGCAAACGCTCTCTTTACCTGTTTTTTGTTTTTTTTTTTTTTTTTTTTTTTTTTTTTTGAGATGGAATTTTGCTCTTGTTGCCCAGGCTGGAGTGCAATGGTGTGATCTTGGCTCACTGCAACCTCTCCCTCCCGGGTTCAAGTGATTCTCCTGCCTCAGCCTCCCGAGTAGCTGAGGCATGCACCACCACGCCCGGCTAATTTTGTATTTTTAGTAGAGATGGGGTTTCTCCATGTTGGTCAGGCGGGTCTTGAACTCCTGACCTTAGGTGATCTGCCTGCCTCAGCCTCCCAAAGTGCTGGGATTACAGGCGTAAGCCACTGCGCCCAGCCCTCTTTACCTTTTAAAATGGCATCCCCATCTTGCTTCCTATCTGAAACACTGGACACAGCCCTGCCTTCAACTACTATGTTGACTCATCCTAAGAAATGAAGAACTACCAAGCATTTCAGCACAATAAAACTTTCAGCTCAGAAGCTCCTTAGAAGTAAAGACTTCATTGTCAGAAACAGAGCCAGCCTCTGCATTCACCACCGCCGGTCCCAGCATTTCTGTGGGGGGTGGATGTTGGATAGTCCTGGTTTATTCGAGCTGATTTGCCCTCCAGCTTATGAACTCCGATTCCCCCAGCTATGACATCGCCACAGCCTCATTTACACCACAGGGCCATGGATGGGACAAACACATCATGAGGGCTGTGGTCTGCCTTTTTATTTCTTGGAAAGAGAAATGCAACAAGATGCTAAGTATTTTATAGAAAACCACACATGCATGTGTGCATGCACACACACACATACACACACACACACACACACACACACCACTTACAGACTTCTCAGGGCACTGTGGAACATGTACATGTGCCTGCCTGCATCCACACATTGTAACTGCAGCATTTGAAGGCTTATTCTCTCATTTTCTAATAAAGATCAGGGATAACATTTTTAATTCATTGAATTGTTCAAATTTAAAATTATGATTTCTCTTTAATGTAGTAGAATAATGTAAGTCACATTTCTTCTCATGAAGCCTTAACTGAAATGCATTTTTGATCTAAAAAGGGCTTTTCATCTGTCCTGTGCTAAAAGGGAAGTGAGGCTGATTGGAGCAGCAGGCAGCAGAGGCCTGCGTGAGAGGCCTGGGTTTAGGGGATGGCCACCTGTTGCATTGGCAGGACTTGATGGGTCTGAAGTGCTGAGTTGGGTGCCGGGTGAACAAGGATGCTGAGTTGGGGGCCCTGTTCAGATTAAGAACACCAGCACCATACTCAGCCTGCCCCATGCTGTAAACAGTGCTTGTAAAGTCTTGTGCTTTGGCTGGAAAAATAATTAGTGAAAAGCAGGCATGTGTTCATGTTATGTGGTCTCTGAAGTGGCCTCACAAAGCTAGAGTCCCCAGTGGGGAGCTGAGACCTCTCCCCATGCCTCACCCTCCTATCAAGCTGGTCATTTTCATGCATGACCATGGTCCTATGGTTTGAGAAGAACACAGAGTAGGAGCTGGCACCAGAGTGACCCCTGGTAGGCTCAGGTTCCGTGCTCATTATAGCCGCTGAATTGATAGAAAAAAACTGGACAAAATAAAACTGAACTGTCACTGTGTGTTTAAAATACAGTCTTTTGAGCATACAGCCAGCTGAGTACCAGCTCATGGTGAGAGACCTGGGGAGTTTGCTGGGAGCCCTGCATTTGGCTAAAGCCCTGCCTCCAGCCAGTGCCCTGCCTGGGAGAAGCCTTAGCCAGCTTGCTGGGCTCAGCCTGGACATCCAGGCAGAGAGGTACCTTCAAACCAGTCACCAGTAAGAGGAGTGACCAAAGGAACTGAAAGTGGGATGTAGAGTGAGGGCATTTCAGTCCTCCCATCCTGGTACAGCTGGCCTCTGGGGCACACTGAGGACAGAACCAGGGCCTCTGGACAAAAGATCCAGGGAGGGAGATTTTCATTCAACGTATGTTGTCCAGCGGCTTGAGAGTTTGAAGTTGGATGAAGCTGACATTTACAGTAGTGAGTCCTCCATCTCTGTGAGGTGTTCAAGGAAATGCAGATAACTGCTCAAGGAGACTAGGTAGACTGGATTCATTAATTACTTTAGAGGTAAGATTACCTCTAAAAATGCTTCTTGGAATACTGATATTTGAGGGAAATAATCAAGGCAGCCTCCCGAGCAGCCAGGGTGAGAGCTGCAGACAAGGTGGAGAACGTGTGGTGGTTGTGCACCTCTGCTGGGGGATGGGAGGGTGGGAGGCTGGTAGTTGTTAGGGGCACATCAGGGACCTAACTACATGGGAGGGAAGGAGAGTGGAAAGTGGGAAATACTCCAGAGTTCAGCCCTGTAGAGTTGCTGCCTACTCCTGGCACTCTGAGCTCGGGCTAGGTTGCGCGGCAGTCACAGACCTCCTGAGGGTGCCAGTAGTGTTCATCAGAGAGGACGAGTCCTCTTCTCACTCTGTGTCTGATGCAGTTCAGCAAGAGGATCATGTCATCGTTGTCCTCCAAGATCCAGGCCAGTGGACACCGGAGCTTCCTCAGTCCCGCAGCACAGAAGGGGGGCTGTGAAGTCGAGGCTGGCCACTGAGGGTCCAGCCGGAAGCCCCCCTTGGTCTCTCTGGTTATCAAGGGCTGGGACTGCACAATCCTCTTTGTCCCTGAAAGTCAGTGGTGAGCATTAGGGACTTCTACCCCAGAGCCCTGCAGGGAGGAGAGAAGCCACTGGCATCCATTCTGGGGAGACTCACTGGGTCAGGGCATGTGACTCTGCCCCTCTGGTGTTTCTGCCCTCTTGACAACAGTTATGGGACTACTCTGGACATGTGCACCCTGCCCAGCCTGCCCAGCCAGGACCCCCCTGAATCTCAGGATTCATCTGTCCTTGGAGCAGTGACGCCATGCAGAGACGTGCATCAGTTTCTTACTTGCTTGCTCTGATCTTTCTGTGTCCCGCCGGTGGCACGGGTCACAGAGTGCCTCTTGCTTAAGGGAAAACCAAGTGTCAAAGAAGCTGAACATGAAGCAATTCAACCCCAAAGTTAGAGACTAAGTTCCTTTAACTTGAGGGCTGAAGACTATTGTCTTAGCTGCTGCTGTGCTTGGAGAAGTTCCTTTCCCTCTGCACTTTCCCAAAAGGAGGTGTTTGTGGAACCTGGGGTGCCCACAAAGTGGGGTGCGTGCCCCTCAGAAAACCGGATGGTTCAGCGAGGTTTGGGGAGAGGGCATCACAAAGTCTATTTATAGTGATTGTATCTGAGAATTAAGAAATGTTTTTTCCTGATGTTGAATGAACTGGCAGTGCTGACCTGACACTGGCCAGATGCCCTGTGTCACTTGCAGGAGGGAGGTGGGGACATCACTTCCAAGACAGAATGAGGACAGGACCACCCTCCCTTGGCTGTTCCCTTGTAGTAAACATGTTGTTGATTCCAGGTTCTGGGGTTACTGGTCTTGTTAGTTAGAAGACTCTGTCGGGGTGACTGTGGGAGTCACTCATAGCACATGTCGGCACATGGGGAGTTGCCAAGTTATGCTGTTTGTTATTTTGTTCTCTTTTCCAAATGACAAGCACTCTAGGCTGTGACCTCTCTGAGGCATCATGTAACTATCACTAGATGCATCCTGGTCAGTGATTTCTGAAACAGAAGGACAATTGAGAAGGGAAATACCTTTTGAAAGAAACTGCCATAAAGAGAACATTCAGAGCATGGAGGTTGGATGGACACGTGATTTTGTTGACAGGAATAATGTGTGGTGCCCACTACTCTTTCTTAAAAGTAGAGTTTCCTGGTGGGAAAATCTTATAGACTGAGAATTTCAGTGGATTTTCATCACATTTGTTAAAATATATAACAATTACAACTTCTGCTTGGTTTGTGAAAATAAGTGGCACAGGGAAAGACAGCCGTTTCTCATTCAAATTTCACCAAAGACCTTTGCATTTGTGGATGGATTAAGAGATATATGATGATTTCGGAAGGACAGCAGCTCTGATAGCCCATTAATCCAAATGTGGAAATAAGCAGAATGTAGACGCAAATTTTTAAATCACAATGCCATAAACCTAGACTGTGGTTTTTAATCAAAGCATACTCAATTACATTGTTTTCACTAAAATACTATTAACACTAACAATAGTATTTTAGAGACAGCAGTGATTTTTGTGCCACTAATAAATAAAACAAAGCTATTATTTTAGAAATATTCTTTACTTTCTGTTTATGTCACCCTTTACAAACCTTTCTTTTGTGTATATTGGAGCCTGATGTGTTAACACATAATTAATAATGTGGGTCCTATAGAGAGGTGTTTGTCCAGAATGTCATTATTCATGAGAACTTGAGTTGAAAGCAGCCCCAGAGACCATCTGGAAATTGAAGGTTTCTGACCTTTGAGCATGACCCAGAGTAAGTCAGCACCGTGCCCAGACAGCCGCTGCATGGGCAGAGCGTGGCTCCAGCCCATCTGGGCAGCCAGACCCCAGCTCTGGTCTGACCGGGAAGGTTATGGTTCCTGGGTTTCTTTTGTCCTCATCTGCTTCTGGTCTACACTCCTTAAGGGACAGGAAGAAACACCTGGCGCCGTCTGTCTCCATGGGTCACACTGATTCGCTGGCATTGTCTTCCCAGAACACACTTGCACCAGGCCTGCCCTGCATGCCCTGCCTGGCTTCACACACACCCCCATCCTCGTACCTGGCTCTCAAGGCTCGGGGCTTCCTCACCTCTATCCTTGGAAATCTCCACTTCTCTGTTTTAGCTGGTGGAATCACTGCGTGCAGTCTAGCGGCATGTTCTTGGCCAGCTCAGCTCTGATAATATCAGTACTGCCAGAAAGCAGCTGTGCTCTTTAGGCTTACTAAGGGGCATGCTGTCCCCTCAGCCCTTGTTAAGTACAACCCTACAAGGGTTCCCTCTAAAAGTGGGTGTGTTATACCCATTTTACAATAAGGAAACCATGGCACAGTGAGGCTGCATCTGCTGGCCGGGTGACCAGCCACCTAGGGGGACATGAATCAGGGGAGTTGGCCTCCAAACCATGGCTTGTGGTGGCCAGGCCATGGGCCGCTCCACAAGGGCAATCATTGCACAGTGTTTACTACATTCAAGAGTTTAATACCTCCGTAAATGCTGATACATACTTGGAATACTCCCCAAGCTTCACTCCTTTCAGGAGTTGGGTTTTGTGTGAGGAAACACAGGGACCCCAGTGGCTTCTGTCTCCTAGGGCTATGCTGGGCCCTGCCAAGAGCACTTCTTGAGCCCTCACAGTGGTCCATGAATGGGGGCTTTGCTGTCAGCTTAGTCAGTCTGCACGGTCCTACAGCTAGCAGTAAGTGGGCTGGGAGTCACCTGCTCCTGCCATCTGCTCTGCTGTGTCCCATGGTGGGACCCTTTGGGTCTTTACTCCTTGCCCCAGGGAGCTGGAAGTCAGCACTCAGATGAGCTCATTGGCCCTGGATCTGCCCCTGCCCTAGGTCCCTGCAGGGTTCTACTTGTCTCAGTGCCCAGAGGGATGTGGCTCTAGTGAAGAACAGAGAGATTCCAGAGGAAACAGGAGCCTTAGGAAGGTGTCTGCCCCGCCTGGGCGTGAGGCATTTTAGGACAGGTGCCCTGCGGGGCACATCAGGAGCTGCCTGGGGGCTGGTGGAGCCTGTGGATGGGCACATGCCTGAGAAAGAGTTGCTGTAGCATCTGGTCCCTAAGAGGTAGCAGAGGGCAGGACAGACCCTGGAAATGAGGTGAAGCCATAGTTTGTTCTTTGGACATTCTAGTAGATGAGGTGGTGACTTAGGCAGACATCTGCAGATCTTCCCTACCCAGTAACATAGATCTAGTCTTGCGTCTAGTGGGGAGGAGGGACAGGAGCATGGATGTAGACCATCAGCACACCTGGAGTCCAGTTTGGATGATTAGAAGGAAGTGTGCGGTGGGGACAAGTGAAGGCAGCATGAGTGGACGGGACTAATGGAGGCTCATGATACCCCAGGCAGAGGAGGAGCGAGAGGACATGGAGAAGGTGAAGCTGGACAACAGGCGCATCCTCTTCAACCTCCTGCCGGCCCACGTCGCCCAGCACTTCCTCATGTCCAACCCTAGGAACATGGTGAGCACCCAGCCTGCGCCTCCCAGCACTAGCCCGGCACTGCTCTGGCCACCCCCCTCGGTGCTCACCTGGCTGACCCTTCCTGACCCATCCTTTGAATTTCCAGGACCTCTACTACCAGTCCTACTCCCAGGTGGGCGTCATGTTCGCCTCCATCCCCAACTTCAACGACTTCTACATCGAGCTGGACGGCAACAACATGGGGGTGGAGTGTCTGCGGCTTCTCAATGAGATCATCGCCGACTTTGACGAGGTGAGGCTGTGCATCGCCATCCTGACCCCGCCTGGTTGTGGTGGTGCATCCAGCTGCATGGGCAGAGTGTGTCTCATAATATGTCACATTCTCTGTAGCTGGAATGAGAGAAAGCAAATCCCGGGAAGCACAGGCATTCTGTCTCCTTTGGGATACAGACCAACCATGACAGGAGAGAAGGGGGTCTTGACTCTAGGGCGGGGGACCAGGGCCACTGGGTGGGACTGGGTGTTTATCCTCATGTTGTAAATGTCAGGGCTGGGACATCTACAGTGGCCAGGGCTGGGCAGCCTCATCTACAGATGGGCAGGCAGGTGGGTACCTCCAGGCCCTTGTCTACAGATGGGCAGACAGGTGGGTGCCTCCAGGTACCCCCCGGCAGCCAGCCAGGCACTGTGGCAGCCCCACCACCCCTTGTCGTTGGACCTGATTCTCCTGGTGGCTGCAAGCTCACCTGTTGGGGACAGGAATGTGTCCTGTACTGTCCTTCCTCACCTCTTCTTGCCATTGTAGTCCTAGAGCTTGTCTGCCCAAAGCAAAGAAGACACGTTGCTTTCCTGAATGTGTCCATCGGCTCTGCTGTTGCTCCTGGGGGCTGACGGCTGCAGCGACTTTTCTCAAATGTTATGTCATGTTTAACAGTTTTATGTTTTAAACAAAGCTCATGGAAAAAGACTTTTACAAGGACATAGAGAAGATCAAGACCATCGGGAGCACCTACATGGCCGCTGTGGGGCTAGCGCCCACCTCGGGGACCAAGGTGAGTACAGCCTGGCGCTGCCTGCTTGGGGACTGGGTCCCAGCTCTGCCCTAAACTGCTCTGGGACCCTGAGTAGCTTCCACACTGGGGTTTGTTTGCCCTCTGCATTGGATTACGGAAGCAGCTTGAGTGCTGTTTTTGTCCGTGGCTGGCTGTCTCCAGACACAATCTCCTAGGGAAAGTCAGCACAGAAGGCTGCTCACCGGAGCTTCCTCCAGCCCCAGCCCTGCCCTGCTAGACACCTCCCCCCAGAACCCTCACCCTGCCCCTGCTCCATTATCCCCCGCACTGGCCCACCTCCTCAGCAGCCCAGTCCCTCCCCCACCAGCCCCCACCTTCCTCCCCACTTGGCCCTCTCCTCTCCTCCCATCAGCCCTGCATTCTCCTTTTCCACAGTAGAACTGTGAATACATAAAAATAATTATTCTGAATAGGTCTAGATTCATTAAAGAAGTTGAATCAATAATTAATAATCTTCTGAAACAGAAAGCACCAGATTGAGATGCATACACTAGTGAATTCCAGCAAACATTTCAGGAAGAAATTACACCAGTTCTCTACAATCTCTTCTAGAAGACAGAAGCAGAAGGAACACTTTCTAACTCATTCTGTAGGCCACCATTACCTGAATACCAGACCCAGACAAAGATATTATAGAAAAAGAAAATTACAGACCAATATTTATTAATATAGATGTATAAACCCCCAGCAAATATTAGCACATTGAATTCAATAATGAATGAAAAGAATTATATACTAAAACCGCATTGGATTTTTTCCAGATATACAAGGCAGTTTTTAATATTCCAAAATGAATTCATGAAATTCATGAAATCAACAGGATAAAGAAGAAAAATTATATAATCATATCAATTGATGCAGAAAAATTATTAAAGTCTAACACCCATTCCCGGTTTCTTAAAAAACCTCTCAGTGAACTGGCAATAGAAGACAACTTCCTCAGTTTGATTTAAAAACTTTTGCAAAATACCCACAGCTTGACATACCTAATGGAGGGAAACAAAATGCTTTCTAAGATGAGAAGCATGGCGAGAATATCCTCTGTCACCATTTCTATTCAACATTTTACTGGAAGGCAGTAAGACAAGAAAGAAAATAGAAGGCATACAGACTGAGAAGGAATCTGCTTCTGATGACATGACTGTATACGTAGAAAATCCCAAAGAATTAACAACAACAATAACAGAAAAAAGCCCCTGGAACTAAGAAGCAATCATAGTAAGGTTCCAGGATATAAAGTGAATATATAAAAGCTCATCATTTCTCTGTATGCCAGCAATGAACAATTGGAATTTGCAATTACAAACAAAATGCCATTTATATTAGTAGCCACAAAATGAAATACTAGGTATAACTCTAACAAACTATGTACAAGATCTATAGGAGCAAAACTATAAAATTCTGATGGAAGAAATGAAGGATCTAAGTAATTGGGGAGTCAGTGTTCCTGCATAGGAAGAGTCAGTATTGTTAGGATGGCAGTTCTTCCCAATTTGATTTGTAGGTTTAACACAAGTCCCATCAGAACGCCACCACGATATTCTGTGTCGTTGACAAAATGATCCTAAGTTTATATGGAAAGTAAAAAGATGCAGAATAGTCAACACAGTATTGAAGCGGAAGGGCAAAGCTGGAGGACTGACACTACCCGACTTCAAGACTTATAAAGCTGTAGTAATCAAGACAGTGTGGTATTGGCAAAAGAATAGGCAAATAGATCAGTGCAACAAACTAGGGAGCCCAGAAATAGACCCACAGACATACAGTCAACTGGTTTTTGACAAAGGAGCAGTGGCAATACCATGGAGAAAAGATAGTCTCTTCAACAAACAGTGCTGAAACAACTGGACATCCACATGCAAAAAAAAAAAAAAAAAAAAAATATATATAGATGCAGACTTTACAACCCTCACAAAAATTAACTCAAAATTGATAATAAGCCTAAATGTAAAATGCAAAACTACAAAACTTTTAGAAGATAACATAGAAGAAAAATCTAGATGACCTTCAGTTTGGCAATGACTTTTTAAATACAACACCAAAAGCGTGATTCATGAAAGAAAAAATTGGTAAGTTGGACTTCGTGAAAATTAAAAACTCCTACTCTGTGAAAAATATTAAGAGAATGAAAAGTCAAGTCACAGATTAGGAGAAAATCTTTGCAAACCACCTATCTGATAAAGGACTTGTATCTATAGTACACAGAGAGCCATTACAATTCAACAAGAGAGAAAAAACCCCAGTTAAAAAGTGGGCAAACAATTCGAACAGGCACCTCACCAAAAGAGATGCAGATGACAGATAGGCATATGAAAGGATGCTCAGCATCATATGTTTTTAGGGCTTTGCAAATGAAAACAACAGTAAAATACCACTAGATACCTGTTAGAAGGGCTACAATCCAAAACACTGACAAGACAAATGCCGGTGAGGATGTGGAGGAACAGAAACTCTCCTTCATTGCTGGCGGGAATGCAATATAGGACACCCACTGTGGGAGAGAGTTTGGTAGTTTCTCACAAAGTTAGACATAATATTACCATATGATCCAGCAATTGCACTTTTGGTATATATCCAAATGAAATGAGAACTTATGTCCATGAGTATTCACAGCAGCTTTATTCATAATAAAAACTGGAAGCAAACTAGGTATCCTTCAGTAGGTGAATGGATAAAGAAATTCTGGTATATCCGTAAGGTAGAATATTATTAAGTGAGAAGAAATGAGCTATTAAGTTATGAAAAGACATGGAGAAGCCTTAAATACAATTGGCTACATAAACCAGTCTGAAAAGGTCATAGTGGATACGTCATGCATTTAGAATGCGTAGAATGGACAATACCAAGAATGAACCCTAATTAAATTATGTACTTTGGTTAATAATATCAATATTGGTTCATCAGTTGTAACAAATGTGTCACACTTAGGTAAGATGTTAACAATAGGAGAAACTGTGGGGAGAAGGGATATATGACAATTCTGTATAATCTGCTCAACTTACCTGTAAACCTAAAATTGCCCTAAAAATAAAGCCTGTTAATTTTTAATAAAGCATTAGTTTCCTGATTGTGAGGACTAATAAAATTCCCTTTAAAAATAAAAATTAGAGATCTTACAACTGGTACTGTTTCACAACAGAAAGGACCTTGTCACACACATACATGACGATGTAGCCTCAATCTCAAGGAGGGAAATTGCCTACTCCCTGGCATGCATCTCTGTCCTTGTTTTGCTCATTTGCAATGGGCATTAGCAACGCTGTCCAAGCAGGAGTTTGAGCACCTGGTCTCCCACTCAAAAGGGCTGCCCTACCCCATTCCTGCAGGCAGCCTTGGGTGGGCCCTGTCTCTGCCCCTCGGGAGCTGGGGCTTGGCCAATACCCTGCCTCTCTCTTAGTCTCCTACCTGTAGAATGGAATGATAAATGTGCCCATAGCCAGGCACCCAGAGTGCCTGCCTCTGAAAGTGCAGCTGTTGGCCACTGCAGGTTGGTCCCTGGCCCCCTCTTGCCTAGCACTCCCCAGATGTAATGACCCCGTCTGTTTGCGCCTAGGCTAAGAAGTCCATCTCCTCCCACCTGAGCACGCTGGCGGACTTTGCCATTGAAATGTTTGACGTTCTGGATGAAATCAACTACCAGTCTTACAACGACTTCGTCCTCCGAGTTGGTACGTGGCTCTAAACCTATCCTGTCCATCCATGTGGAACACCTTCCTACACCCACCTAGGGTGGGATCAGCTGATGAGGTGCCCTGGTCTTACAGAAAGGACGGTGGTGCCACCCAGGAGGGCATGGGGACCTGTGTACCGAGTTGCCCCTGGAAGCTGCTGGTGGAAGTGAAGATGCTTCAGAAAGTGACTTAGACTTTGAAGATTCATTGTCTAGCTCAGGAAACACATTAGAAATCTTGATTGTCCTGGAGACGTTCAGATGCTCCTCCAAGTCCACACTTAGCTGAAGTAAAATGCCGTTTTCCCTGTTCGCCAGCCACGGCTACATAGTTGAGGCCACATGGGCTGTCCAGAAAGAGGCCTTGACGGGAGCCCCACTGCGTGGACTCCGGCCGCCCTGTGTCTTCTCTGGGCTCCTTCCCTCACCTGTGTGGTGAGGAGGAAAAACCACTGGATGCCCCAGTTCCTTTCTAGCTTTTATAAAACTATGATTTGTTGGTTTTTTTTTTAAATCATAAATTCACTTTTTCTTGAGATGTAGACAGTTTACCAGAAAAAAATTTTACTAGTCCAGGATACAGTTAAACTAGAGGTTCATGGTTGTTTTCAAATTGAAACATCCGGTAGCCTTAAAAACAAACCTCGGAGCTGCGTGTGAATGTGAAGGATGGTAGGTGATCCATTTAGAGCACGTGG
This sequence comes from Hylobates moloch, assembly GCF_009828535.3. Lineage (NCBI taxonomy): Eukaryota > Metazoa > Chordata > Mammalia > Primates > Hylobatidae > Hylobates > Hylobates moloch. The sequence continues at coordinate 123,552,997 of NW_026652276.1, read as the reverse complement.
AGTTGTGCTGTCCTGAAAAGCAAGCTCGGCTTTAGGCATGGTGCCTGGCCAGAGGGCAGGGGCAGAGTGAGCCAGCTGGGCCCTGGGCTCTGGTCAGCAGAGCTACTGATGTGCCTGGAAATCGATCTGATGGTGGGTCGGGGAAATTCTGCTCCTCACTTTCCAATGACAGGACCAGCTGGCAAGCCTGGCCCTGTGTCTCAGCGTCTGGTCATGCAGTGGGGCTGGACAAGGATCTCTTGGGGCCCTTCTGCCCGTCAGGCTGGTGCTAGCCTAGTGTTCTTTATGCGGGTGGGATGTCTGGGGTTAGCAGAGGGTGCTCCCTAACTCCCACCAGCTCCAGCCATCTGGGAAGTGGTCTTTTGGGGTTCTTCTCTGAGTTTCCCATGCCCACCTTCCCCAGCTCACACCACTGTGCCGCCTGCTCTCAGGCTCCTCCCATGCCATGCCAGCTGCCCACTGCCCAGGACGTCAGAGGAATTTTCTAGGACAAGCTCAGGAAAATTAGTCCACAAATGTGGAAGGGGAAGATAGGAAGAGGCTTCAGTCGAGGCCAGAAAGCCCCAGTTGCAGGAGGTGGCTGCCAGCAGGCTGTAACAGGAGAGCTGACAGCATGCTTGGTCCCTCTCTGTCCTGCCAAGGACGGGCCGGGCGTCACAGCCTGGTATGTGCCCTACTTACAGGGAAGGAAGACCAGGCTCAGAGAGGGTGAGTGCTTTGTGGAAAGTTGCACAAGGGATGACTCAAGTTCTAGTGTGCCTGGGTTGTTGCGATGCTGTCCAGCTGGTCTGCAGCTGTCCAGAGGCCAGTTGGACACTGAGCTACAAAAAGAGAAGGTACTCCCTCTCCTCCCTTCAGAGCAGTCTGCACCATCTTGCTTAGTTCTGGGGCCCATACTCTAAAATAGCCATAAGGTCACATTCCGAGAAAAGGTCCGGAGCTGCTATTTTTCTGGAAGAGAGGATGCACTTGGAGACATACCCTGTAATCATAGATACTGAAAGGCCACACTTCTGAGTGGCTCCCCTGGTAGGGCTCAGCACAGAGGCTGCTATTCCAGGAAAGGGGACTTTTCTTTAGGATCAGGCTGTTCTTTGAACAGCCGGTGCTGTTCCCCAGTGCAGTGGACAGTGTCGTGAGGGGACCTTGCCCAGGGGAGCCCGTGCAGCAGGGCAGCTGCCTCTCTGTGGTGCTGTGTGTGATGCTTCAAGAAGGAGCCTGGTGCTAGGTGACCCCAGGAAACAAAGCCCTGAAAGGAGCAGCCTTTTCTCCACCAGGAGCAGCATCAGGTGCATTTGGTGGCCCTGGTGGGGTGAGTTATACTTTTCCCGCTAATGACAGGTCATGCGCTGGCTGTTTTCTAGGCATCAATGTTGGCCCTGTGGTGGCTGGAGTGATTGGCGCTCGCAGGCCCCAGTACGACATCTGGGGAAACACAGTCAACGTGGCCAGTCGGATGGACAGCACAGGGGTCCAGGGCAGAATCCAGGTCAGTTCACCAGAAACCCCCAAGGCATGGGTGCCCATTCTTCAGGTGAGGAAACTGAGGCACAGGGGGCCAGAATTGAATCCCCAGTCTGCAGCCTGTAAGTGGCAGGGCAGAAAGAGCTGCGTATTTCAGTCTGTCTGCTCTGGAGGGCATCCTGGCCTGGGCATCTTGATTTTGCTGTTTGGTTTGTCATTTAGCCTTGGGGGCTGGCTCCTGAGTGACCAGTTGCAGAGGTGGGAGCACTGAGTCACTGGGTCCTGCTGCTGGTCCCAGCAGCCTGGTGACTCTCATTCACTCTGCACATCCCAGGACTCCGGATTCCACCAGCTGCCATAGGAAGGAAGGGCTTTCTTGTGTGTTTGAAGGGAGGGTGCTATGCGTGTCCACCTCATCTGAGGAACTTGTGGGCAGCTCAGGTGGGCTGACACATGGTGGCTGACACCCTCTAAAAGCCATGGAAAGGTTTAGAGGGCAGCAGCCTCTGCTTTTCCTCAGTGTAGAGGAGTGTGGTTTGGCTTCTGGGATTTCCCTTAGAACAAATTTGAAACTTGACTCGGTCTTGATGACCACCAGGATGAAGCCTTTACAACTAAGATGGAGATTGTGAGGGGCCGCACAGCCCTGCAGCCACCCTCCCTGGGAACCGCAGGCCTCCAGAGGCCATGGAGGGAAGGCTTGGTCCCCAGGCGAGTGACAGCAGCTATTCACGGGGGCAGTTTAAGGGACAGGTAGGCCAAAATATTCATGGAGCTCTCCTCTCCTGCTCAAAACATAGATGGGGCTTCCATGGAGCAGCGCTGCACTTCTGCATTCTCTTTGTTAAAATTTCTTTTATCACAGTAAGGTATACATAGAATTTGTCATCTTTTTTCTAGGTGTACGGTTGAGTGGCATTAAATATATTCACATGGTTGTGCAGCCATCACCACCATCCACCTCCAGAACTTCGTGCTGTATATGTATATATACACACATATGTGTGTATATATATACAGCACGAAGTGTAAATATATATATATATACTTACTTTTTTTTACAATGTACTTTTTTTACAATGGCTGTACCCTGCACCCTTCTGCAGGATTCCCCCAAAACTGGACTTGCCAGGGGAGAACTTCATGGGAGCCCCATCCTGCCCACCCCAGCCTGGCCCCTGCCCTGAACCAACATTGCATTTTTAAGTTTCTAAAATCAGACCTGGGCCTGCCACTGTCCTATTTTGCCCCTGCCTCACGCACAGACTGTTCACTCATGGCCTCTGTCCAATCCCCAGCCAGGTGTCTCCTGGCTGCCCAGGATATCGCCCTTGCACTCACAGGGCCTCTGTCCTCCCTCCCCTGCTTGGGCTTCCCTCCCCTGCCACACTGATGGGGGCCACCCTCCCAAGCTCTGGGCATTAGAAGGTGGGCTTGGCATTGATTTAGTTCTTTTAACGAAAGATGCCAGGGTTTGAATGGACTGTGTGGGGGAGTGAGGAGCAGCCAGGTAGACAGGGAGGAAGAGAGGAAGTTCCAAGATCACACCTGCAACGTAACGCAGAGATACCAGTCGTGTCCTCTGTTCACAGGACTCATTGTTTCTAGTAGAAACTATTTTCTCATCCTTTATCTTTTTCCAAACTTTGTGAAGCAGAAATTCTTTGAGCTAAAATACTGGTTGCGAACCTGTCAAGAAATGTCTCTGTTTTCTCTGGACAGTTTGCCTGCTACCCTCCGTATGCTGGTCCCTCCCTCCCTTGACTCAGGGTTGCAGAGGCAGCTGCGCCGGGGTCCTGTGAACTGGCTGGTTTGCACCCCCACTGACACCACGCTGCTGCCCCTAGCAGTGAGTTGGAAGTCACGCTTTGCCCTAGACTGTACTCTTTGCTGCCCCTTCCAGCTGAGGGGGGTACCTTCTGCCCCCTACATTCTGTATGCCCTGCTTGTAAATGTCCCTGGCTGCTGAGGTGCCAAGAGTCCTGAACCCAGAGAGTCAATCCTGCTCTTCTCTGTTCTAGCATCTGGAGCTGGGTCCCACGCAGCCTCTGGCATGGAGTGCATGGAGCCACCATGGAAGCTCACATCCAGACCCTGGTGCTAGGTCCCTACAAGCCCTGCCCCCACTGCCTGCCTGTCTGGGTGCTCCCTGGGCCACCCTTTCTGGCTCAGTGAACGTTGCCTCCTCCTATTGTCAAGGGAACAGGCAGTGAAACTGCCCTGCGGCTGGCCCCTTAGACTTCTCTGAGTCCACTGGGTTGTCTTTGCGGGGCTGTGTCTTTTTTACCTAGTGACCCAAGCGATTTCAGCAAGAGTAGGGGCCTTGGCTGCCAGGCTGAGCTGGGAAAGCCACATCCCAGTGCCAGGGTTGGGCAGTCAGGGTGGACAGCAACAGATGCAGGATGGAATGTTTTGGTCTCTTCCCAGAGGAGTCCCCCTCATTGCCCTGGAGTAACACTCACTTCTCTCCATCAACAGGTGACTGAGGAAGTCCACCGGCTGCTGAGAAGGTGCCCCTACCACTTTGTGTGCCGAGGCAAAGTCAGTGTCAAGGGCAAAGGCGAGATGTTGACATACTTTCTAGAAGGCAGGACTGATGGAAACGGCTCTCAAATCAGGTCCCTGGGCTTGGATCGGAAAATGTGTCCATATGGGAGAGCTGGCCTTCAGGGCAGACGTCCCCCGGTGTGCCCCATGCCTGGCGTCTCAGTCAGGGCTGGGCTGCCTCCACACTCCCCGGGCCAGTACCTGCCCCCTGCAGCAGCTGGGAAGGAGGCTTAGTGGAGCCCACATGGGCCTCTGGGGTGCACAGGGGGTGGGAATGCTCCGGGGGCGACACAGGCCACGGTGGCTCCAGCCAGGACCAGCCAGACCAGCAGAGCAGGAAGCCACTGGCCAGGGTGGAGGAGGAGCATTGTCCAGGCGTGGCCTGTGGCCCAAGGGCCAACCACCGAGCAGACACAGCACAGCAGTGACTCGGTGAGGGGAGGACACCCGACTCTGCACACTTCCAGGCCTTCCCGGAGAGGTGTCTATTCCATCCTTCCCTCTGTGACATAGGGAGCACTGTTTCTTTCCAGCAGGCCTGTTCAGGTTTGGCCAGGTCAGCATCAATGTAAGGACCTTCAGAGCATCCACCAGGGTTATAGCAAGAGCCGCTGAGGTGTGGCTGGCAGAGCAACTGAGGAGCTCTGTGAGAGTGTGCCCTGAGACAGCCCTGTCCACCCCACCCAGGTGGGACCTGACATACAGGTGGCTCCAGCCCTGGGCAGCAGCTTCAAGAGCCAGAGTGGGAAGTCGGGCCTCTCTGGGAAGGCCCCAAGGCCTGGGGTTGTTCACACCACAGGCACAATACAGAGCTGTCCACTCTTGAACTGGACGGTTTGGGGAGAATTGAGAAGCTGCCTCTCACTGCATGGATAGTGGTGGCTGCTGGCTTTCAAGCGTGGTTTTTTGCTAAGAGCCAGAGGCAGGTCTTCTGGAGTTCTCAGGGGGCCCTGTGACCCCCTCTCCACAACCATGGCCAGCATGGGCTTCTTGCTGCACCTGTGCATTCTCCACCCCTCCGCCAATGGCTTCCAGCTCCTAAAACACCTGGACATTCCCCATCCTGCACCGGCACTGTGTTTGTTCAGAGAAGACGAAGGGTGTTATTTCTTCCTTTCCCTGTGGCATCTTGGATCCTTTACATTTAGCAACAAAAGTGTGAGGCTCCACTTCCGCTGCATATGAGCGGCTCTCACACCCATGAGCAAATTTCCTTGATGGAAGATGCTATTTCTCCAGCAGAACCAACCCTCCAGGACGAAGTTTCAGAATTGGCTGATGGTCGTGAATGCAGGTGTCCCTGTTGTAATTTGCAGGGAAATTGACTGCAGGTGATAGTGTTGACATCTGACAACCTCCTACGTGCATGTCTAAATAGTCACAATGAAGATGAAAATAAGGAAGAGGGGGACAGGGTCCAGGAGGGCCAGTGGAAAGGCACTATCCAGAAATAGTGGGCAAAGGTCTGGCATATGGAAACCTTGGATCTCGGTCACAGGGAGGAAGGTGGCTAGAAATGGGAGGGAAGCTTCTGGGTAGGCACCATGGTAGGGGAACTTCTAAAGACCCACTGCTCTGAGATGTGGTCAGAGAGGTTTCTGTGGACTGCAGGTGAGGCCTGAGCCCTGCCTCTGCTCAAAGCCAGCAGGGTTGGGGGTCTACCTCCTCACTGCTCCTCAACAGCTGTAACCCTTTCCTGAGGGCCCCGACTTTCAGAATAGGAGCAGAGAGAAGCCCAGACTTCCTTCCCTGGAGTGCAGACCTGTGTGTGAGACCTGCTCCAGGCTGATCCCTGTCCGCACAGGTCGGTGATGTCCTTGGCTGCTACCATCAGAGGCAGCCCCCTGCACAGGGAGGGCCTGACCCTGCCTCAGCTGTGTGGCCATGTGGGGGCAGCAGGGGCCTGGGCCATAGCTGGGGGAGGCCAGACCCTGAGGGCTTTGCAGGGCGGCCAGTGAAATGATGCCTGGTGCTTCCAGCTGAGACAGGAGTCCGGACAGAGGTGGGCAGGGTGGATGGCTTCAGGCAGGGGAGGCGGGTAGAGGCTGCATGTAGGGGCCCCCGTCTGCCTGTCCTTAGGGTGTGGACTAGGTGTCTAGACAGGGTTGTCAGGAGCACTGTCCACCCTCCTTTCTCTCTGGTCAGGGCTGTGGCCTCTGTGATGGTGCAAGAGGCAGGATGGTCTCCAGACACCTTCTTGCCAAGTGATTTTGACCAATGCCTTTCCAGCACCTTCCCCTGGCTATGACAGGGAGCTCCCAGGCCAGGCCACATGACCTCACAGGTAGGCTGACCCCATGGACCCACTGGAGACTTTGAGGGCAGAGCTCGGGCACCTTTCACCTTCCTTGGGTGGTCCTCATGTCGCTGTCCGCTCATGTTCCTGGTGTTCTGGCATCACCTTGTGCCGGTGGGGGCTGGGCTCCCGTGAGGTCCTAGGGCAGAAGGAGGTGCTTGCAGGGCCTCTCACTGCTGTTGGGGTGTCCGCAGGACCTTATGTTTATGTGGAATCTCCAGGCTGCCTTCGAGGGCTCCTGAGCTCATCCTGAGGACCCAGGGTCCATCTGAGCCGGCTGTGGGCTGAGATCCTGGCTGGGGCCCTGCTGTCAACCCCTCCTCCAGGCCCTGCCTTGTCCCTGCTCCTGTGCTTTCCTCTCTTCAGGACAAATGGTTTGTCCTTATGGTCCCCTTTCCACTAGGATTTTCTCATCCTCATCTGTCTATCCCAGCCGGACTTGAAGCAGTCAGTTCAGACAGGAGCCATAGGGAGCCTGTGAGGGCGTAGTGTGGTGGTGGTGAGTGCAGCCGCCCTGGCTCCTCCAGCTCATCGTGGTGCTGTCCTTGACCCACGAGCTGTTGAGAAGGGTGCAGAGCCCCTGGCACAGCCAACCCTGTTGCCCCCAGTGCCGCTGCCCACCTTCGGTCATCCAGGTAGTGGGTAGACGGAGGAGTGAACCCCAAAGGTGTCCATGCCCCAGTTCTAAGCCATGTGGCCAGGTGCTGTCACACAGCAAAGGGGACATTGCAGGTGGAATTACGGTTAGGGATCTAAGGATGGGAGGGGAACTTGGATTATCTGGGTGGGCTCAGTGGCCCCTTGGAATGGCTGAGGGAGGCAGGAGAGCCAGGAAAGATTTGAAGTGTCACAGAGATGGTGCCATCATTGCTGGCTTAAAGACAAGGGGCCAGGAGCCAACACCACAGGCCACTCGACAACTCCAGCCAAAGTCAGCAAGGAAGCCGGGTGTCGCTCACACAACCAGAAGGAGCTGAGTTTGGCAACAACCCAAGTGAGCCTGAAGCAGATTCACCCCAGAGCCTCCAGGCATGAGTGGAGCCCAGTCCGGTGACACCTTGGTTTGGCCTGTGAGACTGAGAAGAGAGCCAGCCACGCTGTGCCGTGCCTGGGGTCCACAGAGCCGGGAGGTCACACATGTATGTCCTGGAAGCTGCCCAAGGTGTGGCCACTTGTAGGGCAGCAAGAGGAAGCTGTCGCGGGGACCATGCTGCCTTCTCTGGGCTCACGACTGTTCTGGAAAGGACCCCATGGCAGACTTGGCAAGGTCTCCACTTCAGGGGCAAACATCTCCATCATCAGCAACTCCAAACCCCAGCCACTTCCTGGGAGTTCAGGAACTGTGTTTAGCCATAATGTTCCCTGGGGTTTGGTGAAAAACAACTTCCTTTTTATTTGTGAGAAAACTGTATTATATTGCCTTATTTATTTTTAATCATGTACAATATTCATGTACAAATGTTAGAGCCATTCGGGTAGGATTCTCTCTAAATTATTTATCGAAGAGGCTTTGTAAATAGTGCACCAGTTACAGGTGCTGCCTGTTTACTCGTACCAAAAATGAAGACAAGCCCCACACCCACCTCAGCCCCTGCTTGGCCATGCTGTGGCCCTTTGGAAACGACCCTGTGTGCTCCCCTCGCGACCCTTGCATGCCTTTCATGCCTGATGCCGTAGAGTAGAACACAGCCCCGGAATGCTTCCAGTCGCCTGCAGGAACCATGCCGGCCCGGGTGGTCCATGCCTGCGGGGTGCCTGTATCCTGCAGGAGGACGCCCCCACAGACCCAGAAACCCAAGTTGCCAACCCGTGTTTCTCAGACTTTAAAGCCACCAGGGCTTCTGGAACACCTGTCATAGAAGCAATAACTCTTAACTCTATACTGTAGAGATGAGTCTGGTCCAAAGCAGATTGGTAATTTAGAGATAAGCCATGCGTACAAGTTTGCCCCATTCTCTGGCTTGGGGTGGTGGGAGGCGGGGAGCTGCCACTCCCAAAGCCCCCACCCCTTCCCGAAGACCCAGCTCTGAAACCGCAGTTCTTGTGGGTTGGGCCACCCAGGCTGGTCAGAGCTCAGCACCCCAGGTCTGCTGAGCAGACAGAGCTGGCATTAAAGCCCGGTCAGGTCATTGTCACCACACCCTTGCTTGGATGAGGAAGGAAGGGGGCAAAGGCACCCACTCCATCCAAGATCTGTTCCAATTGATGAGCCTCAGTACTGGCCTCACACTGACCAACGGTGGTATGCTGCAGTTTGTTGGTTTGATGCAGAGTCTAACTGATAGCATATCAAACATATCAAGGCTTACCTGTGATAGGCCATTTTAAGGAAACGGTGGCACTCTGAAGGCTGTCCCCATTCACCTTTCACAATGCTGGTACCATCCTGGTAGAAGAGCTCTCTGAACAGGACACCTGTTCAGGCCTGGGGGCCCCATGCTAGGCTTGCCTGGGCATGAGAAGGTCGAACTGGGTGGCTCAGGCCTTCAAATTGAGCTTCGGGGTGTCCGAGAGAGGGGTCTTATACGAGGAGCTCACGTACCCCAAATAACTATCAGTGCACAAATCATTCCATGCTCTTTGGCACCAGACGGGAGATGCTGCAGGCAGGTGTCCATATTTGGCAAAAATGGGCAGTAGGGGAAATGGAGTTGCTTCAACCTTTCTCAGTCCCGGCCCTCACTGCACCCACCAAGTCAAGCAGAGCTGGGTGGGCTGAGACCAGCGTCCCAGCTGGACTGAGCCTGGGGGGCAGGGGCTGAAGCCAAGGAGCCCCCCTGGGTGGGGGCATCAGGAGCAGGGGCAGGGCCTGAGGACTGCGCCCCCTGCTTGGAGGGCAGGCCAGGATGGAGCCCAGGGTAGACTTTGAAGAAGGCTCAGTGGGCTCAGCAGAAGGAAGGCTCTTCTCATAGTTGTGGTTTTCCACAGATGGATTTGGGTGATCTGAGTGTGGTCAGGCCCTGCCGTTGCGGAATGAATGCCTCACAGGGGGTTCGTCTGTAAGCTGCAGTGTCCGTGATTCTGTGTGAACTGACAGCAAGGAGCTGAAGGGCAGGCCCCGCCCTTGGGAGAGAGCACGGGCATGGGCTGCTGGATGCAGGGCTTCCAGGGCTGTGAAGGCAGAGGGGTCCCTGGAGGCAGACAGGGCAGACTGGGGGACAGCAGCAGGGGGCAGAGCCCCAGCCAGGGCGGCTGCTTCCTGCACATAGACATTCCTCCTGCACAGGGCCAAGTGCCCATGAGCACAGCCCCAGACAGACACGATGGGGAGCCTGGAGCCCTCCGCTCACCTAGGGGAGCCCTGGGGCACACACTGGAAAGTATTCTAGGGGCATCCTGCCTTATCCTTCCGTTTGTTCATACACTTAGTGAAAGCAGATCCTGTACTAGGATGTGAGGATATCTGTGACCTCCGTGGTCCATTCCATAAACACCAGATTCCATTTCAGGTGCCACACATTTTGGGGCTAGACTTCCCTAAACAACATGCCATTGTGAAATGATGCATATATTTGTATTTTTAAATTTCCCTGGAAATTTAATCTATTCTGTTCCATATGAAGTCTGTTCACTACCTTAAAAAATAGATAATTCACTAGAGGCCGTGCTTAATTCAAATCCATGTGTGTGCCTGCATTACACGTGTGAACATGTGTTTCTGTCGTGTGTGTCATGCATATCTGCGTGTTGCATAGCATAAGCCAAATGAAAATTAATCATTTGTTCATGGGATTCATACGAGGAACAAAATTAAGTTTGAATATAGTCAGATAACTGCCACGCAGGGCATTTGGGGAACCATCCCCGAGTGCCCTGATGTGATTTCCCTCAGAAAATCCTTGTTATTAGAGGAGAAGGTCTGGACAGGGGCAGCAGCATCTCAGACTTCAAGTCAACTTTATCATCTACTACATCAGCACTGAAGTCCAGGAGCATTGAGGCACTAACTAGGTTCCATTTTCTTTGATTTGGTTAGTGGTTTTTTTCTTTTGGGTTCTCAGTGTGCAGAGGCTGTAGAGAGAGCCTCAGGGCGGTGATAACTGCAGGAATTCAGCCCTCTAGCTCCCCTCCAGTTACTGGGAGCCAATTTGGAGGCCAGGCCTTCCCAGCTGAGTGTCTGTCAGCTTCGGTCTCTCTCAGCTGTGCAGTGGAAGAGCAACAATAGACAGGTGACCTTCTTGGGTTGTGCTTCACAATGGACTGGGAAAAACATCTTTGAAATCAGAAAATCAGGCCGGGCGCAGTGGCTCATGCCTGTAATCCCAGCACTTTGGGAGGCCGAGGCGGGTGGATCATTGAGGTCAGGAGTTCAAGACCAGCCTGGTCAACATGGTGAAACCCCGTCTCTACTAAAAATACAAAAAAAAAAAATTAGCTGGGCGTGTTGGCGGGAGCCTGTAGTCCCAGCTACATGGGAGGCTAAGGTGGGAGAATCGCTTGAACCCGGGAGGTGGAGGTTGCAGTGGGCCGAGATTGCACCATTGCACTCCAGCCTGGGCGACAGAGCAAGACTCTGTGTCAAAAAAAAAAAAAAAAAGAAATCAGAAAATCGACCACAGTGGCAGCCACCTGGCTTAATGCTGTGTCTTTTGTACCTGACAGCGGTCACTCATTTTAGGCACAACTCCTTCATGCTTTGTGAAATTAGTGAGTTTCCTTCTACCCATCACCAGATTCAATATGTTCTATTAATACACCGATAACCACAGGGGAAGGGCACTTGTCACTCTCCCACCTGGTTACCACAGTCTCCATGGGCGTTTTGCTGTGACCACAAATAAAGGAAACACTGATCACTAGTATCTAAGTTGGGCTTTGCAGTAACTATGCACCTTCTGTGTGCTTCACCTCACTCTCTACTTCAAACAGCCCATGGAGGGGGGTATTATTATACTCCTTATGTTGACTGAAGAATCTGAGGCCCAGAGAGCTTAGGGACTTGAGTGAAGTCACACAGCCCTGAGAGGCAGGGCCAGGGTTCCATTCCTGCTCTATCCAGTTCCAAGCCCTTGTGTTTTCCATGACGTTTAGTGCCTCTTTGGTAACAGCAACATCTGCAAGATTTGTGTTGGTTTGATGGAGAACTCTAGCTCATCCACATGCTAGTGCCCAAGTGGTGGAGGCGCCACCTCAGCAGGTGGGTTCTGAATGCAGCCAAGGCTGTCCCCCCAATGGGTGAGACTCGCTCCAACTGCCCGCCCTCAGAGCAGGTGCCTAAGTCCTCCCTGGCACTGGCAGGCCTTACCTCACATTGCTAAATTAAAGCAATGCAATTCCTCCTGGGTAAGAGGAATTTGTCCTTCTTTAACTACTGATCTCCAGCAAGGAAATAAAATGTTAGCCTTTAAAAAATCCCTACTTTGTCATATCAGACTATATTCTAAAACTATATTTGAGTGAAACCTGTCATTGTGTCTAATTTCAAATATACAGAATCTCCTTAAGAAGAGCTGTTGCCTTATTTTTCTGTAAGGCCTCTCTGACATCAAATGGGGAGAAATGGTGGCACCTCCAGACACCCTGAAACTACACACCATTTCTTCCCTGCTCAGCTTCTGCTCAGGGGTTCTGTGAGCTATGGGAAGGCCATTGGTTGGATTTGCTACTTTAACTTTCGTCTTCCTCTGCTGTAGAGCCATTTAATGTTATTGTCATATGCTACTGGTGAGGTAAATGTGGGTCCGGGTGCCTTCCCAGGGGTTAGAGGATGTTCAAAGGGCCGATTTCAGCAGGAGTGTTCAGAGGGCTTATGATGGATGGTGAGAGATTTGACAACCACCAGAGCACATGTGCTCTGACCCTCTCCTGGGCATTGGTTCCTGCTGGTACCGGGCAGTTCAGACCTTCAGATAGGTTGCTTTCAAAAGAGCTTTCAGGCATTTATTGAGAATTAATGTTTAAACAGAGATAATAGCCTAGACGAACTCCCAAGAGATCTATCAAATCTTGTGGGCTGAATAAATATCTCATGCAGGACTGTGCAACAGTAGCCCAGAGCATCCTGCCTGTGGGCATCCACCTCCCAGGTGAGCGCAGTGGGAAGCTGGCCTGATGGCAGCCAGAACTTGTTTCTCACCTCCCACCAGCAACCCCCCACCCAACTCTGGGCCCCAGGCACATGAAGCACAAGTCTCAGGGGACCATTCCCACATTGGGGGATCCTGAGGGAGCCCTTCGCCGCCTCTTGCATACAACTGTCCACTAGGAGGCACACACCCAGTGTGGGAGAGATGTATGGTCTTGCCTTCCGCCTGTAAAAACTGCACATATGCAAGCCATTTGCACTCTGGAACTGCATGCCGTGAAAACTCCTAATGGTATGGAACTTAGTTTGAATTTGAAATCACACCAAATGCACAAAGGGACAGGCCCAGGCCTGACCTCAGGTCATCCGCCTGCTGGCTGCAGAGCATCCCCGGGAGCCATGGCGAGGCCCGTGGAGCCTGAGCTTTGTGTAGCTCGTGCACTTATTATGCACCACCTCCCTTCAGTCACCACTCCTCTTCCTCCACCATCCTCATTTATACTGACTGCACACCCCCTGCTCAAACAACAATGTCCTTATTATGACCATCTCGTAGTGGTAGATTCCATTCCTATTTAAGGTAAGCCCAAAGCCCACTTTTGGATTTTCTCGACTGTCTGAGAAAAGTTGTGTAAGCGCCTGCGTCCTTCTGGGTTTGGCTGGATAGGGTTGTTTCCCTCTATGGAATGGAGAGTGATGTGGGCGAGGGTGTCATTTTCTCGCACAATACAGCTCACTGAGGATGCTTCTGTAGAAGTGAGAAACACGATGAGTACATTCAGAATTACAATAACTCACTCTCACTGGGTAACTTCTCATGATAGATTTGTATGATCAATACGGGTCTATTTTTATGTCAACTGAACATTGTAGAGTACCTTCCAGTCTTTTTCAAGATTGTTAAATTGAGACAAGTAATTGAATAATTTGTCCTATTTTTATTTTAAAAAAAGTGAATGGACTGAAATGTTAAATGTGAATGTACATTTCTTAATTGCAACTTTTCTACTGAGTGTTTGCACTATACTTTCTGGAATCTTATTTAACAAAAATAAAGGAAAAAAATTGCTTGACTAAACTCTGTGGCCATTTCTGTTGAAAAATAAATGGTTATGTGGATGTTTTGAAGACATGCCTGCCTGTTTCACATACCTTGTGGGGGAAGTTTTATTATTGAAAGTATTAAATACTATGTGACCCCACTTAGACTAAACCACACATGAACTGTTAGCCCCCATTACATATTATTATTATTATTATTATTATTTTAGACAGAGTCTGGCTCTGTTGCCCAGGCTGGAGTGCAGTGGCGCAATCTCAGCTCACTACAACCTCCGCGTCCTGGGTTCAAGCCATTCTCCTGCCTCAGCCTCCCAAGTAGCTGGGATTACAGGCGCATGCCACCATGCCAGGCTGATTTTTGTATGATGTTCAGTAGAGATGGGGTTTCACCATGTTGGCCAGGCTGGTCTGGAACTCCTGAGCTCAGGTGATCAACCCGCCTCGGCCTCCCAAAGTGCTGGGATTACAAGTGTGAGCCACCCCGCCCAGCCCATTACATGCTATTCCTATCCAGTGTTTTCATCCTGTGCCTTTTTGAATCTCACAATTACATTTTAGATAATATTTAAAATGTAATATAGACTCTCCATTTTACTAGCCTTTCTAGTATCTTAGAATATCTTGCTGAGACAGTATTGCTTCTTTGGTCTCTCGGAAGTTACTGTAGCTCAGGATGCAATGATAAGTTCATTTTACATTCATCTGTAAATACTTTATTTCATCCCTGTCTTAAAAGATAAAACTGATTACAGATCAGTTGATAATTTTTAAGTTTGATAATATCCCATTCAAGTTTAGTTGAATGGTGAAGATGGCTTCCATTGTTGTCATTGAAGAATCTTCTATCGAATTGTTTTTCCTTTGTGTGTTTTCCTGGGGTTCTTCAAAGAAACAGAACCAAGAGGGCATGTGTGTGCTGTCAGAAAGACAGGGGGCAAAAACAGGACAGAGAATTTATTTTAAGGAATTGGCTGACATGATTGTGGGGCTGGCAAGTCTGAAGTCTACAGGAAAGGCCAGCAGGCTAGAGCCCCAGGGAGGAGGTGATGTTGCCACTAGAGTTGGAAGGCTGTCTGGAGGCAGAATTCCTTCTTCGTTTGGGATCTCAGTCTTTTTTCAAAGGCCTTCAACTAATTGGATGAGGCCCATCCACATTGTGACGGGCTATCTGCCGTACTCAAAGTCGACTGATTACAAATGTTCATTGCATCTAAAAGATACCTTCAAAGCAACATCTACTCACAGGGACATCTACTGCTGTGTTTCGCCAAACACTGGGACCCATGGCCCAGCCAAGCACATATAACATTAACCATCATAAGTGGTCTATAGTTTTTCTCTGATTATCTCTTCAATTTCAAATGAAATCAATTCCTAATAGAGAGAAATTTTAAAAAATCATGATGAAGAGAGCAATAGACCAGTAGAAAAATATTCAAAAAGCACATACGGAATTGTAACCACCTGAGGGGTTCTTCCTGCCTGCTGCATAAAGACTATGGCATTGTAGTAGAGAAAGAGTTTAAGAGACCCAAGGCTGGTCATGCCACATGGGAGACAGAGTTTGTACTGGAATCATCTCGTGCTCACAGGTTAGAAGTTTTTCAAAGGCAGTCTGGGGAAAGGGGTGGGGATGGTGAGGTAACAGTTACTTGCTGCTGATTGTATGAAATCACAGGGGGTCAGAGCTGTCCTCTAGGCTGAATGGCTTCTGGGTGGAGCCATAGGAGCAGGGTTGGCGGGTTCAAGTGGAGCCATGGGTGTCAGACATGCAAAAAAACCTGACAAAGATACTCTAAGGGCCCATCTACAATAGTGGTGTGATTTGCAGAAGTAATTGGGGACGGTGCATATTTTAAAACCTCCAGAATAATGGCTGATACTCGTTTATGTCTGCACCTTAGTAGGACCCGGGCTCTCCTCCTTGCCCCCAGCCTGATGGCCTCCCATTAGCTTTACAAAAGCAGCTGAGTTTTGGGGAAGGCCTATTATCATTTAAAGTATAACTTAACTGTCTCTCGGCCAGGCGTGGTGGCTCATGCCTGTAGTCCCAGCACTTTGGGAGGCTGAGGTGGGTGGATCACCTGAGATCAGGTGATGGAGACCAGCCTGGCCAACATGGTGAAACACTGTCTCTACTAAAAATACGAAAAATTAGCCAGGCATGGTGGCGCAAGCCTGTAATCCCAGCTACTTCGGAGGCTGAGGCAGGAGAATGACTTGAACCCAGGAGAGAGAGATTGTAGTGAGCCAAGATCACATCACAGCACTCCAGTCTGGGTGACAGAGCAAGACTCTTTCTCAAAAAAAAAAAAAAAAAAAAAAAGTCTCTCAGAGTTAGCTTGGCCCAATAGCCCAGGAATAATTAAGGGAAAGGCAAGATGGGGTGTGGGTTAGCGCACATCTTTCACTGTCATAATTTTCTGATAGAATTTTCAGAAGCAGTTTCAGAATTATCAGAGAAATACAACTAAGCAAAAAACATATGAACATATATATGTTCAATGAAACTGTTAAATGCAAATTGAAAAGAATGATAGACCACAGTCATCTTTCAAGGTGCCAAATGTTTTTATTGTGTTACAGGAAAGGGGTCCCAATCCAGACCCCAAGAGAGGGTTCTTAGATCTCACGCAAGAATTCAGGGCAAGTCCATATAGTAAAGTGAAAGCAAGTGTATTAGGAAAGTAAAGGAATAAAAGAATGACTATTCCATAGAAGGAACAGCCTCGAGGCCTGCTGGTTACCTATTTTTAGGGTTATTTCTTGATTATATGCTAACCAAGGGGTGAATTATTCATGCCTCTCCTTTCTAGACCAAATAGGGTAACTTCCTGACATTACCCTGGCATTTGTAAGCCGTCATGGTGCTGGTGGGAGGGTAGCAGTGAGGATGACCAGAGGTCACTCTTGTGGCCGTGTTGGTTTTGGTGGGATTTGGCTGGCTTCTTTACCACAAACTGTTTTATAAGCAAGGTCTTCATGACCTGTATTCTGTGTTGACCTCCCATCTTATCCTGCGACTTAGAATGTCTTAACTGTCTGGGAGTGTGGCCCAGTAGGTCTCAGGCTCATTTTACCCAGCTCCTATTTAAGATGGAGTTGCTCTAGTTTAAATGCCTCTGACAATAATGCTGGCAAAATGACAGTGAGGTCACACTTGGACACTGCTCCTGGGCATTCATACTTTGTTAATTGAAACATAACAAGGACCATAAAGCATTCACATCCTTTAACACAGTCAACTTCTGGATCCTATCTAACAAAATTGGTAGACACAAGTACAAGGTTTTTTTATGCAAAGGTTATCACTGGTATTTATAATGAGGAAAAATTGGGAACAGTGCTGGATAGAATTTTAAAGACACTCCTCTATATTCCATGCCCCCAATCTCCAGAAGCTGTGAGTGGGATGAGACACTACCACTTCCAACAGTGTGATGGGCCCCGTCATCTGGCACGCCGGACCTCTCATGAGCCCTTAAAACAGAGAACTTTTGCTGGCAGCAGGAACAGCCAGTCAGAGGGATTCCAAACCCGAAAACATTTTGTTCAGCCCCTGGTGACTTGAAAATTGAGGCGGCCAGGTGATGAGGAGTGCAGTGGCCTTCAGGATCTGGGAGCAGAGCAGCCCCCAGCTGACAGCCATCAGGGGAACAGGGAGCAGACCTCAGTCCTACAACCACAAGCAACTGGATCCTGCCAACCTGAAGGAAGCTGGAGATAGATTCCTGCCCAGATTCTCCAGGTAAGAAGCCACCGTCTCACCTGGAGAGAGCCCAGGCAGAAACCCAGCTGAGCCACCAGGACTGTGAGATAATGAATGGATATTGTGCTATTTGTGGTCATTTGTTATGTTGCCATAAAAAATTAAAATGCAACAGAAACACTAATAGAAAGTAGTACACAATAGAAAACTGATATACAAGTTAGATGATTTAAACACATAACATAGGTGTGTCACATAACGCAATGCTGGCAGTGCCCAGAAATCAGGTCTTTGAACCACACTTGGCTACAAGGAGGCAGAAGGGTTCAGGCATTGTGTGTAAATATATTTATTTTAGGGAAAAAGGGTTGGATTTCAATAAAGATGAGTTTGTGAGGATTTTAAGTTGAATAGAAACTGTACAAGAATGCACTTCCTTTCCTCATAGGTTTTGTCACGCGCGTCCGTGTGAAGAGTCCACCAAACAAGTTTTGTGTGAGCAACAAGGCTGTTTATTTCACCCGGGTGCAGGCGGGCTGAGTTCGAAAAGGGAGTCAGCAAAGGGTGGTGGGATTATCATTAGTTCTTACAGGTTTTGGGATAGGCAGTGGAGTTAGGAGCAATGTTTTGCGGATCTCACAAAGTACATTCTCAAGGGTGGGGAGAATTACAAGGAACCTTCTTAAGGGCAGGGGAAGATTACAAAGAACCTTCTTGAGGGTAGGGGAGATTACAAAATACATTGATCAGTTAGGGTGGGGCAGAAACATCACAATGGTAGAACGTCATCAGTTAAGGCTATTTTCACTTCTTTTGTGGATCTTCAGTTGCTTCAGGCCATCTGATGTATATGTGCATGTCACAGGGGATATGATGGCTTAGCTTGGGCTCAGAGGCCTGACAGGTTTCAAAACTGCATTTTCTGCAAAATATATGGGTTCACATACACAGTGAGAGTTAAGATCTATTTTATCCCAAATAATTGCTGCAAGTTACATTATGCTTACCTCTAAGTGAGCATCGTTGGTGTCATTGCCAAGGGCTATTGTTTAGCTGTTTATTATTTTCCTCAAAGATGATCATTTAGAAATCTTGCCCTATGTCTAACATAAGTGGGCAGCACTCATTTCTCCGTGTCCCTCAGTCTGAGAATGCCCCGTCTCCCTTTCCGATTTTCTCATCGTCTCCTGTCCCCAAGAATTTGGAAAGCTTTGTAGCAGCCAAACAGAGACTTGGTTCCATAGGCATGTCTAGGCGCTCGGGCAGCAAGACTTGTTCTGTCTTTAGCTGCTTCCTGTAGGTATCTTCCCATGGATGGAACATGTGATGTGCACCATCTTATTTGTGAAATATCCAAGAGACTGCATTTTGAACACTTTAACTAGAGTGCCTATGGATAACTGCATATACTCGAAATATGTAAAAACATAGTAAGTGCATTTTGCTAATACGTAGAAGATGCAACATGAATATCTAGGAAATCATCTTATATGTGAAAACATTCTTCTGAGTGCTGGTAATTCCCAACCTTTCAAGGACACACCAGAATCACTCACATTATTTTTCTTCCTCCAGGGACTCATTTTGAATTTCATTCTTTGAAAAACAAGAGAGAATTCACATGACTACATGCCTGAATCACTTTGCATCAAACACAGACCATGGGAATAATTCTCATGAAAACAGTTTATTTTTAATAGTAAAGACTGGAAAGAATTACTCTGATGTATTTATCTCTATGGTGTGCAAGATAGGCTGTTTTCTTCTGCTTCTTTGTACTCTTTAATTTGTAAAATAAACATTTTATAAATCTGATAATTTTGTAACCCAATAATCTATGTTATAAAAAAAGAAAAAAGTAAACTTTTTAAATAGCTTATACAGGAGGAACTAGTTCATAAAACTTATAAATGTTTAAACACACTACACAGTAAAAATTTTTATCACTCATAAAGAACATCCAATGAAATATGAAGTTACTGTCCAACTGCAGCCGCTATATCTAATCTCTCCTGTGAAGAATCTCATTCTCTGTCTGTTGGAAACCTCCAAAGAAATGTGGGTGTTTCCAGAAAGAACCCAATTATTGATCAGGAATATTTTCCACCCACCCTGCAGATCTAAACTTTTCACCTGTCTCTTAAAACTGAACATTCTAGACCTCACATGCCCTTAGAATCTATTATGTCCTATCTTTTAAGCCAGTCTGAGATTTCATCTAGGGGTTGCCCTTCTCACTTTGACTCTAGCTGCCAGTCCACCTGTCCACACACGCGAAGGGAGGCAATGTAGGACTAGGCTGGAAATGTATGCATTCTTTTTAGGAAGAAAAAAAGCAAGCTTTTTAGAGTGGAGGATGCAAACATTTATATGAAAAAACTCTAGGTCTGTATTTAGTAACCATAACATGTCCACACAAACAGGTCTTGCTGAGATGCCTGTACTTGGGAGAATTGATGTTGGCTTTGGGTTAAACTGAAGCTACCTGGACATCTCTTTCTTCTTCCTTACAATATGTATTACCTTCATATTGTTGATCACTTGGGTGCGACCCTGATGTTAAGCAGGGAGCACAGCATTGGAGAGGGAGAGTGTAGGGGGTTGGCCCATGCAACTGTTAAAGGTTAAGTTCCTCTAGCCCTACACACTCAACAAACACAGCCAGCATTCTCAGATTTCCAGAATGCCTTCCGGGTGAGAATCACGGTTTTGGGGCTTTCCTAGAGTGGCATTTCAGGCTCACTAGGATACCTACCCTGCCCCTGATACCAGGTGTGGTGACTCCTGGAGCCTTCCCAGCCATGCAGTGTGGGTGGTCTGGCCTCTGAGTTCCCCTAAGCTTCTTTGTCTTTATCTGCAAACATCCTGGGATCCCACAGTCTGGTTTCTCCTACAGCCTATTGAGGAAGGAGGTAGGTACCCTCTAGGGGTGGGACTATGGGCACTCCCCTCCTCTCAAAACCTGGTCCCTCTCCACATAAAGGAAGGGAACATATGTCCCTCACCATTGGTGCTCCAATGAGACCACCATAACCATAGGGTTGGAAACCCACCATCCAGTGCAGAGATTTTCTTTCCAGTTCCTGCCTCAGGCCTTCAATCCTGCTGTCTCAGAATATGCTCATGGGGCATTGGCCCAACTCTTTCCTGAGAGGGCTGACTGGCTACGGCCACCCTCGCCTAGACACCAGCTCCACACTCATTTCATCAGTCTGGGATGCGGTTTCCTCATGTTTCAGGTAAGGAAGCTGAGGCTCAGATAAGCAGAGAGCTGTCCCCAAGGCCAGAGCTGGGCAGTAGAAAACCCAGGGCTCAAGTTACACACCATGCAGAGCCTTGTCTTCTTTAACCTGCCACCACTGCTGACCCTCATCAATGTCATTGCCTCCCAGAAACACATTTACAGTCTAAGCAACAGGATCTTCTCAAACCCGTTCTTCCCACCCCACGGAGAAGGCCAACAGCATTGGGGGCCAGCCCAAGGAGGGCACCGTGTGGACAATTAAGCCAGCCCGAGGCAGGCAGCTCTAGAGCACCCTACCTTCCTGTCCTGGCACCAAGCACTCAGTCATCGATGGTGAGCTCGTGCTGGGTGGCTTCCTCGATGTTCTGAAGCACGTAGATCTCCCACTGTCGCACTCGCTCCATCTGTTTAAAGGAAAGGCATCACCCCATAGCAGCATCCATCTTTACTGGAGACAAGCTCTTCTGCTGCAAAATGTGCTTTAGAAAATAAATGCCCACTCAAGGTCTGCAGCTGGCCCAGCCAGCCCTATATAATTCTGCCTGTGTGCTTCAAACATACTTCATATGGGGTACTGTACCACCCAGAGGGCCCACTTTTGGTGTGGAGACAGACGAGTGTATAGGTGAATGGGGTAAGGTGCAGATGAAGTCTGTGTCTGAAAAAGGAGGGGACAGGGACAAAAAGTGCCAGGGAAGGGGCAGACAGGCTGCAAGCATGGAGTAGACAAGCCTGTGTGGGAACAGGTGCATAGGTCAGTCTAGATGGGATTTTGTAACTGTGCTCTCTAGAGCCCCCTCTTCTAGGAGGGTGTTCAGGGCAGCTGCAGCAGGGAACGAAGGAGGCCTCCCCAATTCAGCACAGGGAAGACGAGGGTGGGTAAACTCCTGACACTAAACACGATGCCAGGATGGAATAGAGACTGGAACCTGGGGATTTTGCGTGGCTGAGTCAGATCACGTGGAGTGTGGCTGGGGTCCACCGGCCAACAATGGCAGGCCCACCATGGGTCAGTGGTCAGTGTCTTCCTAACGCCCTGAAAGTGTAAGACAGAAGCAAACCCACGGGACTGAGAATAAGGAACGAGAGGAGCCTCCAGAGGGCCAGCTGTAAGAGCAGAGGGCCTGAGCCAGAGCCAGCAGGAGCCACCAGGAGGCATCCTGGAGCAGAGACAGAGTGGCCAAGGCTCCAAGCACCACTGCTGGCCAGCAGAAGGGGCCAGGCTGGGGTCTGCAAGATCCCGTGATCATCTGGTAGGAGGACCAGCGAATTCCCAGTGCCCCTCCCTGCCTGAGGCGGGGGCTGCCTTCCTGGTGCCCGCTGTTCATGTCTGTCCACAGAGGGTGACCTCCAGGGAGGCTGCTGAGAGCTGAGGCTCTCAGAGGGCTGTGTGGTGCAGGCACTGCCTGTCCGGACTCCCAGAAACTCAGTTTGTCACAGCGACTAAGGAAGACGCAATAGCCTCTGATCCCACAGAGGGGCCTTGTGAGGATCCAGGCTCAGCTGGGGGCAGCTGGGATGCTCCATCAGGAGCATCCACAACATGCATTCCACATGGGTTGTTCCCCACAAGCTCTACCCATAGTGAGAACTTTAGGCCCCTTCTCACCTTCAGCTCCCAGAATACCCCAGCCAGTCCCACCTCTCCTGGCCGCAGGTGGGAACATTAACCCATGGGGATGCTGACTAGCAAGAAGTGGTAGATGTGGTGCAGTGAAGAGGCAGTTAACCCCCAGGTGACCCTTGGTGGACAGTTCCCACTTGGAACTCGGGACTTTCCATCAGCTCCCACCCAGCCCTGTGATGGCCCCCTCCAAATCGGGAGGCAGCAGCCAGGCACAGCTATAGGACAGCAGGGCATGGAAAAGAGGCTGGAAAACTCCACTGCAAAATCAGCACCCTCAGAAGGTGAGAGAAGACAGGAAGCAAGCCAGGGTAAAGAACACGAGGGAGTGCGGCAAGGAAGAAAATAACATCATCGCGCAGTAACCTTGGAAGGCAGAACTGAGCAACTCTCCTAAAAGGTAGAAGGGCTAAATAGCAAATAGAAAAGAAACTCAGAGAATCAATCAGGATGTCCAACATCCAACTGCAGAGGATCACAGACAGAGAAAGAACACAGAGCCCAAAGTTAGGAAGGAAAAAGTACGGGAAGGTCTTCCAGAGTCAGATGGGGCCAGGTAGTGTCCAGCAGCTGAGCAAGACTACTTACCCCAAAATGAAACTCAGCACCACCAAGAAGCACAAAAGGGACCTGGAGAGGCTTGGGCAGGTGGGAGTCAGGGACAGGGGCACACAGGGCCTTCCAGTTCTGAGAAAGGGCTCCAAGACCGCTGGCTGGAAAAGTGCCCCTTCTTAGGAAGCTACTAGAGCAAGGCCAGAGGATAAACCAGCAAATGGGCGAGGAGGCAGAATTCTGCCAGGAGAGGGCCAGGGCACCTCCCAACTGCCTGCTACACTGGGGATCAGAGCCCTTGCAATCCTCTTCTTATTGGGTCCTTTCAGCTTCACAGCATCTCCAACTAGCAAAAGAAGAAGATGGGCTCTGAGAGTCAAAAGTACGTCTCGGAGAGTGTGCGCCCTGCTGGTTCTCCAGCTGTGGCAAGAGCCCACAAACCTGGTTATGGTGAAGGTGGGACATCCCTGTCACAATGGTCCATGGGAAGACACCAGAGCCACCCTAGCCAGGTCCTTAGAACTGCAGGAGTGCTCTAGGAATGTAACAGCTCCCTCTTCAAAGCATAGGAAGATGCGAGGAGACTCAGCACAGCGAGGCAGATTTTTACTAGAATAGGCTGTTTTCTGCTATTCTGTAACAAGATGACATATCAGACCTTCCCTGTCACCCCCAACATGTCTGCGAAGCCCCAAAGCTGAAAGAGTCACCACCCAGACTCCTGTGAGCTAAAGAGCAATGACAAAGCAGCCAGCCAGCGGCAGCCTGGGTCTGGATGCCAGACCATGAGGCCAGGAAGCTCATGTTCACCACAGGCAGCATCAGTCATGGGGGCCCTCAGAGCAGAGAGCTGTCTTGGGACAGGGCAGCAGCAGGTGTCAGAAAGGCTGGACAGCATTGATCCTGTCCCATGTGACCTCATGTGCAGAGTAAGTGTGTGTTGGCCCCCGATGCCACACCATGGGAGCATTAACTGGGGGGAGGAGGGTGTTGAGTGCTCCACGGCCCAAGCAGTGCTCACTCTCCTAATCTTCCACAGGGACCCTGAAGTCCTGGGGAAAAGGGATGGGACAGGGATAATGCATACCGCAGCTGCCCGCCTCTTCGGGTCTCGTCTCTTCCTCCGAGTTGTGTTCAGGATCCCAGGCAATCCAGGGTTTTGTGGCCAGCTCTTTGCCCGGAGGGACTCTTGCTGCTGCTGGGCTAACGAGGCTGATGTGGGCGGCTCTTCCCCAGGAGCTGAGAGATCCAAGCTGGACTCCTTGGAGGCCCAGATAGTAGAAAGCCTCCTTTTCCTGACAGTGGCTGGAGGGCTGACCCCTGCTGGGTGGGATGCAAGGTCCTGAGAGAAGTGTGCAGGCACTGGGGACCCACTGAGATAGGAGGCACCTCCCGATGGCCTTGGGCTCCAGCCCAGGGCTGCCTCCTCAGGGGTGCTGTGTTTCAGGGGCTTTCTCAAGGTGGGGCTTCTGATCTCTAGAGAGGGGCTGTCATCCTCAGAGGAGCTCAATCCTGGATCCTGCAAAGTAAAAACAGAGTTTTGAGTCCTAGAAGGTCATCGGGAGCCTTGAGACAGGCACTAAACTCTGACCCCAGGCACATTCTTATTTAAGCATGACGGCCCCATGAGGCAGACCCAAGTTGTTGCCCAGAGAGGGGAGTGTGCAGAACCCAGGGGCAGAACTGCAGGCCCTGAGATGGAACCCTGCACAGGGCTAGACCACACCCCTCTGTGCTTGCCTTTTCATGGATGTTATTATTGTCAAAACAGTAAGCATTAGTCAGAGATGTATTTTTCAAGAATAGGGTTGAAGCATAGAAAACATTCAGGTAAAAATATTTTTCCACCAAGAAAAATTTGTAAGGCATTGTCAATGAAATAATCCTGACTTGTAGACTCACAACATAAAAAGGCAAAACTGTTGACAAACGTTGTAGTATTTTATGAACAGGTGAAGCACACTGGGCAGGTGGCTTGCGGTAGGTGGTGTGTGCCCTGGAGGTAACATCCCAACCCCGAGCCCCAGGATGGACTGTAACAATTCCATCACAGCCAGTGTTTTCTTCCAAAAGAATGCCTTAAGTGAATCATGCTCCTGCACTCACACCCTTTTCTCAGATACTGATGAATTATACCCAGCAAGCACATTTGTGTTCACCATAAGGTATGTGCCTCTGCAGTGCCCCTTGAAGTCCATCCATGTCAAAGTGACCTGACAGCAGATTGAGTTGTCCAATTGCTTTGTAATGATCTCTCGGTGTCTCAGACACACACATGCATGCTCCTAACTGGCATCTCTGCACATCTGGCGATTTGCTACCAATTGAGGTAACTGCCAAAGCAATACTAGATTTCTCATTTTATGTTTAATCCCACTTGAATGGAACTATTTCCTGCATTTATTTTTTGGTAGTAGGAGTAATAGTGCCCAGTTACAATGTCTGCTGCAGGCAATGACATCCTAAATCTATTAAGGAAGCCGCTGTCATTCAGGGTATAGAAAAAACTGGAACTTTTCTAAAAGAAAAGAATGTTAAAAATGGAATGATTTTGACATTTCCTGATGCATGCCTACCAATACTGTATGATTAGCAAGTGCATATCCATTGCTGGACAGAGCCAGCAATCACGAGAATCACAGAACTTACCTGGGAGAGACTCAGAAAAGCACATCAGCATTCCTGAAAACAGGTCCACTCCAGTCTAAGGTGAAAGCCTGAGGGCTGCCCCAGGAGTCCACCTGCTCAGGGCTGGCTTGTGGCTTCTTCCTGGGCTGATAATTGTGTCGTAAGTTCAAGGACATCACCACTTTGCTAAATTATTGTATGCATTTGTACACAGAGAGGATTATCTGGTAGTTAATTTTGGGGGAGGCATAGCTAGAAACCATTTTAATGGTGGTGAAGTAATAGAGAGCTAAGTTTCTCTTAGAACAAAGAGATAGATGAGCACTTGCTTTAAACCTGAGATGGATTAGGAATATTCATTCAAAGTGGTGGGAAATTATATTAGTTATTTATGGGGTAATAAATACACCAAATCTTAGTGGCTTAAAACAGACATCTGTAATTGTAATTTCTATGGGTCAGGAATTTGGGAGCAGCCTCTCTGGGCAGTTCTGGTTTGGGGTCTCCCATGAGGCTGTCATTGAGGTATTGGCTTCATTCATCTGAAGGCTTGACTGGGGATGGAGGTTCTATGCCAAGGTGGCTCACTACCCACATGCCCTGCAATTTGGTGCTAGCTATTGGTGGGAGGCCTCAGTTTGTTTCTGCCTGGCCTCTCCAGGGGCTAGTTGAGTGTCCTCCAGATACAGAACTAGTCTCCTCCAGGGAGAGTGGGCCAAAAGAGCACAGCATGGAGGCTGTAATGTCTTTGTATAATCTAACTTAAGAAGTCATACTCCTTCATTTCTGCAAAACCTATTGCTTGCACCAGTCAGTTTTCTTCAGTGTGGGAGAACCCCACAAAGGTATGACTACCAAATTGTGATGGTCACCGATGGCCATCTTAGGGACTGACTGACATAGAAGAGATAGTGAAAATTGCATTTAAGGAGAAGCCAGAGTCCCCTTGTCTGTGGCTTCTCCTGCCTCACCCCCAATGTGAGGCCTCAGGACTCCCCTCACTCTTCAGAGCACAGATGGCTGGACAAAGAATGGAAACAGTCTTACATGATCCCAGGAGATGAGCCCTGTATTTTTCAAAGCCAGCACTCTGACATGGTTTTTGCAACCACTCTGGGGAGGACCCTTCCTCAACCACCCTGCCCTCAGCTTTCAGGGGAAGGGGCTATAGCACTTAAACACAGCTCTCATTTTCTAAGTGAATTCATCTTGTTAAAGTCAAACAATATAGAAACAAACAAGTTATACTAGAAAGTCCAGTTGAAAGTCCAGTCTTAACCTTTCTCTAGTTCTTCTCCCTCTAGGTAGTTTCCTCTAGTACTATGTTACCTCTCCTTCCAGCATACTTCCATGTAAGCAAATATGACACATGCATTCCACATATAAAGGAAAAAACTTAGGTATCCGCATAAATGGAATCATAACACACATTGTTACATAGTTTTCCACATCCTTGATGATTTCTCATGTCACTGACTCTTTTGAACAAAACATGCACAATAGAATATTTGGATGTGGCATAAGGAGATAGTATAGAAAGAGCTATGTGTTTAACTTCCCACCAAGGCCTTAGAATGAGGCCAGGGCAGAAGAGGTTTGAAAAAAAAATGTGGTCTAGGGAAGGTTCTTCTTGGAACCATCTATTCAGTAGAGTGTGCTGGAACATTTAAAATCTGTTCTCATTGATTTCTTATAGCATTCTTATGAGGTAAGTATGATTGTAGTCAAGTCACCAAAGGAAATATTCAAACCCAGTTGGTTTATTGGCCTGAAGCAGAAGCAGCAACAATGAAGTGTGAACTGGAGTTGGTGAAACCAAGCCTTCCCCAGGAGCAACTGTTCTTTGGAGGTCTGGCTTCACATCCCAAACCCCTCAGGCTTGGCCGGAAAGGAGGGAGGGTGTGCCTCCTCCTTTTGGGATGATGAGTTGATCATGACCATTTACAGAGCTTCTACTGTGTTGCTCTTGGGGTATGTTTATTTTGTACATCGTTTCCTTCAGCAAAGCCTTTAAAAATGGATTTGTGTGATCTCCAAATAACCTGAAGGATAGGATTTACTCCAGAGCATGAGTCAGCATCAGAAACTGCTAAACTGCTTTCCAACATGCCTGCACCATGTTTCCATCCCACCAACCAGCATCCATTACATTGCTGGTGGGTTGGAAGAGTAGTACAGGCAAGTTGGAAAACTGCTACTTTACAGTTTAGTTGCTCCACCTTTTTTTTTTTTTTTTTTTGAGACAGAGTCTCGCTCTGTCACCCAGGCTGGAGTGCAGTGGTGCGATCTCAGCTCACTGCAACCTCTGCCTCTTGGCTTTAAGCGATTCTCTTGCCCCAGCTTCCCGAGTAGTTGGGATTACAAGCATGCTCCACCATGCCCAGCTAATTTTTGTATTTTTAGTAGAAATGGGGTTTTGCCATGTTGGCCAGGCTGGTCTCGAACAGCTGACCTCAGGTGATCCACCCGCCTTGGCCTCCCAAAGTGCCAGGATTACAGGCGTGAGCCACCACAGCCAGCAGTTGCTCCACATTCTTACCCGTATTTGACACTGCCATATTTTAATTTTTAAAAAAGTTTTCTGACGGTCTAGTAGTGCATCTCATTTGCACAAGCAGCATTTTACTTGCAAGTGGTTTTGATTTGCATTTCTGTAATGAGTAAAGAAGTTGAACATCTTTTCATGTATTTATTTACCATCAATATGACTCCTTTGGTAAACTGAAAGAACTAAAAGCCAAATATATTTGTCATGTTAATAAAGGCAAACAATAAACTCACCTATTGAAACACTGAGATTGGATTAGAAAGCAAAATCCAACTATACATTGCATACAGTGAGACATATCTAAGACAAAGTACTGTAGAAAGCTTCAAAGTAGAATTATGGGCAAAGATAATGCCATAGAAGTGCAAATGAAAAAATGTGGACATCAATATTTATATTGGAAAAGGTTGAATTTATAGCAAAATACACGAAAGAAGACCAAAACTGGAAGTACAGTGTAATAAAAACAGAAACCAAAATGCATAGCTGTTATGATTACAACAGACAATACAGCATCAACATTCACAGAGCGAAATCTTAGGGAAAAAAATACAGAAAATCAGAAATAAAGTAGTAACTGAGACTAATTCACCTTTTTAAGCCCATGCTAGATCACAGTGGAGGGAATAAAAAACCACCACCAACAAAAAAACCAACAACAACAAAATCAAAATCCCATAGAAGATTATTTTGTTACTTGGAGGATAATCAGCACTTGGAAAGACTTAAAATTCTTCAACTTCAAAAAAGAGATCGAGATCTCAGAGTAAAGTTAAGAAATGGGGGTGAGAAGACAGACTGGGACTTTAATCAAACAGAAACTGCAAGGTAACATAAGTATATTTTTATTAACAGAAACTACTTTTAACTAATCTATTTATAAAAGTGAACTAAAAATCAGTACTTAAATGTTGATAATTTGATGTTTTCTGAGAAAATATTGTAATATATTGAAAGCTTACAGATAAAACAATTTAGTATTGTTTTACAAATATATGCCCAGAACAGATGACCCAGACATGCGTATGAGGATGTCATGTGGCAGAAGGTACATCTCAAATGATTTGAGAAGAATGTGTTTTTGTTCTCTTTCATCACATCTTCTTCTGGCTGGTTGGCCACTTGGGAAAAAAATAATAACAGCAAAGTCCCTATAACTCATGGCTTACACTAAAATAAATGACAAGGAATGTAAGATTTTAAAAATTCATAAATTACCAGAAAAAACAAAAAAACTAAAAATCTGAAACAAAGTTGGGTTCTTAAATCACATTGTTCACCAAGATAAATTCCAAGTGGATTAAAGACTTACATGTAGAAAAGAAAGCCATAACAGTATTAGAAGGAACTATCAGTGCATTATCTATAAACTTATGTAAGGCTTTGCTATGACTCAAAACACAGTGGCCATAAAAGAACTAGACTACATATAAACTTATAAAAACTTCTACAATAAAAGGAAAGAAAAAAGATACACCAATGCAAAGATAAAAGGTGAACTACAGTTTCTATAAAAGATAAACAAGCAGTGAATCTTCCTATTTAGAAAAACATCCAACGACCTGATGGATAAATCCACAAAGCTTCTTAACAGTTCATAGAAACTGGTCCTTCAGTATACACATGCTGAACCTCATTCTCAGTAATAAAAATGCAGGTCAAAATGAAACCCAAATTCCCATTTGGTTTTATCTATTGGACTTCAAAAATTTAGAAGTATGAAAACTTTAGACAACGCAGAGAGGAAACTGGAACATCTTCTATGGAAGGCAATTTGGAAACTGGAACATCTTCTATGGAAGGCAATTTGGTAGCACTCAAATTTGTAAGTTAATATTCTATTTGGACACCAACTTCCCTTCTGGAGAGTTACTCTATAGAAGGATATTCAAAGCAGCTAAAAACAATGTTTCCTTATGGTGGGGAAAGGGCTGGAGGACAGCAGCGGTCACTGTGCATCTTATGCTTTTGAAACTTTATGCTCTTATACTTTTGATCACTTTTGAAACCACAGACATACATTTTCTATTTATAAATAAAAAAATAGAAAAAGAATCCCTACTTCTCTGACGAAGAAGCCCCGGCACGGGGAGACTAGGAATGGGGCGCCCAGGGCTGCTGGGTTGGGAGAGGGAGTTACTTCATCCAGCAGGTGGAGCTGTAGGCTCCAGAGCTGTATGCAATGCAGGCTGCTAAAGACAGGTTTTAGCTTCAGGTGGGATTGTGATCTACTTCTGCAGGATGGCACTTCCTTTTGCATCTAGAGCAGGAGGTGTCCTGTCACTGTGCCCTGGGGCTGCTGGTCCCCTTGGTGGCCTGGCTTTCCCTAAGGGCTGTGGCTAAGGTGGTTCTTAATGCTGAGGTTCCAAAGGCCTCATGAGACAGGCCAGGGGAGGACATGGAGGAGGACCAATGCCCAGTGTCTCAGGACAATGCCTGACCTCATCTGATGTCACTGAGATTGTGCATGGGCTCTGGGGAATCTGGAGGGCGTGGGACACACCTGGGGCCTCAGAGTCCAGGCTTGGGAGATGTGGAAGCCCAGGGGCTCTTGCAGAAGATGTCTCCTGCAGGCCATGTCGTGGGCATCAAGAGGAGACGGAGACTCTGGGCAAGGCTCCCAAGGACCCCCAGGGTGTTAGTGCCCAGCCTGCCCAACCCACAGGCAGCCAGGACCAGGCCACAGCTTTGTGCCAGCTCAGGACAGGGCCAGGCCTAAGGCCAGTCCTCACCCAACCTCTTGCTCGGGCAGCCTTGAGTACCCTCCCTTCCTACCCACCCGCCACCCCTTACTGTATTCAGCTAGATCTCATTCCCAGGCTGCACCCCTCCCCACCTACCTGCACCCCAGGCTCCATCCTGCTTTGCCTCTGGGGCTGGCTTCCAAGTGGGCAGTTACAGCGCCTACCCTGTGGCCCTCAGCACCAAGAAATACCTGCCGTGTCCCCACTTAGGCCCAGGTAGGTATGCAGGAGCCCACCTGAGCTCAAGTTAGCCTGATGGCCACGCCATTGCGCAGGTGTGGGGCAGGTTTCCTCGCCCTCTAGGCCTTCCCCTTGTTGGTTTCTGTTGTGTGCACCTGAGCCTGTGGGAAGTGCAGGCTGGCTGGGCACTTGTAGCCCCCCCACACCCCAGCAACAAGCCACCTGTGCCAAATACTGTTTGATGTGCATCATCACAACAACCTAAAGGAATAGCAATTACCACCTCAACTCAATCCACAAGGCAACTGAAAAAAAAAAAAACACATTTCCATATCAAGAAAAGCAGAGAGGACCCACAACCATTGGACTACAAAGTATGTTTCTCTGCAGAAGACTCCTTACCAGTCCTTCATTCAGTGCTTCTGAAACTTGAGCTGCTCAGAACCTCCTGTAGGGCTTGTTAGAGCCCAGAGCGCTGGGCCAGCCCCAGTTCCTGATTGGGCAGGCCTGGGCAGGGACCCGTGATTGGTATCACTTAATGACTCCCAGGTGTTGCTCTGCTGCAGGTCTACTTAGGAACCACTGCACAAATGAAAGGCAACACGTGCCACAGAGTAATGGTAAATTACCCAATCTATACTAAAGCTGATCTATACTAATAGTAATCTTTAACCACGCCTTAAGTTTTTTGGGGAATGGAACTAAAAAGAGCAATTCAGAAGCTAGTAACGACTAGAGTGATCTGTGGTAGTTTGTTCTTAGACACAATCTCAGTTTTCTAACAACCCCAAAGCAAAGTTTTTAGTATGCCTATTTTATTTTATTATTCATTTACTTTTTTTTTTTTTTTTTTTTTTTTCAGAGAGAGTCTTGCTCTGTAACCCAGGCTGGAGTGCAATGTGATCTTGGCTCACTGCAACTTCCGCCTCCCGGGGTCAAATGATCCTTCTGCTTCTGCCTCCCAAGTAGCTGGGATTACAGGTGCATGCCACCAGGCCTGGCTAATTTTGGTACTTTTTTGTAGAGACAGGCTTTGCCATGCTGCACGATCTGCCAGCCCTGGCCTCCCAAAGTGCCAGGATTACAGGTGTGAGCCACCATGCACGGCCAGTAAGCCTGTTTTAATAAGGGAAAGACAGCCCACAGTTGTGGGGCAAATTGCTGGAGTTCATGTAGTGGTATTTAGCAGAACCAAGACAGGAACCCAGGACCATCTGACTCCAAAATAAGTGCTTTTTATCCCTTGCTGCTCTGTATTGTTTTTCTGAACTTTGCCACTAAGTTGCCGTGTGATTTTGGTGAATGAATGCTGTCACTGGCTCTCTCCTTTCTCTGTAAAATGAAGTGCTATGTGAGGGCTTTCCCAGCTCTGAAACATTTGCACATAGGAACCTAAATGAGGAGGCACGGCTGCAGAGCTAAGGGGCTCTCAGCACCTAGGCCCGTGCACAGCACTCAGAGCTGAGGCCTGCGGCGGATGCTCACCCTCACCCTCTGACTGTCTGCTTTCAGAACACTCAGTGGCAAGAGAGGTTGAGATCCCTGAATCCTGGGTTCTTCCTGAGGCTTCAGAGAGCACTAGAAAGGGTTTGTCAGAGAGCCATCCCAACTTGTCCTGTTTGGCACAGAGCAACACAGCCAGGTGACTGACTCCAGGTTCAAGTGCTGAGGGTGGCTCGAAAGTCTTCTACCCTGGGGGTGGGGCTGTAGGGGTACAGCCTTTCTGGAGTGCAAGTTGATGTGAATATATGATACACTTAAAAGCATGGATGGCCTTGAACCAGCAATTCCGCTTGTATGAGTATGTCAGGAGATAATTAAACTGAGTCGTTCCTTATTTCCTGTTAACTGGTAGCCGTGGAGTGTTATCTTTAAAAGCCCAAGTAGATGCAGTGTGCATAGCCAGGAAAAGGACACTGATGAAATAAATTAGAATGAATCTGAGGGTAGGAACACTTTGCAGCCAATATGTGAGTATGAACATGTGTATGTGCATGGATGTACACATATGTGCATACACACACTACAGACAAGATGTTTGTGATATATTAAAGGAGATAAAAGCTATAGAATAAGCAGTATAGTGTGATCTCATTTTAAAAATGACACAGGGCCGGGAGCAGTGGCTCATACATGTAATCCCAGCACTTTGGGAGGCCAACAGAAGTGGATCACCTAAGGTCAGGAGTTTGAGACCAGCCTGGCTAAAATGGTGAAACCCCATCTCTACTAAAAATACAAAAATTACCCAGGCATGGTGGTGTGCACTTGTAGTCCCAGCTACTCGGGAGGCTGAGAGACGAGAATTGCTTGAACCCGGGAGGAGGAGGCTTCAGTCAAAAAAAAAAAAAAAGGAACAAAATTCACACAGGCACATATGTACACACATCCAAAAAGAGACACACAGAAATGGTAGCGTTGGTGATATCCAGATGGCAGGATGGTGGATAAACTTTAACATCATTTAATTGCTTCGCATTTTTCTAAAAACAACACCTAATGAATAAGAGTGTTTGAAAGTAAAGCTCCCTTAGCACAGTCAATTCATTTTCCAGATAGGGAAACTGAGGGCAGCAGAAGGGAAAGGCTTGTCCAGAGTACTGGAGTGAAGCAGCAGGGGCTGCTTGGTCCCAGTTCCCAGTTCCTGCTCCGGTCTCTCTTCCCTGCACTATGCCACCTGGGCGTGACTGAGGACAGAGTGGTTTGTTCTTAGACTGGAGTCCTGAATTACTTTTGAAAGCACAAGAGTCTAAGTTCCCTGTCATAAGACCTTAACAGTCCCAGGCAAGGATGAAACAGATGCACATGACAAATATTTGTCAGAAGTACCACTTGGCCCCAGAATAGTGGCCTGCAGAGATGACCACGCCCTATTCCCCTGAACCTGTGAATCTGTTCTGTCACATGGGAAAAGAGACTTTGCTGATGGAATTAAGGGTCAGACCTTAAAATTGGGAGAGTATGCTGGGGAGTCAGAGGACAGCAGAGTGTGTCCTGGTTAGAAGGGGTCAGAGGGCAGGAGAGAGGGGCAGACAGCATCAGAGAGCCATCAGGGTGAGGCCATGTCGAATCTTGCAGAGGACGAAGAAACCACAGTGACTTTCCCAGAGGGCCGTTCTGAGCACAAGGAAGAAAACAGTAACTCAGATAACTACCATGAAAACCCTCTTACCTGGTGAGGAACCCTGACCTCCTATAGTGTAATTATTTTCTATCACAAGGACTGATACAGAAAAATCTAATGTGGCAGGTGCTATTCCATTTGCCAATGTGAAAACTGAGGCACAGAGCTATCAGGCAACTTGCCCAAGATCACAGTGCTGCCAAGGACCTAGCCTGGATCCCATCTCATGTCCCAAAATGCAGCACAAAGCTGGCCAGGCCACTCCCACGGCCCCTTCTGCTGACCAGGCCACCCCCAGGGCTTTCTGACCTCCAGGTCCCCAGAGTTGCCTCCTGACTCTAGGGTTGCCCTGACCTCTTGACTTAAGGGTTGCCCCAACCTCCTGAATCTCAGGTCTCTGTGACCTCCTGGCACATAGGTACACTGGTTTGGGCAGTGTAAGGATATTTTGTTTGTGTCTGTGAATAGTATAATTGGGAAATCAAAGTGTGTTTCCACAGAGTGGTGTTAGCCTAGCACTGGGTGGCAGCCGTCAGATGCTGTCATGGCCATAATTGGGCAGCAGCCAGGGGAGAAGCCATGCATGCACCTGCAAGCTCCTGGGTCCAAGCCTAGAGCCTGACACATTCTTTTCACTGGATCCCAGGAAAGCTCTGCAGCACAGAATCCCAAACCCCTCACTGCACAGGACATGCAGGCTCTGAATTCAGATGTGATCCAAGTCCAAGCTGCCAGTTTGGGTATGGCTGCTAGTCAGCCATGTTGAAACCCCATTAGGGTTACATACAGTGCTTGTGGAAGTGGTGGCAGGACTAGGTTCAGAGCCCAGCTCTTGTCATCTTGCTGACATGGGCTTTGGAGGGGACACATAGCCCTGGACAATGAGAGCCCCTCGCTGGGTCTTGTGATAAGGTGTAGAAAATCTTCAAGACAGTGTGTGGCATGTGGTAAACTCAACAACTTTTAGCACCTTCTATCTCTACGTCTTCTACCTACATTGTTACAGTCATGATTTTCCACCAGCATTTCCATTCTTTGCCCCCATTTCCATTTCCATTGAATATGTTTTTGTGGAAACTCCACCACAACAGATAACATGTTGTTTTCTACACAACCAGTGTTCTCTAGGTTGCTTTTGACCCCAGGATGTAAATAAGCGGTCAGTACTCTTTGTAAAGCACCACAGGGCAGGGAAAACTATTGTGTTAGTCTGTTCTCACACTGTTATAAAGAAATACCTGAAACTGGGTAATTTTTAAGAAAACAGGTTTCATCAGCTCACATTTCTGAAAGCTGTACAGGATTCTGCTTCTGGGGTCATCTCAGGAAACTTACAATCATGGCAGAAGGCAAAGGGGAAGCAAGCACTGTCTTCACATGGTGGAGCAGGAGAGAGAGAGGAAGGGGAGGTGCTACACACTTTCAAACAAGCAGCATTAGGGGGATGGTGGTAAACCATTAGAAACCACTCCCATGATCCAATCACCTCCCATCAGGACCCTCCTTCAACATTGGGAATTACAATTCAACATGAGATTTGGGTGGAGACACAGAGGCAAACCATATCATTCTGCTGGCCCCCGTGAAATCTCATGCCCTTCTCACTTTGCAAAATACAATCATTCCTTCTCAATAGTCCCCCAAAATCTTAACTCATAACAGCATTCACGCAAAAGTCCAAGTCCAAAATCTCATCTGAGACAAAGCAAGTCCCTTTCACCTTGAGCCTGTAAAACCAAAATAAGTTAATTACTTCCAAGATACAATGGGGGTACAAGTATTGGAAAATGCTCCCATTTCAAAAGGGAGAAATTGGGACTTCAGGCCCCATGCAAGTCTGAAACCCAGCAGGGCAGTCATTAAATCTTAAAGCTCCAAAATAATCTCCTTTGACTTCACATCCAGGCCACACTGATGCAAGGGGTGTGCTCCCAAGGCCTTGGGCATCTCTTCCTCTATGGGACTGCAGGGTTCAGCCCCATCAGCTTATTTCAGAGGCTGGCATTGAGTGCCTGCAGCTTTTCCAGGTGCACAGTGCAAACTGTCAGTGGATCTACCATTCTGGAGTCTGGAGAATGCTGGCCTTCTTCATACAGCTCCACGGGGCAGTGCTCCAGTGGGCCTTCTGTGTGGGGTCTTCAGCCCCACATTTCACTTCCACACTGCCCTAATAAAGTTTCTCCATGAGGGCTCTGCCCCTGTAGCAGACTTCTGCCTGGACATCCAGACATTTCCATACATCCTCTGAAATCTAGGCAGAGGCTCCCAAGCCTCAACTGTTGCCTCTGTGCACACACAGGCCCAACACCCCGTGGAAGCCACCAAAACTTGGGGCTTATACCCTCTGAAGCAATGGCCTGAGCTGTACCTTGGCCACTTTTCACCATAGCTGAGGTTGGAGCAGCTGTAATACAGGGCACCATGTCCCAAGGCTGTATAGAGCAGCAGCGCCCTGGGCCTGGCCCACAAAGCCATTTGCCCCTCCTAGGCCTCTGGGCCTGTGTTGGGAGTAGCTGCCCCCTTAGGTCTCTGAAATGCCTTGGAAGTATTTTCCCCATTGTCTTGGCTATTAACATTTGATTCATCTTTACTTATGCAAATTTCTGCAGCTTTGAATTCCTCCCTAGACAATGGGTTTTTATTTTCTACCACATGGCTAGGCTGCAAATTTTCCAAACTTTTTCACTCTGCTTCCCTTTTAAAAATAATTTCCAGCTTCAGATAATCTCTTTGCACATGCATATGAGCCAATGCTGTTAGAAGCAGCCAGGTCATGTCTTGAATGCTTTGCTGCTTAGAAATTTCTTCCAGCAGATACCTTAAATTGTCTCTCTCAAGTTCAAAGTTTAACAGATCCCTGGAGCAGGGGCAAAACGTTGCTAGTCTCTGCTAAAGCATAGCAACATTGACCTTTACTCCAATTCCCAATAATTTCCTCATCTCCATCTGAGAACTCCTCAGCCTGGACTTAATTGTCCATATCAGTGTTAGCATTTTGGTCACAACCGTTTGAAAAGTCTTTAGGAAGTTCTAAACTTTCCCTCATCTTCTGTTTTCTTCTGAGCCCTCCAAACTGTTCCAACCTCTGCCCCTTACCCAGTTCCAAAGTAGCTTCCACATTTTCAGGTATCTTTGTAGCAATGCCTCACTCCTGGCACCAATTTTCTGCATTAGTTCATTCTCATGCTGCTATAAAGAAATACCTGAAACTGGGTAATTTATAAAGAAAAGAGGTTTAATCTCTTCATGGTTCTGTGGGTTGAACAGGCTTCTGCTTCTGGGGAGACCTCAGGAAACTTACAATCATGGCAGAAGGCAAAGGAGAAGCAAGCACCATCTTCACATGGCAGAGTGGTGGGGAGGAGGTCCTACACACTTTCAAACAGGCAGCATTAGGGGGATGGTGTTAAACAATTAGGAACTGCCCTCATGATCCAATCACATCCCACCAGGCCCCTCCTCCAACAGTGGGAATTATAATTTGACATGAGATTTGGGTGGGGACACAGAGCCAAACCATATCAACTATAAACTTCATTAATAATCAACTAAGTACAAAATAACCTAACACAGTATTGCTTTAAAATTACTGTATCTGGCTGGGCACAGTGGCTCATGCCTCTAATCCCAACATTTTGGGAGGCCGAGGTAGGCAGATCACTTGAGGTCAGGAGTTTGAGACCAGCCTGGCCAACATGGTGAAACCCCATCTCTACTAAAAATACAAAAATTAGCCAGGCATGGTGGTGGGTGCCTGTAATCCCAGCTACTCGGGAGGCTGAGGCAGGAGAATCACTTGAATCTGGGTGATGGAGTTTGCAGTGAGCTGAGATTCCACCACTGCACTCCAGCCCCGGTGACAGAGTGAGACTCTGTCTTCACACACAAAAAAATAAAGTTACTGAATCTGCAAACATGACAACGTCAACATACAATACTGCTGATATTGAAGTGAAACTTATACTCTCATACATTGTTGTCGGCTGTTTAAATTGAGATGAAGAGGAGTTTAACCTGTGAATCTAGAGCCTTAAAAAGTCTGAACTTGAGTTATTTCAAACTTAGAATTTTATCCTGAGAAAATATCATTAGGAAAGGAAAGATTAAAATGATTGCAGCATTATTTGTAATGAAGAAAAGTTGGGAACAAACCACAGTCCAAGTCCCCCAAAAGTAACATGCTGTGGTTTTCATAAACACATGATCCTCATACGGTAACTCCAGTGATGGCACCCCGTGTGATATGCACACCATATGCCAGTGATGGCACCCCAGGTGATGGGCACACTGTATGCAGGTGATGGCCTGCCATGTGATGTGCACACTGTATGCTGGTGATGGCACCCCAGGTGATGGGCACACTGTATGCAGGTGACAGCACCCCATGTGATGGGCATGTTGTATGCAGGTGATGGTACCCCACGTGATGGGCACACTGTGACTTGGGGAATGAGATTCCCACTCTTTTTACCTCAGGGTCATTGCTGCCTGGCCATGTCACAAAGTCCTGCAGAGCCGGGGTCACCCGTCCTTAGTGCTTGCAGCTGTGTTGTAATTGACAGCCTTTGCTCCAAGTCAGTGTGTGTAGGGAGTGCAGCAAGGGCCTGGGGACCTGAGAAGAGTAATTTGACAGCTCCATCCTGGGGTGGGAGAGGTCCTGCTGCCCCTGTGGGGTGACCTATTATGGGCTGGGTGAGTGGCAGCCCTGGTGTTTGTGTTGGACTGATGGCCTCACAAGCACATTGAGGTTTCTTGCTGACAGAATCCCCATGGGGGTCATGGCATGAGTTCACGGGGCCAACCTGGTATGGGAATTTTCACCTCACCAAAGTGATGGACACTTCCCACCATCTAGTGAATTCAAGGTTAATCAAACAACACCACGTCTAACGTAGTAGAGTTGTGACTTTCCTGAAGCCCATGCATGGTCCAGGTAAGTGTCATCTTCTACCAAATCATCTTAGTTTGTATATGGGTGGTGAAGATTCTTGGGGGAATGAGATGCATGTGTCTCCTGGGAGTGAGCAACAGGGAGCTCTGGTGTCCTGGTGGCTCGTCCTCATTTCCCTCCACCACCCAGGCTCTCTCACCACCCAGCTGCAGCAATGATAGCTCTGCCTCTTCGTTTCTTCCCTCAAATGTATCCATTACCCTAATCTCTCACTTCTTATGGAGTGGTTTTGTGCAAGTGCGGGCCCAGAAGTGCTTCGTGAACCAATGGCCTCAGACTTGAGCATGCAACACATTCTCCTAGGAGGCTTGCCAAATAACAGAGTGTGGGATGCGCCCCCAGAGGCCGGAGTCTGGGGTTGGTGTAGGGCCTGGGGATGGGCCTTTCTACTCATCTAGGTAGAAATGCCAATTAGTGAGTGACCGTGGTCTAAACCACCCCACTTTACCAGAGGTGAGAAATTAGGAGGGGTCTGTTGCCTGAGCAGCCTTGATGTGGGGGGAGCATAACAGAATGAAGACGAAGAGCACCTGCCCTATGTTTGCACTTGATAACTGCCCTCTTTCACCCAACCCACTGCACCCTGAATGCAAATGCTTCGGGATGGCCTCGCTTCCACAACCAACACTGAGATTCAGACCCTGGTCTTCTGACAGGGTCCCTTGGGCTTTGGCCTGGATACATTTGTGCTCCTCCTGTGTTTAGAAACTGGGTTTTGTTGACGTGACAAGAGCTAGGTGACTTTTCCACTTTGATTAGTGGGGAGTGTGGGCGAGAGCTATTTTTTCAAACTTTCCCATCAGTTTGCCAAGCGGTGTCCTTCATCAGCTTGGGAGATAAGGGCAGCACGTCGGGCCTTTGCACAGATTTACATCATCCCCTGTGTTGATCATGGAACATAAGCAAAACATCACTTTGTTTTTTTCCCCATGTTAAAAACAACTTCCTTTCTGAGGTGTCCCTGGATTGCAGCATTTCTTCCCTTTGAAAGTTTGACTTTGCCCTTGACTCTTGTATTGTTTTTCAGAGCATGGATTGCCCAATTTTCAGCTGCTGGTGAGTAAGCAGCACACTGCATGAAGGCAGGATTGGGAAGAGCAGATGATGGAAGTGCCCGTGTGACTGCACCACCCCAGAGGCCCCAGCCTCTGCCCTTGGCAGGAACGAGCCACCGTGCAGCTCAGGATGACAATAGCTCCTGTTCATGAAGCAGGCAATCCATCATCCCCATCTTACAGGTGAAAAAACTGAGGCCAGGGGCTTTATGCAACATGCTAGGACATAGAAATCTAAGGCACAAAAACAAACAGTCTTGCTCCAGAGCTGCTCTGCTGTTGATACTTCCCAGCTTTCATGACCTCCCCTTTAAGGGCTAACACAATTGTCAGAGCTGAGTTGTTGAGTGCAATGGTCAACACTTGTTCTTGCCGTTCCCACAAGAAAAAGACAGATGTGTTATGAAGTGCCATCAAATTACTGGCAGAGGCCGTGTGTGGCCCTATTCATAGGCACCCCCTGGAGTGACACAATGGGACTGCTATGATTATGTGTCCCTCACCTTTTCTGAATCACTGATAGTGGTTTCCTTTCCTTTGCAGCACAGAGAATTTGCAGTGAGGCAGGAGGTCTCCTGGTCCCTGGTTTAATACCCTTTTTTGCTCAGTTGATTGAATACAAATTCCATGTTTAGCACTGAAAGCTTTCCACACTTACCCCAAACAACTGTTCATCCCTGCCTCCCAAAATATGCTCCCAGTTGCCCCTGCACATACAGACATTTTTGGCCCTAGCCTACATAAAATGCCTGTGTGGTATGGCAGGAAGGGTAAAGGCTTTGATTCGGGTGAAGAAGGGGCTCCACCTCCAGTTGGTGGTGATGAGACCTACTGGCAATTTTGGCATGTGTGGCTTGGCATGAGGTATGCCCAGTACAGTAAACGTTTATGAAACACTAGCTCCCCCGCCCCTCCCTGCTCTCATGCTCTGATTCCAGGTGTCCTGTGAAATTGGATTCATAGTTCTTTATCAAATGGGCATGGGGCACCTATTGGTGCCTGTGTGGTGCTGGACAGAAGGACATCTATGTGTTTGTCCCCTGTTCACTAAACCAGGTGAGACACACACACACCCCAACACACACACACACACACACACACACACACACACACACACACACAGAAGTACGTAGATAGGCATTTATTTTAGCTCTTCAGCATTAGTATAACCCAATGTGACATCAAGCATCAGGATTGCACAGGGGGCCACTGAAGTCAGGCTGTGCAGAGGTGAGGACATTTATGGTGGGTCCCCAGGCATGGAGAAGGGGTCATAGGAGGAAGGAACAGTGCCATGAAGATATAACTGAGCCCAGAATGGTCCTCAACCTTTGGGCGGTCAAAGGCCTGTTAGCGTCGATGATGACTGCCAAAGACCACACGGAAGCACACAGTTGTGCAGTTGGCTCCAGGGAGTCCAAGGGGCCTTGAGCTAAGGCATGGACCTCGTCTATGGCTCTCTGACTTTTCTTATCTGTCTCTAACTCTTCCTCTCACCAGTTTTGGTTGCTATGTGGGCCATCCCATCTGAAGCATCTTTCCATAGTCCCCTTCCTGATGTTCTTTTCTTTCTTTCATGAATTAATCACAAGCTGCAGTGCATTTGTTAAAGTGTTTGTTTACTATTTTTCCCCCTCTACATCTTTGAGGGTGGGGCTCTGCCTCCTTCATGGCTGATCCTCAGCTTCTGGGTGTCTGGTTGGTGCTCGGAAGGGGTGCAGGAATGAGGGGTCCCCAGGCACCGGCTCCCTCCCTGGTGATCTTCCAGGACCAACCTTCCTTTCTTCCTTCCTTCCTTCCTTCCTTCCTTCCTTCCTTCCTTCCTTCCTCTCTCCTTTCTCCCTTTCCTCCATTCTTTCTTCCTTTCTTTCTCTCCTCTCTCTCTCTTTTTCTCTTGAGACAGGGTCTCACTCTGCCACCGAGGCTGGAGTACAGTGATGTGATCATAACTCACTGTAGCCTCAAACTCTTGGGCTTAAGTGATCCTCTCACCTCAGCCTCCTGAGTAGCTAGGACTACAGTCATGTACCACCATACCTGGCTAATTATTTTTATTTTCACAGAGACAGGGTCCTGCTTTGTTACCCAGGCTGGTCTCAAATCCTTGGCCTCAAACGATTCTCCCACGTCAGCCTCTCAGTGTTGGAATTACGGGCATGAGCAGTGGCTGACTCAGAACCTCCTTTCTAAGGATATCCACTCTCTTAGCCTGCTTATACCCCTGTGGTGGTGGCCTGCTGCCCTAATGAGGAGTCTAAACCCCTTTGCACAGCCTTCAGGCCTCTTTGTGCCTGCTTCCCTGCCTGCTCCCCTGCCCCTCCCTGCCTGTTATTCCAGCTCCCAGCAGGAAGAACTACTGGCTCTTCCCTGAACACACTGCACTCTTCCCAGCTGTCTGCCATCACCCCACCATCATCTCTATTCTCCCACATTGCACACCCCATCCCTTTGCTGCTTGGGGGAAGGCCACTTAGCCTCCAAGACCAGCCATGGCCAGCAGCTTATGGAGACGTACCCAGACACAAATAGACCTGCTGTCTCTTCCCACCTCACTTATCCTAAGGGTGAGGTTGTAAGTAGCCCGCCCTTGACAGACCATCCTCCTGCCAGATGGGGGCAAGACTGTGGCTCAGTGTAGGGCATCCCATCACCCCTTTCCCCCACACCTAGCTCAGTACCTGCCCTACATTGGAAGGGTACCTCCCTTCCACTCCACTGCGGTCACTGTTTGGTGAGGAAAAGAATGCAGAGAGAAGCTTGGGAGCTTGAGATGGAGAAGCTGGAAGGAAGAGCAATTCATTCTGAGGGGGCAGCTGTAGGAGGTGGGGAATATCAGGATAGAGTCCTGCAAGAGTTTCCGGGATGGATGGAAGAGACCATGGACTTGATAAGCATGATAGGGTGATGGAAGTTCAGGCACTGAGAATAGCAAGACCAAAGTCATGGGGTTAGGGTCAGGCCAACTGAGGCTGAGGTGCAGCGGGTCCGGAGACCTCTCTCCCAGGGCCCACCCTGCACTTCCCAGAGCTGAGAGATGCACATCCTTTCATGTCTCCCCTGGGCGCTTCCCCAGCCTCCCCAGCCAGCTGTGAGAGTCAGAGCACTGGGAGCACCAAAGGCAGGCCAGGCTGTGACCCCTGCCAGGGGGCAGTGGGGCTTGGGGATTCATGAATGTTCCCAGAAATGGCTGTGTGAGCAGTCACATCATCAGCTGTGACTCCAACCTGCCAGGGCAGGGCCGCTCACTCCCACACAGGATGGACGGATGGACAGACGGCCTACACAGGCCTGTAGGGAGGGGCTTGGCTCCATCTGTGTTGACAGAGCATCAGGAGTAGGAGGAGAGCTCTGTCTCAACTTGGGGGCTATTTGGTTTGCTGTTGCTATGAAGCAAGCAAGGAAAACATTTGGGAAATCGATCCTTGAGGGGAGGAATTTTCACTACATGCAGGACAAGTGAGACCTCAGGGAGGATGGGTGGGACGAATGCTGAGCAAGTGCACAACTATCCAGGGCCGAGTACACTGCCTGGCACACAGCAGGTGGCCTCCAGATATTTACCAAAGAATTGCCTCTTTCATGTGTTTCATTAAGAAAACATTGCAGGTGTGGGCACTGATTGCAAGCTGAGGAAGTCAGAGAGAAAATACAGAGCACACATTCTTCTTCCGGAAATCAAATTGCTTAGGGATCTACCCTAAAAATAATGTCAAAAAATTCAAAACCGTTGGTCAGTTCCTTTACCAAACACCAAACTCTGCTCTGTAAAGAAATAATGACAAACAATCATAAACTTCCAATTGCAATGACCTCACTGCCTTATTTTGATTTTTGCAGGAGACGCTGGGGCCATTACTTTTTGGAGACTTTAGAGGTAGAACAAAAGCCAGTTTGTCAAATCCAAGTCACTTCCCAAAGGCCACAGAAACAGGAAAGTGGTGAGAAAAGGAGGTCATCAGTTAATTTCAACTTGGTTATTTTTTTATTTTTATTTTTTGAGTCAGAGTCTCAGTCTTGTCTCCCAGGCTGGAGTGCAATGGCGTGATCTTGGCTCACTGCAACCTCCGCCTCCCGGGTTCAAGCGATTCTCCTGCCTCAGCCTCCTGAGTAGCTGGGATTACAGGTGCCTGACACCATGCCCGGATAATTTTT
Source organism: Hylobates moloch (assembly GCF_009828535.3). Lineage (NCBI taxonomy): Eukaryota > Metazoa > Chordata > Mammalia > Primates > Hylobatidae > Hylobates > Hylobates moloch. Next base: position 123,509,092 of record NW_026652276.1, on the reverse strand, counting down.
GTATTTTTAGTAGAGATGGAGTTTTGCCATGTCGGTCAGTCTGGTCTTGAATTCCTGATCTCTGGTGATCTGCCCACCTTGGCCTCCCAAAGTGTTGGGATTACAGGCATGAGCCACTGCGCCTGGCCCCTTGGTTATTCTTTAGATTGGTAATGTAATAGACAGTGTAAATACATCTACAAATTCAGAAGGTTAAGAAAGGGTATGCTAGGAGAACCAGTCTGTCCCTCAGTCACATTTTTCACCACCACCTAAAGAAGGCATTGCTATCAATTTATGTATTCCTCCCAAAACATTCAATAAATGTAGAATCAGTTGCATACATTCATCTTGCTTTTATTGTACACAAACAGTACCACACTCTGTACTTTCTCATTTGTACTTAGCTAGGAGATTTTACTTAAGTTGAATCATTTTACTTTTAGAGATTTTTCTCTATGAGAAAATCAGAGTTGCTCTTTCTTGTTAATAGCCGTCTGTCTTCCAGTGGAAGGATGCCCCAGGATTTATGTATCCAGCACCTAGAGATGGGCATTTAGGTTGTTTGCAGTATGGCTTCCGGATAGGGATTGGCTTATGTATTTTTTCACGTAAGTTTAAAATGATCTCGCACGTCTGTCTCATTATCTGTAGGATAAACAGCTGAGGGTGTCATTGTTAGCACAGACCATTCTAGCTCCAGCTTCAGAATGTCAGGGCAGTTATTATTTTCACCTGCCCTTACACCTTCCCTGAAGGGAGCAGCAGGGATCATTTCCTTGAATGTAAGAATGACTGTCGCTTGAGGTGATTTAGCAATGCTCTAGCGTTTTAGAGTGTTTTAGCCAGATTAGAGAGAAAGGCATTTACTTAGGGCTTGCTTACAGTAAACAGGACTGTGTGGGCATCAGAAATGTGAATTCTTGTTCAGGATCCACCATTATAGCCTCTGTGACTTTCACCTGGCAATATCCTTCTTTCTCTGGCCTCAGTGTTCTCCTCTATAAAGCAAGGGGCTGGACAAGCCACCTCCAATTTCCCAGTTTGGCAACACCACTCCTAAAGGATCTGAAGGGACAATAGGAGGCCCAGGCCTGGAGGTAGGGTAGCCCTGAGCCTGTGCCCGGAATGGGAGGCAAAGATGGTGGCAGGTGGGTGGGAAAATGTGGGGTTTGGGGGTCACAGGAGAGGCCAAGGGGCAGGCCTGGAGCATGGCACACTCCCTGATCACAGCTCTCCACTGGAAGGCCATGGAGGGAGTGATGGGGAGAGCCTGCAACTCCTGGAGATAAGCCTGATTCTGACTTTCTTTGAAGGATTTTTTTCTTGTGACTTCTTTCCTGTGACAGAGAATATCCGAGAAATGAGAATTTTAACTAAAGAGAAAAACTTCGCATTTGCTACTGATGAATATCTGGCCTACGCGGGAAAGTCGTGGGTGCCCTGGGATTCTGGCTCCACTGCTAACAAGACCTTGTTAGACCTTCGTAACTGCCCCTCCAAAGAGGAGAAAGGCTCTTGGAGGTAGAGTGAGATTGGTTAGATTGGGGAGCTTGGCAGAGCCCCAGGATGAACTGTGTTTTTGTTTTGTTTTGTTTTGTTTTTTTGCAGGTTGGAGGCTTTTTCCTGCAGAAAGAGAAGCAATTCCGGGCTTTTCCACAGATAACCTGCTAGGGCTTGCAGAGACCTGGATTCTAACCCCATCTCGCCTTTCCTCACTCTGGGCCTTGGTTTCTGCATTTGAGAACTGCTGAGTGGGCTGGTGTTACCCAGGAATTTTTAATTTTTGCAGAAGACGCTTTGCAGGAGATCTCTAGGGCGTTTTCTGTGTCAATTAAAGAGCCTGGCCAGCTGGGCCTGGGCTGTCTTTTTGACAAAAACAAACGTCATCCCCCTCCCAGCTGAGCACTTGTTAGAACTGGACTTTAACTCAGGGCCTGAACCCCCCTGACAACAGGACAAACAGTATGAAATCAAAACCGTTTACCCTCCTCCCATCTGCGGTTTGCGTAGGGCCTTGGGTGCACTAGCAAAACAAACTTATTTTGAACACTCAGCTCCTAGCGTGCCGCGCTGCCAATCATTAACCTCCTGGTGCAAGTGGCGCGGCCTGTGCCCTTTATAAGGTGCGCGCTGTGTCCAGCGAGCATCGGCCACCGCCATCCCATCCAGCGAGCATCTGCCGCCGCGCCGCCGCCACCCTCCCAGAGAGCACTGGCCACCGCTCCACCATCACTTGCCTAAAGTATAGGCCACCGCCCGCCGCCACCAGCCCAGAGAGCATCGGCCCCTGTCTGCTGCCCGCGCCTGGAGATGTCAGAGGTCCCCGTTGCTCGCGTCTGGCTGGTACTGCTCCTGCTGACTGTCCAGGTCGGCGTGACAGCCGGCGCTCCGTGGCAGTGCGCGCCCTGCTCCGCCGAGAAGCTCGCGCTCTGCCCGCCGGTGCCCGCCTCGTGCTCGGAGGTTACCCGGTCCGCCGGCTGCGGCTGTTGCCCGATGTGCGCCCTGCCTCTGGGCGCCGCGTGCGGCGTGGCCACTGCACGCTGCGCTCGGGGACTCAGTTGCCGCGCGCTGCCGGGGGAGCAGCAACCTCTGCAAGCCCTCACCCGCGGCCAAGGCGCCTGCGTGCGGGAGTCTGACGCCTCCGCTTCCCATGCTGCAGGTACCACAGTCCCGTCCCTGCTCCAGCACCTCCTGCCCCGCCGGCACCTCCCGTCCCCACTCCCCTAACTACTGGGTGGGGCTGCAGCCAGGCAGGGGCTTGTCCACAACTAGAGCTTGAAACCAGAGCACGTAATTGGGGAAGGAGCTTGGGTCACCCAGTGGAGGCCGATGATTGCATGGTCTTGGCAGGACGTGCCCTGGGAAAAGAAGGAAGATGTTCCAGGGCACACATAGCTTAGTGGAGACTCAAGGAGGAAGTTCGCACTTGGCCCTCGTAGCCCAGGGATCTTTAGAGACCCAGACAGCAAGAGTAGAGGGAGGCGGTGGGGCTGCCTCCACAGTTGGGATGCCACCCTTGGTCCCCCACCAGTCTCCTTGCCAGCATGTGGGCAGCCCCAGTGGCTGGAGCATCCGGGAAGGCCTAAGAAGGGAATCCCTCCTGCTGGCCTCCCCAGGAGGTGTTTGGAACGTCCTTTGTAATATACGTCCTGGATACAGTATGTGCTTCCCAGATGTTTACAGAACATAATGTGAGAGTTGAGGCTAAAAGCTTCACTTCCATTCATTGCCATAGAAAAACAATGTTTGATGTGTATGTTGCCCCCTAAGAACATGACAATCAGGTTCTTTCCTGGATTTAAGCAGGCATTTGTTTGTAGCGGGAAGTGGAGGAAATGCCTCTTTCTCTACTCCAGCCCCTATCTCCTCATCTGGGCTGCTTGCACGTCCTGTCCTGTGCCATTCTTGGAGGAATTAGGACTTCCATACCCTGATAGGGTGTTAGAGTGAGTGCGTGAGAGTCAGTGACCCTTCCAAGGAGGGAACAGGGATTTCCTGCAGATTCTCTGCCCTTTAGAGGAAATGAAAGGGAGTCGTCTCACTGATCCTCAAGGAGATGGATTTCCACAGGGGGTCCCTTATAGGCTAGTGTGCTGATTCTGTTCATGCACCTTTGGACTCTATCTGCAAGATCCTCTTGGCACGGGGGTGGAGGGGGTGTTGCAGATAAGTCCCTTAGGACGTGGGAAGGCAGGGGCCCCAAAATAGAAGAGGGTAGTACTCTGGGTCAGGAGAGCTGCATTCTAGACTCCACTTCTAGATGAACTGTACCATCCATTCAGGGATATTAGTAAAATCCCCATTTTAAGGATGGGGAAGCTGAGGTTTCGAGGCTCTCCACTAATGCAGTTAGGAACTGAACTCTAATCCTTGCTTCTTTAGGGTTGTTCTCAGCCTCAGCAAATGCATTTGTTGCTCTGCTCCCCTGCTGCTTTAAAAGCAGAAACGTGGGGCACCTTGCCAGGCCCTGAAACTTACTATTGTCAGGAACAGAGCTGGCATTGCTGTTGGGTCATCACTCTTCCTGGAAACCATTACAAGGTCCTTTACAGTGAGAGTCAGTGAAAATCAGGTTAAGGAATGTGGCCATCCTCATGGCCCAGCCTGGTTTTGAGGGAAGGAAGTGATCTCGTGGGGGCCCAAGAGGTACAGATGCTTTGGGAGGGCTCATGGGGTCTGCAATGTTTCCTTTCCAGAGGCAGGGAGCCCTGAAAGCCCAGAGAGCACAGAGATAACTGAGGAGGAGCTCCTGGATAATTTCCATCTGATGGCCCCTTCTGAAGAGAATCATTCCATCCTTTGGGACGCCATCAATACCTATGATGGCTCAAAGGCTCTCCATGTCACCAACATCAAAAAATGGAAGGTGAGACCCAGCAGGTGGGTGGTGGGAACTCTCCTGTCAGAGGATGTAGCTTGAGTTGGCTGTGACAAGCAGACCTGGCCCACTCCTGCCTGGTCCTGATGCCCTGGAAATAAATAAAGGGTTTTCCCCCCCAAACCTAGTGGCCATTTCTCAGCTAAACTTTGTCAAGCTGTGAACACATGGACTTTCAGGAGAGGAGCCCACTGGATGCAAAGAAAATGTAGTTCCTGATAATAGGTTACTTCATGTCTCTGAGCTCCTCTCTAAAGGGTGTCAGAGCATTGAGTTACATTGTTCCAAAACTTAGTACAAGGGCCTAACTGCTTTCACTCCCATTGTATCATTTGCCTCCCTTTAAAAAAAATTGTCATAAAATAGACATAAAATTTACTGTTTTAACTATTTTGAAGCATAGGTTTCTGTGGCATTAAGTAACAGTAAGTAATGCATGTTATTCTGCAACCACCACCAATATCTACCTTGAGAATTTTCGTCTTCCCAAACTGAAGCTCCGAACTCATTAAACATCAACTCCACATTATCTTAATTATGTCTGTTTTGAATTCTACCACTTGAGGGCGACAGAGAATCAAAGTCAGAGTGACTCGATTTGAGGAAAAAAATTACTTCCACAAACATGCCTACCCAGAAAAAGGGAGGATTAACCATTTTCTCAACATTTTGGAATTTCATCTGAGAATAATGATAAATGGAGGAAAGTTGACTCTTAAATTATCCAAATGAATGCCTTAATCCTCACTTGATTTAGTTTATGTAAAATCGCCTTGTAGATTGCAGAGGAAAGTTATTCAAAATCTAGAAATCTCTTCTGCTAAATTCTTAATTAAGAGTTATGCCCACTCTTCTTCTAACCAGATGGCGGGTGCCAAAAGTATTCAGTAAGTGGCAGGAGGAGTTGGGAAGAGTTTTGTGGTGTTGGTGAGGCTCTTGCCAGGGGATGTCTCTGTGCAGGTGTTGAGAGAGTGTTTGGTGAGGGAGAGAATGGTGTTCTTATTCTTTATCTGAACAACTTAAGACAGACTAATCACAGGTAGGAAAAAGAGGCCCAGAGGGAGCACATCACATGACACTTAGTCCCAGGTCCCTGTGGCCAGATCGTAGGGCCACTCCTGCTTCTACAAAACCTCTTCCATCAGTCACTGTCTAGGCTGATAATTCACTGTGTCTTGTTAGATATCCTAATGTCAAGTTATTCTCTTAGGAGCCCTGCCGAATAGAACTCTACAGAGTCGTAGAGAGTTTAGCCAAGGCACAGGAGACATCAGGAGAAGAAATTTCCAAATTTTACCTGCCAAACTGCAACAAGAATGGATTTTATCACAGCAGACAGGTAGGTGGCCTTGCCAGTGTGTGTCGTCAGGGTGAAAGGGACTACTGCCCTACATTCCTGCCAAGCTACGGTCATTCATGGCAAAGAATGTCCACTCCAAAGTAGACACCAGAAGTGGTTGTATTGAGCCAGATCCACCCCTCTGGGAACCTGGAAAGCTAGGTGAAGAAAGCCTATTGAACAGGTCGATATGTCACCACCAGAGGAGGAAAGCCCGCGCTGGACCGGGGCCCTGGGGCTAAGCCTGAGCTCCATTACTCAGCAAGCCAATAGCTATGGAAGACTTTCCTAGGCCCCCTAACGCTTGGATCTCGGGTTCCTCACCTATACAAGAGAGGAAGGGAACAAACTTAACTTAGGAAAGCAAGTATCTATTTGGACAGCTCTTACACTTTTTTCTCCCTGAACTGTCTAATAAAACACAACAATATTTTTGTGGCTTGCCAGATAATAAATGAGATCAAACAGACCAAGATTTCATATTGAGGAGTGCTTTAGGTCTCAGTGAAGTACAGGTTCTGTAGATTTTATTGGGAGAAACTGAGGACTAGGCCCTGCTTCACAGGCAATGAACAGTGGGGCACACATGAGACATGTTCCCTCTGGGTTGGGTTCCCCTGACATCAGGCTATGAAGCAGACAGCTGTGCACACACTGTACTGTTTAACACATGTGGGAAGTCATTATTGCATGTGCCACTCGGTCACTGTCTCTATTTTATGATGAGAACCAGGAGGGTGTGAGATTTGCCTGCATCATGGGCAGCTGGTTTCACAGCCGGGACTCTTGGCTTAGCTCTGCAGTGCTCGGCTGCACTGAGAAAAGGGCCAGCTATAGCTCTACTTTCCCTGTCAGCTTGTCATCTGCTGCTCTTGACCTTGGTCTTGTCTTTGCAGTGTGAGACATCCATGGATGGAGAGGCGGGACTCTGCTGGTGTGTCTACCCTTGGAATGGGAAGAGGATCCCAGGGTCTCCAGAGATCAGGGGAGACCCCAACTGCCAGACGTATTTTAATGTACAAAACTGAAAACAGATGAAATAATGTTCTGTCACGTGAAATATTTAAGTATATAGTATATTTATACTCTAGAACATGCACATTTATATATATGTATATGTATATATATATAGTAACTACTTTTTATACTCCATGCATAACTTGATATAGAAAGCTGTTTATTTATTCACTGTAAGTTTATTTTTTCTACACACTAAAAACTTGTACTATGTTAATAACGTGTACTATGTCAATTTGTGTATCATGAAACACTTCTCATCATATTGTATGTAAGTAATTGCATTTCTGCTCTTCCAAAGCTCCTGCGTCTGTTTTTAAAGAGCATGGAAAAATACTGTGTAGAAAAATGCAAAATGAGTAAGAGAGAGTAGTTTTTCAGGTAGTTTAAAGGAGGACGATTAACTTATATATTCCACCATTCACATTTTATGTACGTGTGTAGGGAAAGTTAAAAGTGTTGATTACATAATCAAAGCTACCTGTGGTGATGTTGCCACCTGTTAAAATGTACACTGGATACATTGTTAAACAGGTGTCTATAATGGAAACATTTACAATAAATATTCTGCATGGAAATACTGTTATTTCTGTGGATGTTTATTTAGTGATACTATCTTTGTTTCTGAAATCCCTTTGTCCTTCACCCTCACCTTCCTTATGCATTTTGTGCTTTTGTGATATCAAGATGGTGTTTTGGGTCTGCAGAGCCCCTTGTCCCAACTACCCTAGATCTTGCCCCGGCTGCCCCAGGGTTTCCACTTCCCAGTGGCATTGGGACCTTCCTCCTCTTCCCGGCCAGGTTGGGCATTCCTGTGTCCCACCTCTCCATTAGTCCCCATCCTCCCCAGGGTCCTCAGCCTCTTCCTCTTGGTTTGGTTTGTCCCTTCCGTTCAACTTATAAATAGGAACAGGGTTTCTTTCCTCTTAAACACAAGACAGAAGTGCTTCCTTGGTTTTGCTCCCTAGCCTTTCCCTTGCTTGCCCTCCCTTCCTGCTAGCCTCCTTCTTCCACAGGGCTCCCAGCATCCTTTTGTCACTTCTGTTTCCATGACTGAGCCCTGATTGCAGCTCTCTTCTCTGCTCCTCAGAGCTCTTCTTCCTTAACACTGTGCCCTGCTTGGTGTGCCCAATGCTGTCCCTCCTAACTCTTGCTCACCCTGTTGACTGCTTCTTTCCTCCCCTCCACATCTTTCCTGGCACCTTGCCCATCCCAGGGGATTCCATCTCGGTCTGTTGGCTGCCTCCAGCCCTGTCTCCTGGACTCCCCCTGCTCTTTTTCAGGGGGAAAGCCCACACTTCTCCTTGCTGCAGGCCACCTCTTGGAGGCTGGGCATCCATGGCTGCTTCTCTCATCTGTGGGGCTGGTGGCCTCCCTGACATTCTGGTTTTTCCTGGAGGCTCTAGCTCCCTATCTTGGGTCTCCTCTTTAACCCTCCAACCCCATAGCTGCCAGGCTGCCATCCTCTCTGCCATGGCCCTAGGGCTGGTCTGTAAACTCAGCACTCAGACTCATCAAGAGGAGCAGCCAGACCGATGTGGGACAGGGACAGACTGATAGCTGCAGCCCAGGGCCAGGAAGTGTGTTCATTTGCTCAAGCAATGAAACCACATCTGGCACAGCAGCTGCAATTGGAGTCACCACTCTATTAAGCTTATAATAATTCACTGTTATTGTCCAAGATCCAACTGTCTTCTGCACAGGCCACATAGCAGAGTTCAATGGGGATGTGGTGAGAATCATCACTCCTGCATCTTTGAAGTCCTTGATGGTGGCACTAATTTCTGCCATCTCTCTGGGAATGCAATATTGCTTCTGAACTGATCAATGACAGTTCAGAGCCAGTGCCCTGTAGTTCCTGAAAGGTCTGATTACTTCCTTTCCCTCAATCCACAGTTGCCTTGGTGAAAGCCTCTAGGTCCCTTTGGAGAACACTGGGAGAAATATTTTCAACAGTGTACTGGGGTCCTTTCTCAAGGGGGCCCAGCCCCCCCTTCATTCAAGGGGTTCTGGGTCTGTAAACTGGCTTAAGTCTGAGAATTTATTGAGGTGCCAAGACTCTCTGTTTTTATGATTCAAATTAGATTTTTGTTCACTTGTCCTTGAACTTTCCCGCTTATACAAGTCAATAACAATTTAGTAGGCTTCCTATCAGTTTCACTTCTAGGAATATCATGATCAAGCAGCCAACGCCATAGATCCACAGGAGTCTGACTATTCTGAGTGCTGCCTTGGCTCTGCTGTCCGTTAGAGTAGCTGCACCCACCTTGCCTTTGCTGGTTGAGTGCCTCCACTTGGTCCCTGCCATCCTTGGGATCTCATTATTTCCATTGCATTTATGTTTCCCAGTTCAGCAGCTGCACTTCCCACTGTACGGTCTGGCCTACAGAGAAGAGCAATGCCAGATCTCTTCTAGTATGCCGAGGCTCCCCTCACAAATTTATTCCTCATGGTCAAGGTGCAAGGTGTGCCCTTTGGACCTGCCCATGGTGGGTAAGAAGGTCTTAAATGACAAATTCCCTCTAACATTCTAGTGTCCCTAAGCCTTTGAGTTCATTTCTACTGTAAATCAAGGCAGATCTTGCAGTTCAAGATCTTTTGGTCTATGCTACCTTTTGGTCTATGTTTCAGCCAATTAACTAAATAAACTGTTGGAGCCGTTTCTAGCTTCCTGAATTGCAAACTTAAACACAGAATCTCTGCTTAGTAAGCCTATATCAATAAATTCAGCCTGATCCAACTTTTTGTTCCTTTCACTATTACCCCACACCTCTAATATCAATTCCCACACATGTTCCCTGGATTTCTATCTACATATATTAGAAAACTCAAGTAGTTCTTCCGGAATGTGGTGCGCCTCTTCGTGGGTTACATTTTGTACCTCACTTTTAGGGGTCTTATGGGACCTGGTCTAGAACCAAAGAAGGATGGTAGGGGTGAGTCCTGAGGAGAAGCAATATTGTCTTGCATGGCAACTGCCTCAGGGGAGGCCATTACAGTATCCTCGGGCAATACAAAGTTAATCCCCTCAGATGGGGGTGGAGAACCTTCTTCTACTGGAAAAGAAAACTCAGCAGAAATTAGTGTCTCAATGTCTCCACCTTCATCAGGGTCTTCCCATACATATCTATTCCAACTTTCAGGATCCCATCTTTCCCTATCAATGCCCTCACTTTCACAGAAAGCACTGTTAAAGTGGAGGCTGGGAATTCAATTTTTGTTGTAAGTCAGTCACTCACAGGGTTTCGTTTTTACCAATCCTAGTCTTGGAGCTACAGGAGACAAGCGACTCCTTCAGAGTAGATATCTAAGCTTTCAGGTCATTTGTATAGTGCTTGAGCTGGGAATTTGAATCCCTGAGCTCATCCTTTCCTTTCCCCGCTTTATCCAGCTTAAATAGAAACAACCAGCTAATGTCATTATGCTTGCTGGTTAGACAAAAATGTTTGAAGATACTATATACATAGTCACCCTGATCCTTGCCTCTTACAAGTGCTTGAGAATATCCAATGGTAATATTTTGCGTATCTCTGATGCAACATTATGCCGTGGACTATCAGTATTCTCTTTGTTACTGGAAATAGAGTTATTAGTGTCTTTAAATATAATCAAAACAGGTAGCCAATTCCAGAAATCCCAGAACCAATTCAGAAAACTCACCCTTAAGATTGAGTTCCTGCAAATGCCATTATTTCATCCTTTTTTGTTGTTGAGCAGTATTTCATGCATACATATACCACATTTTCTTTATCTACTCATTGACTGAAGTGCTGTAAACTCAGCACTCAGACTCATCATTTGGGCTGGTTCCATATTTTTGCAATTGTGAATTGTGCTGCTATAACTTAGATGAAATTGGAGATCATTATTATAAATGAAGTCACTCAGGAATGGACAACCAAATATTGTATGTTCTCACTTATAAGTGGGAAATAAGCTATGAGGACACAAAGGCCTAAGAATGATATAATGGACTTTAGAAACTTAGGGGAAAGGGCAGGAGGGGAGCAAGGGATAAAAGACTACACATTGGGTACAGGGTACACTGCTCAGGTGATGGGTGCACCAAAATCTCAGAAATCACTGCTAAATAACTTATTCATGTAAACAAACACCATCTGTTCCCCAAAAATCTATTGAAATAAATAAATAAATAAATAAATAAATAAATAAATAAATAAATACTTTGAAATCTAAAAAATGATTGAATTCCTTTAGAACCACTCCAGGTACTAAAATCTGTATTAGTCAGGATTTTCTGGAGAAACTGAACTAATGAGATGTGGATATAGAGAGATTTATTTTAAAGAATTGGCTCATGCAATTATGGAGCTGGCAAGTCCAAAATCTGCAGGGTAAATCAGCAGGCTGGAGACCTAGCAGGGAGCCACTGCTGCGGTTAGAATGCAAAGGCAGTTTGCCAGCAGAATTCCTTCTTGCTTGGTCAGTCTTTTGTGCTATTTAGGACTCCAATTGATTGGATGATGCCCACCCCCATTATGGAGGGCCATCTGTCTTACTCAAAGTCCACCAATCTGAATGTTACCCTCATCCAAGAACACTCTCACAGAAACATCCAGAATAATGTTTGACCCCATTTTTGTCATTGTGGGGCAACCAAGTTGACACATAAAATTAACTACCACAACAAGTTATAATTTCTACTAAATAAATACAATTGATATGTAAGAGAGGGAAGAAAATTAAATTATATGAAATGCTCAATTAAAACCACAGTTGGTAGAAAAAGAGGAGGAAAAATAAACAATAATTCAGTGAATAGAAGACATTTACAAATGTGGTTGGCTTTAACAAAATATATCAGTACTCCCTTTAAACATACTAGATGTCTCAACTAAAATAAAGAGGTTGTCAGTATGCTTTAAAAAATGAAAAACAAAATCAACATACATATTGTTCATAAGATTCCTACTTAAAATATAATGACGCTATAGGTTAAGAGTAAAGATATGGAGAAATATATATTACCCTAACTCTAATTACAATACTAGAATTAGCTATGTTAATTACAAAGAAAACTTCAGAACATAGACAATTATCAGCATTAAGGAGGGGCATTGCATAATGAAACAGATGTCAATTATCCAAAAGACACAATCGCCCTTAATGTGTGTATGTCTAATAACAGAACATCATAATATGTGAGGCTAAAACAAGTAGAACTGCAAGAAGAAATAGATAAATCTGCTACCATAGTTGGAGACTTCAACACCCTTCTATCAAAAATGGACAGATCTAGTAGGCAGAAAATCAGCAAGGGCATTGTTGAACTCAACAGCATCATCAATCAAGGATATAATGAACATCTTTGGATGACTTAATCCAACAACCGTAGAATACACATTCTTCTCAAGATTGCATGGAATAGTCATCAAGATAGACCACATCCTGGGCCGTAAAACACATCTCAACACATTTAAAAAAATAGAAATAATACAATGTCTGCTCTCAGTTCACAATGGAATTAAACTAGAAATCAATAACAGAAAGATAGCTAGAAAATCACAAAATATTTGGAGATTAAACAATACATTTTTAAGTAACACATGGGTTAAAAAAAGAAGTCTCAAGGGAAATTAAAAACTATTTTTAGCTAAATGAAAATTAAAATACAATTTATCAAAACCTGTGGGATGCAGCTAAAGTAGTGCTTACAGGGAAATTTATAGCATTAAATACATATAGAAATTAAGAAAGATCTAAAATCAATCATTTAAACCTCCACCTTAGGAAACTAGAGAATGAAGAGCAATTTAAGCCTAAGGCATGCATAAAGAATGAAATAAAGCAAACATCAATAAAATCCAAACCAGGAAAACAATAGAGAAAATCAATGAAACCAAATATGGTTATTTGAAGACATTAATAAAATTGATAAACTAGTAGCTAGACTAACCAAGAAAAATTAAAGGCACATTTTACCTACATCAGAAATAAAAGAGAGGCCATCAGTTCTAGTACCATGAGCATTAGAAGGATAATAAAGAAATGCTATGAAAACCTTACACCCACAAATTTGATAACATAGATGTAATGGACTAATTCCTTGAGAACACAAACTACCAAAACTCACACAAAGAGAAATAAATAACTAAATAGAATGATATTTATTAAAAATTAAATCAATAATTAGCCTTCCAAAAATAAAGTATTAACCCCAGATTGTTTCACTGGCGAATTCTACCAAACATTTAAGGGAGAAATGACACCAATGCTCCACAATCTCTTTCTCAAAATATATACAAATTAAAACTTAACAAATTGTATGAGGTCGGTATTATCTTAATATGAAAACCAGATAGAGACATTAAAAGAAGTGAAAACTACAGATCAATATCTCTCATCAACATAGATGCAAAAATTGTCGAGTAAATGTTATCTAATCATATCCAACAATGTATAAAAAGAATACTATATCACCAAGATATAATGCTAAGATCCAGGTTGTAGTAAGATTGCTAGTAGTTTTACATTGGTTCTGCAGTGGAAAAACAACAGGCTGAAAAACATTCAGATTTTAGCTTTGGTTGTGTGGGAGCATTAGGGCTGTGGTGGCATTTCCTCTTTCTTCTCTTCTTCCTTGTTTCCCTCTCTTCCTTCCTTCTATAAAAATTATCTTTTAGGCTGGGCGCGGTGGCTCCCGCTTGTAATCCCAGCACTTTGGGAGGCCGAGGCGGGCGGATCATGAGGTCAGGAGATCGAGACCACGGTGAAACCCCGTCTCTACTAAAAATACAAAAAATTAGCCGGGCGTGGTGGCGGGCGCCTGTAGTCCCAGCTACTTGGAGAGGCTGAGGCAGGAGAATGGCGTGAACCCGGGAGGCGGAGCCTGCAGTGAGCCGAGATTGCGCCACTGCACTCCAGCCTGGGCGACAGAGAGAGACTCCATCTCAAAAAAAAAAAAAAATTATCTTTTAGTTACAGTACTCTTATATGAGAAAAATACATTTACAGTAGGAATAGAAAACAAAGAATTTCTCATAGACAGTCGTTACATAGATACTGAATATGTGTATTTATATATGATATTTTAAAATGTCATGACAAGAAGAAAGAAAAGTTTTAGAAAATAAAATTAATTTCACCAGTCTTGTTATATTGTACTTAAGAATACTTGACTAAATGTTTAAAAAATCATAGTGAAACTCAGAGACTCAAGTTAACAATTTTCCTTAAGGCCTTTGGTCGAAAGCTTTAGACTTTACTGAGGCTACTTTGAAAACCATTGCTCTACTTCCCTTAATAATTCTTTGGCTTCCCCAGGAAGCATGTGCACTCATACCTTGCCTTTCTCTTACTGCTTCTTTGGCCAAGACAGTAGATTTTGCACAACTCCAGGGGGCATCTTTCATGTTGTGTTCTATGGGCTCCAGGATAGGGCATTCACAGGGACTACAATGTGAGTTGTGCCCCCAGCATGGTACAGGGGCTGAGTACCACCGCTGAGTAGGAAGGATGCTGTCAGCTTCTGTCCCTCCATCTGGAAGGGGCCTTGGAAAGAGAATGAAGAGATACTGGCTTGGTCTGAGAACAGTGACTTGGAGTTAGAGCCACTTTTCTAGACAAAATGGTTGGCTGTCCTTCATCTGGGTACTGTTGGCACAAAGGATTTCCACCAGAGATGTAAGACAAGAGGACAGAGCAGGATTCTCTGGGAGATCTAGGAGAAATAATATAGACTGCCCCTGTGGCATCTTGGAAAATGTGGGAGCTTCTGTGAGTCACTGCCACTCTAGTCTGGAGATGATGGAGGACCAATATTTAGTCTGAAAGATCTCGTTAGTGTCATTACTCTATTGTCCTATTAGAATGGTATGAATGTCAGGAAATGCTTACAGGACACATACATTAGCTGAAATACTAAAAACAAACAAACAAAAAACAAACAAACAAAAAAACTCATTCTCTCCTTGAAAGAAGTGCTCCTTCACAGTGGGACATACTAACCCTCTCCTGCATTGGTGTTCTACTCTGGACTCTCAAAGCTTTCACCTAGCTGTCAGCACTCTTACCTCACTCTTACCTCAAATTTATTTTTTCCCACATGATATTCCACGTGGTCATTGTTCTCTTGAAACTCAGCTTGTCAAATCTGAACCCCTGGCCCCCTAACCAGCTTCTTCTCCAAACTTCCATACTTCATGTCTTCAGCACAACCCTTCTTCTGTGTGAGAAGATATTGAAGTATAGTGTTGTTTTGCAAGACAGCAAGTAGAATGGACAGACATTGGCAAGCTTTTGGGTGAGGTAAATGTGTTCAAATCCAGAATTATCCACACATCATGGCTATAGAGAGAGTGAAAAATTATCCATAGTACATCCCTGGCCTTAATGTTTCCTTGTAGTCTCCCTCTACTCTAAAACTGAGACAAAATCTTGCTGATTTTGCTCTTTAATGACTCCTACTTTGTCTTTTTATCCTCTGATTTGAACTCTTACCATGTCACAACTGGGATGTTGCAGCAGTTCCTTCTTGGTTTGCCCTGTATTTACCCAATCTCATTTATGCATGCATGCATGCATGCATGCATTCATTTAAAAATAATTAATGAATGTTATTCATGACATAGGTGCTAGGGAGGTGACAACATCAAACAGGGAAGAATCTTTCTTCTAAAGGATTTGGTAGTTGTAGGGGAAGGAAGTGGGGAAGATAATAACAACAACAAAAGTGAGTCAAGTCCATTAAAATATACTGAGATAGTGCTGGGGTTTTCAGAGGAGAGAGAGAAACTACTCTGTATGCAGTGGATAAGAGGGCTTCTCAGAGGAATGGCCTTCAGGCCATGACTTTGAAGGATGGGCAGTTAGGATGGCTCGCCTGAGCAAGATGGAGGAAGGACTAGTTTCAACAAAGGAAAATACAAGAACCAGAGAGTACATTGCGCATGCTGGGTTTAGTAAGCTGTTTGGTGTAGTGAGAAGACAGGGTATGTTTATGGGCATTAATGAGAAGTGAGGTGTGCTAGGAATTTCCACTATAGGCTGTAAATGTCAGGCTCAGAGTTTTGATTTAGTTGGAAGGCAGTGGGGAACTTTTGAGATTTGGGGGCAGCATGACAGTGTGAGATGCTTCACCAACCTGCTCCCTAGTAAAACTGGTGAAAAATACTAAAAAACAAAACAAAACCATTCAAAGAGTCCTAAAATTGTTCTAAAGGCAAACAACAAGTGAAAAATCATCTATCCAGGAAAATCTATGAAAGTTCAGTAAGAAAGATAAGAGTGTAGTATATGAACCAAAATCCCTTGTTCCCTTCCCCTCTAAGCTCTGTGGGTAGGGATTACACTCCAGACTGGTGCAGCTAAGAACACAGAGCTTCCTCTCCTCCCAGCTGCCAGTCAGTGGGCTGTCTTTCCAGGAGGGTCAGGACTTCAGTGTGTCTCATCCTGCCCCCAGCTACCTGTTGCTAAGGTAAGCTCCAGACAAGTGCAGTCAAGAGCAAGGAGGTGGGGAGTCTAAGGAAGGGGAAGGGGAGAAAAGAGGAGAGGGGAAGTGGAAGGGGGCTCACTTCTGCCCAGCCCCAAGTCATGGAATGGAGTCTCTACCTTGGATGTGGCATGCTGAGAACACTAGGGCTCTTATTTCCCTTGCCTTGGCTCTGGTTTCACACCAGAAGAGGCAAGCCAAAGGATGTGATCCCCCCTCCAGGAAGTACTTAGCTCTCAGAGCAGGGGAATCATTTAGAGAGAAGATTGTCATCGTCCCTACCCCCAGTACAGAGCCTTGACTCTGAGATTTTTGCCTGAAGGGAGATGCAGGGCATGAAACAGGTAGCTCCTTTCTCTTCTCATGAAATCTAACATCACTTGCAGGAGAACCTGGAGAAGTTTAAATCTATGGGCACTCTCAAGAAAGTGGAGATTGTAATGACAGGCAATTGGAAGGGGATTTATAGATCTAATGAAGATATAGCCTAGACTATAGCCCAGCTAGTTTGCAGGAGAGAACTGAGGGATGACAGCTGAGAGGAGTCCTCTTGGCTTCAGAACAAATATTAGACTCTGGGATCAGAACAAATATCACACTCTGGCTTCAGAAACTTAGGCTTTTTGCCTAAGATCTGGAACAAGACAAAGATGTTTGCTCTTGCCACTTCTATTCTACCTGTACTGGAGGATATATTCAGGGCAGTTAGGCAAGAAAAATAAATAAATGGCATTCAGATTGGAAAGGAAGAAGTAAAAGAATCTCTATTTGAAGATAACACCATCTGCTATTTAGAAATTCCTAAGGAATATACTAAAAGTCCATTAGAACTAATAAATGAGTACAGCAACATTACAGGATATGAAATCAAGATTAAAAAATCATTTGTATTTCTATATGCTTGCAATAAATAATTCAAAAATAAAATTAACCAATTTTATTCATAACAACATCAAAAAGAATAAAATATTTAAAAATAAATTGAAAAAAGAGTGCAAAATTTATATTCTGAAAGCTATAAAACAACTGCCACAAGAGACTAAAGAGGCTCTAACTAAATGGGAAAATATTTCATGTTCATGGATTAGAAGACTTAACATTGTCAAGATGGCAACATACCCCAAAATGATCAACAAATTAAGTGTTGTCTCTATCAGAATCTCAGCTGACTTCTTTGACAATCTGACTTTAAAATTCATAATGTATGCAACAAACACAGAAAAGCCAAAGCAATCCTGAAAAGAAAAAACAAAGTAGGAGGACTCATACTTTCTGTTTTCAAAAATTACTACAAAGTAATGGTAATGAACACAATGTGGTGTTGGACAAAAATAGACAAGTTGAGAGTCCCTTGATAAGCCCATACATTAATAATTAACTGATTTTCAACAAGGGTGCCAAAAGTAATCAATAATCTTTTCAACAAATGATCCATAGGCAAAAGAGTGAAGGAGGTCCCCTATCATATACCATAACAACAATTAACTCAAAAATCTGTCAAAGACCTAAATGTAAGACCTAAAACTAAAAAATTATTGGAAGAAAATATAGGGGTAAGTCTTCAATACTCTGAACTCGGCAAAGATTCTTAGATATGATACCACCAGCATGAGCAACAAGAGTATAATAGATAAATTGGACTTCCTCAACTTTAAGCCTTGTGTGCTTCAAGTGACAGCACTAGGAAAGTGAAAGACATCCACTGAATGCTCAAAAATATTTGCAAATCATATATCTCATAAGGGACTGGCATTTAAAATATATAAGAAATAATTACAAATCAACAATATTAAGACAAATAGCCCAATTAAAAATAGGCCAAGGGACTGAACAGACATTTCTTCAAAAAAGATGTATTAAATGGCCTATAAGCACATGAAAAAGTCTTTGGCATTATTAGCCATGAAGGAAGTACAAATCAAAGTTATCACTTCACATGCACTAGGATAACTGGAACCAAAAAGTCAGATAACAATAAGTGTTTATGAGGATCTGGATACATCAGAACGCTCCTAGAGTACTGGTGGGATTGTAAAATGGTGCAACTGCCTTGAAAAATAGTCTGGAAGTTTTCCAAATGATTAAACATAGAGCTACCATATGACCCAACAATTCTACTCCTGGGTGAATGCCACTTCTAGGTATATGCACAAGATAAATGAAAATGTATGTCCATTCAAAAACTTATATATAAATAATCATAGAGGCATTATTCACAATAGCCAAAAGGTGGAAATAAACCAAATGTCCATCAGTGGAGAAACGGATAAACATTTGTCAATTGTGGTATATCTAGACAATGAAATATTATTCAACCATCAAAACGAATGAAGTACTGATAATGCTACAACATGGATGAACCTTGGAAACATGCTAAGTGAAAGAAGCTAGTCACATGCAATTACACATTATAATTCCATTTACATGAAAGTGCAGAATAGGGAAATCTATAGAGACAGAAAGATTAATGGTTGCTTAGGGCTGAGGAGGGAGGATGGAGGATGACTGCAAAAGAGTTTAGGGTTTCTTGTTGAAGTGATGAAAATGTTCCATACTTGCCTGTGGTGATGGCTGTACATTTAAATCTATACTAAAAGCCATAACATGGGTGAATTTTATGATACGTTAATTCTGTCTCAATAAATTTGTTAAAAAGAAAGATTTTTCAGTAGGAGCAACTCTGTCAGTGTCGAGATTTAGAAGGAAGACTCAGGGAGCAATGATTGTCATGGGATTTGAGAAGATAAAGGAGATTGGAAAGCCAGATAGAAGTTGGTGAAACTTATTTATGTTGCAAATGCTGAAGATCAAAGTAGAAGGAAGCAGATTGGGGTACACAAGGGACGGAGAATCAACCTCTGGAAAGAATCACCTGTACTTGCTGAGTCCACATTCTCTCCTATTCTCTTTTGAACACTTCCTAATCAACTGCAAGAGATGATGATAATTGGTTTATAACACACTCTCATTATTGAGCCACGCCTGGTCCTCCCTTGTTTATTTGTTCTATTTTTTAATAGTGCAATAAGGATCCATCAACTACCCATCCAACTTAACTAGAATTCTCACAACCTATATGGAATTAAGCACTCACTGCTTTTCTTTGCATATGTGTTATCTATATCTATTTTTAAAACATATATTTTTATTTTAGATGATTTCAGTTACTTTTTTAACATCATAAAAAGTGTACCATGCAGAAAATGATCTTTAGGGACTTGGCTTTTAAACTGATGCTGTAAAGCTACGAGTCTTTTAATTGTTTTATGCACCTGCTGTTTGTTTATTTAGGCTTCTACAGAGTCCTCTCTCTTGAAAATATACCACACTTTGTTGATCCAGGCTGCTGCTGATGGGAACTAGGTTATCCTCAGGTTTTAAAAAATTGTCTATGGTGCTGCAAAAATATTCTTGTACATGTGTGTATGTGTATTTCTTAGATTAGATCCCCAGAAGGCAGATACTAAGAGAAACTCATGGAAGCAACTTACTAGGAAGCGTTCTCATGAAAAATCAGTATGGTTATGAGGAAATGGGACCCAGAAGGTGGGAAGGCCAATCCAGGCCAAGCCACACTGAACTCCACAGAAGTTCAATCCATCAAGATAGGGAGGGTCACACCTCAGAGTGGCCCACCAGGGCAAAGGGAGCTGGTATTTCATGTTCTCTGAGATGATTTTACATTGTCTTTTTTTATGTTGGTTGTTGCTGGTAAATAGAAATAAAATTCGTTTGTATATTTTTATACCCGGCCATACTGCTAAATACTCTTATTATTTATAATAATTTGTAGATTCTGTTATTATTTCCATGTAAATATCCGCAAGTAGTGACAGTATTTTTCAACTGTCAAGTCTCTTTTTTGTCTTACTGTACAAGCTCAGTTCTCTCATACTGTATTGAATGGAAATGGTAAGAGTGAATATCCTCGTCTGATTTATTTATTTATTTATTTTTGAGACAGAGTATCACTCTGTCTCCCAGGCTGGAGTGCAGTGGCCTGATCTTGATCTCGGCTCACTACAACCTCTGTCTCCCGGGTTCAAGCGATTCTCCTGCCTCAGCCTCCTGAGTAGCTGGGACTACAGGTGTCCACCACCTCTCCCGGCTAATTTTTGTATTTTTAGTAGAGACAGGGTTTCACCATATTGGCCAGGCTGGTCTCGAACTCCTGACCTTGTGATCTGCCCGCCTTGGGCTCCCAAAGTGCTGGGATTACAGGCGTGAGCCACCACACCTGGCTGATTTATTATTTTAAAGAGATTGTTTCTAATGTTTCTCCATTTACAATAGTGCTTGCTGGGTTTTGTTCTTCAATATATACACAGCATCAGATAATGGGCATTCCCCTACATTCTTAATTTATTAACAGTTTTTGTTGGGTTGAATTTTGTAAACTGCTTTTACTGTTTCCATTAAATATCACTTCTCTCTTTAATATATTGTGATATATGTATTTATATGTTTTCTAATATTAAATTATTTTATATGCCTGGAGTAAACCCAAGTTGGAAATAATGTAATGCTTTTAATAGGGACTATGGAGTTTGCTTTATTAATGATTTCCTTGGGGTTTTTCATTAATGAGCAAAATAGGCCTGTATTTGTCTTTGCTTGATTTTGGCTTTGGGGTTATACATATTGGTTTTGTAGAATAACTCGAGGTATATTCTTTCCTTTTACAGCTTCTTAAAAAGTTTTTATTGAATTGGACGATCTGTTTCTCAAGCACTTGGTAGAACTTAAATAATTTGGTGTTTTCTTTGTGAGAATGTTTAAACTAGTTGACCACGCCCTCACTTTTAAACACAGTTTAGCTGGGTATAAAACTCTAGCTTCTAAATTATTTCCCTCATCTTCCTGTGTCTAGAGTCACTCTTTAAAAATGTGGTGTCAATGGATACTCATTTCTTTATCTGTGATATATTCTTTCTGTGCTGAAACTTTGCTATTTTAAGATTTCACTGTAATTTGCCAAGCAATGCTTTTGAAATTATCCCTTTTTACATTCTATGGGGACTTTCAATAAAAAGTCTTCCCTTTTTTCAATCCTAGAGAAAATTATCTCTGTGATTTCTTTAGGTATTTCTTAGGAATTCTGTTATCTATATCTGTTTCTGTTCTTCATTTCTCTCAACTGATCTTTTGTATTTCCCAGTTATTATTCTTTTTGCTTCCTTCTAAGAGAGTTCCTCAACTTGTTCTTCCCCTTCACTAAATTGTCTTTAGCTGTAGCCATTCTTTTTTTTTTTTTTTTTTTTTTGAGATAGGGTTTTGCTTTGTCACTCAGGCAGGAGTGCAGTGGCACAAACATGGTGGGCTCAAACAATCCTCCCACATCAGCCTTCCAAGCAGCTGGGACCACAGGTGCACACCATCATGCCTGGCTCTTTATTTTTATTTTTTGTAGAGCTAGGTTCTCACCATGTTGCCCAAGCTTGTCTCAAACTCATAGGCTCAAGTGATCTTCCAACCTTGGCCTCCCAAAGTTCTGAGATTACAGATGTGTGCCACTGTGCCTAGCCTAGCTGTATCATTTTTTAAAAATTCCATCTGCTTTATTTCTCATTTCAACTATTAGATATTTCATACTGCTATGGCTTGAATGTGTCCCCTCCAAAATTTGGGTGTTGAAACTTAAAGGCCAATGTGATGGTAAGAGGTGGGGCCTTTAAGAGTGATTAGGTCATGAGAGCTCCTCAATAATGCATATATCAAAATAGTTCTAAGAGAGGATTTTGGATGCTCTCACCACAAAGAAATGATAAATGTTTGAGATGATGGATAGACTAATTACTCTGACTTGATTATTATACAATATATACATGCACACTGTACCCCATAGATATGTACAAATAATCATTTGTCAATTAAAAACAAACAAAAGAGTAACCTTCTCAATGAGGGCTTCCTTGGCTAGCTTTTCTAAAAATGAAAGAAAAGACAGAAAGAACAGAAGGAAGGAAGGAAGGACGGAAGGAAGGAAGGAAGGACGGAAGGAAGGAAGGAAGGGAGGGAGGGAGAAGATGAAAAAAAAAACCTGTATTAACAATATTGACACTTGACATTTCCCTTTATTTTTCCCCATAGCACTTAACACTATTGAGCACCCTACCTATCCCACTGACTAATCTTGTTTATTGTCTTTATTTACAAGGGCAGTGATTTTATATGGCTTGTTCACTGCTGTGTGCCCTTCTAGAACATAAAAAGTAGATAAACAATTATGTCTGAATGTGGGACAAGGAGAGAAGCCAAGACAATGTCCAAGGTTTGGGAAGGTGGCTGGACCAGGAGGTCAGGGCTCCATACTTCTTGGAGATGACCAGTGGCATGATGGAAATGTAGGCTCATTGCTCATTCATGAAGTAGAGGCAGGGGCATAAAAAATGCAGCAAGTTTTTCTGAATGAAAAGAAACAAATCATGTCCACTGTGGAAATTGTTGAGATTGTATCAAAATAGAAATAAAACAAGGACATTATCTACACTCACATAGCCAGGGTTCATATTTTGGTGTATTTTATTTTGGTTTCATGTGTGTGTGTACACAATATAATTGCATTCTGCTTTTCTTTTAGCCCACCACAGACATTTTTCTTATTGTAACTCTTATTAAAAAACATTTTTAGTGGTGGCATAATATTCCTTTGTACCAATGCATTTCAGTGTACAATGCCCTTAACTGTCTGTGCACGTCTCTGATGATGCCTGTGGGATTTGTTTCTGCAGTGGGATGACTGGTTCAAGGAGTTTGATCAGATCAGAAACGTCCCTCTAGACAGGCTGCCACAGCAGAGAACCTGGAATCCCATTAGGGTACCCTCATCAACAATGGTGATTGTTATTTTTCCTAAAGTGTGTTGATTTGATAACTTAATCTTAGGAAGCTGTTGTTGTAGCACCTGCATCGCCTTGACTCCCATGGAGGAGACCACCCTTACTTGTTCATTTCTGTGTGTGTGTGTGTGTGTGCAGGTTGCTTGGGTACATGTGACCTTAGGGGTTAGTGGAAGCAAAAGCCCGAGGGAGCAGAAGTTGGCTGAGGAAGATGGCAGAGGATCAGAAGAGGCCCCATGAGTCTACCTGGGAGGCCAAGGCAGGGAGGTAGAAGAACCGGAGGGTCCAGAGGAGAATGAGAGTATGCAATTTTAAGGTATTTACTGGAAGTGGCAGGAGAGCATTTAGAGGGAATAGTTGATCATAGGTATTGTGTCAGGGTTTCCCAGAGAAACAGAACCAACAGGTTATATCTATCTATCTATCTATCTATCTATCTATCTATCTATCTATCTATCTATCTATCTATCTATCTATCTATCTATCTATCTATCTATCTATCTATCTATCTATCATCTATCATCTATCTATCTATCATCTATCATCTATCTATTGTCTATCTATCATCTATCTATCTATCTAATCTATCTATCTATCTATCTATCTATCATCTATCTAATCTCTATCCATCTAATCTACCCACCTATCTATTGAATCTATCAACTTATCATCTATTTAGTCTATCTACCTACCTACCTATCTCTAATCACCCACCAAAAAAGATTTATTACAAAAAATTGGCTCATATAAGTATGGAGGCTAAGTCTCATCGTCTGTAATCTGCAAGCTGGAGAACCAGGAATGCTGGTGGTGCAATTCTGCTCAGGCAGACAGAAAAATGGCACAAATTCTTTTTTCCTCTGCCTTTTGTTCTATTCAGAACCTTAACGGATCGGTGGATGCCTGCCCACACTGGGGAGGGCAATCTACTTTGAGTCCACTGATTTAAATGCTTATCTCATCTGGAAACACCTTCACAGATACTATGCTCACAGTATCACCCTCACAGATGCTGTATCTGGGCACCCCATGGCCCAGTCAAGTTGACACATAGAATTAATCATCATGAAGTGTGGGAAGCAGCAGAAGTTAGAGGTTAAGAAATGAAGACAAGAAAGGGCACATGAGTTGGTGGCTCCCAGGAAAACAAATCCAGTGGGCTTAGAAGGCAAGCATTATTTTGTAGCTCATAGCTCTTCAACAGCTCCCAAGGGGTTGCCATGTTCCGGTCCTGGATTTCCAGACACTTGGCCTCGCTTCCCAGGTGCTCCAGGATTCTGCCGCACAACTTTCCATGGCGCTTGGTGCCTGCTCCCTGCAATAGGCTCCCTCTGCTCACTGTCTCCCTCCCTCCTCACAGCTTTGCAGTCACAACACCCCCAAGGGGCCTGCTTTCTCATTTTTCCTGGTTTCTCACGTGATCAGCCTGAGACCACACCCCACAATACCAGTCCTCTGAACACTTACAGAACCAACTTGCTCATCACATACAACACATGTGATAAGGGTATCATTTTAGATGTTTCATCAACAAATCAGACATGGCACTAGACAGGAGGTAACTCGACAGGAGGTAACTCTTCGACTGCAGTTTATCCTTGGATGCCCTGAAGCCACAGGCTCAGTGTTTCGTCTAACGTGGTTTTGACAAGTTAACAATTGTTCCAAGGCTGCAGATAGGGGACTTAGATCCCAGAACCCCTTCTGCTTGGAGCAGAGAAGGGCCGCTCTCTGCTTGGAGTTGAGAAGGGGACAAAGCGGTAAAAGACACGAGACTGAATTGCTGAGTGTCTGTTCTGGTCCTTCCCTGCTTGTCTGTGGATGGCTGCTAGTGTTAGATGGGACAATACAGGACACAACCCAAAAAAGGCAAGGACCAGTCACATAGGTGCATGTTGCTGACCTGATCAAACCTGGGCCACAGACTGTCCCAACAACACAACCTCCTAGAATTGGACTGTCTTGCAGATATGACCCAATGCCTCCATAGGCTGCACACGAAGCCATGGAAACTGACTTGGGTTCTTTTGCTAAAAGGGAAAGCAGGGAAACGTTTGTGTTTATGAAGTTTTCCACTACAGCTAAAATATTTTCCCCTTTCAGGATTATTTTATTAGTGATACAAAGCCCAGAGATGGTCAATAACAAAGGGAAAGAGATTTTTTTTAATGGTAAAAACTTTATTTACTATTTATAAATACATTGCAAGACAAACTTCTCAAAAATACTTTTCCCCCCCAAAAAATTAAAAAAATAAAGAAAAGCTAATAGGTAGGCAGAATGTCTTGAGACCCCTCTGTTTTCAAGGAGAGCTCTGTGCAGCGTGTGTCCACACCGAGGGCTGCAGCAGGGCAGAGTCTCCCTGAGCCTGACTTTGCCAGACCTTCTTGGGTTTGGCCTCCGGGAGAGCAGCCCAGCCTCTGGGCATGAGCTCCTTTCCTCAGTCATGGCCACAGTTGTATCATATAGCATCTCTAACATTTCATCTAGGATTATCTAGTATAGATCTTATTATATTTGGGGCTATGTTGTATACAATGTTAACAAGAACATATCTTCTCTGCATATATGTGTGAATTATAAAGAAAAGCATGAGAATGACTCTTAAGTTCAACAAACATGGGTGAATCTCTATGTGCTCCCAGTGTCCTGGATGGGCTCCCCAGCAAGCCATTCCTCCTTCCTGTTCTGATATTACTATTCTTTTTTACATTGTGCTAAGGAGGACAAAAGATGAGAGATGAAAATAAAGCTTTGCCTTTAAAGAGCTTATCCTCAGAAATAAGCTTCGTCTTGAGTTGTTGAACTACAAAACACTATTTTCTGCAGTCATCCGAAGAATCGTGCCATTACTTGTGATGCCTCTGAATGTGGAGGCTGACTCTCCCTGTCTCTCTGTCCCTCCTACCCCATGGGGCCACAGCAAAAGCCATCCTGGGCCTTCAACTGGGCCATGTCTTCAAGAAGGTTCCTGAAGAGGAGGGCCCGAAATACCTGCCTTTATAGGTTCCCAGCGTGCCCTAGAACATTCTTAGATATATGTATTTTAAACAAGTAGGACTCCACCTTATTTTCTCCAATAGTCCCCAAGCAGTACAGGTCACTTGAAGACATAAACATTCTTCTTGGTTGAGGAACCCAGGCCCTTGTTTCAAAAATGACACCACAGAAGGCTGTGAGCTCCAGGAGCATGCGTCGGGATGTCCGGATGACCGGGGTTTACAGGTTTTTCTATTCTCGATAAAGCCTGTGCACACTGTACAGGGAGTGGGGGTGAAGCGTGTTCTCTACATAGGCAACACAGCTGCCTAAGTCACAAAGTCAGTGGTCGGCCGCTTTGACCAACATGTGGTGAGCATTCCACGGGGGCATGAAGTCTGGGTGCTGTGCTCGAGTCTCTGAATATTTTGATAGGAAGCGACAAGAAAATTCAAACTGCTTTTTGCTGACTACTGGAAAGTGAAAAGATGCTCAAGTTTATCATTCGAAGAAACCATAGGCATTTCAAAAACCTCTTTCTAAACTTTGGTTTAAAAAAATATCAGTTCACCACAAACAGAAATATAAATCGAGGCTGTAGCCAGCTGCTGGTCATGTCCTTGGCAGTCTTTTGTGCAAAATAAGGCATATTTGAGCTCCACATTAACTAAAACAAAAAGAAAAAGAAATATATTGAAATAAAAAATCAAAGCCCCCAAAATCAAAAAATCAAGCCCCCAAAATCAAAAGGGCTTGACTCTTGCCCTGAGATACCCAGCACGGCCTGCAGGCTAATGGCACTAGGCCTGCAAGTGCCGGGCTGGGGTCTCAACCCATGTTTTTAAACAAAGCAACGAGTACCATATGCTGCTCACAGTGTTCACTGTCAAAGAGTTACCCTCAAATTAGAATTATTTTTTCCAACTTGTAAGGAAAAAAGAAACCCTTATAACTAAACATGCAAATTTCTGCTTACTAAATTTGTCTTAATAAAATGAAAGAAATGTATTTATTCCTTTCCCCCAATAGTTCCCTCATTTATTAAAAGAAAAAAGAATCCTGGATATAATAGCCTTCTCTAAAACGATCGTTTAAAATTTCATTTTTCTATCAGATTTAAATTAACTTTATTAAAATCATATTAGCCACAGACTAACAGACTATTCACTACATATTTTACAGAAAAAAAAAAAGGCCACATCTTCAGACTGATGCTCTCCCAGCTGGGCTATTTCAGCCGTCTCACATTCACATCTTTAATTTAGAAGCACGTATCTTTAGCAGGTTCTTGCGGATTAAAACAGTTTCCCTGTGAAGACAAATGGACCTCCAGACCTCATGGGTAAAGGCTAACTTTGAAAATCTTCACTTCGTGTGTGGATGAATGACAGCTTAGGTGCTGTGAGGTATCTGAAATAAAGCAGAGCGTCCCTGAGGCGCACTGGCCGGCCTCCTTCCCCACACTTGTTTGGTTGGGTTGATGGGGTCTCCCTCTCCCTGTACCCTTTTGAGGGCTCTGTCCTATTTGCTTTGCTCTTTCTGGCCCTGAGCTGCAGCTCCTGGGTCTGTAAGCCTGGGGAAGGGCCAGTGGCCACGCCCAGCCCGAGGCTGGTCCAAGGACAGTGAGGCCCTGGAGCCCCAGGCTGCCCCTCCTGAGTGCTCACCCTTGCGGCAGGCGTCTACTTGCTCTGCATGCTGTAGCAGTGCACGTCCTCCTTCCCCTTAGTGGTGTAGCCTGGGAGAGGCTGCCCGTACTTATCCACACACCAGCAGAAGCCCCGCTTCCTGCCTTTGGAAGGGCGACACTGGTGGAGAGAAACAGAAGACAGAGAAGTGAATGGCCTTGGGTCTGGTGTCAGGTCGGTGGGCAGGGCCCATGATGGTTTGCCAGCGTGACTCTGCTATGCTGAGAAAGCACGACAGAAATTTCAGCTAAGGCAACATAAGAGCCACGCACGCCTAGGCTTGCTGAGTGTGTGCCTGTGCATGCGTGTGTGTAACTTCCTTCTCCAAGAAAGCAGGGTTGTGGGCAGTTTTGTGTTTCTGGGAGTGTAAGGTGGACACCAGCCCTTGTAGAACCTCTTGGGCCTGCCGACTTCTCTGCCAAATGTGGGACTGAGAACATCCCCGCTGCCTGGGAATGTCACAGCTGTGCCTTTGGAGCCCACATCCAGCCTCACATGACACCTTCTCAGTATGACTTTGTTGAATGAATGACTGATAGAAAATGTGGGTATAAATAAGCAATGGCAATGGAGGAAAGCTTAGGCTTTCTGACTGTGGCCACTACTATGAATTCTAGTATATGGTCACCCTGAGGCCACTGTGGCTCACTTAGGTCTCTGAAGGCCAATTCTGTAGATACCATAGTATCAATTGTCCAATTAGAAAGCCAATTGAAATAGTGCCATCACATAACACAAAGTCTATAGAAGCATATTTATTACAGCTTAATATTACTACATCTTAAATTTGTTTGATCATTTTCAGCTTGTTTAATTGGGATTTTAGGCATATGACTACATTTGGGGCTGATGTGTAGCCAGGATTCTCACTCCATTCCTTTTCCAGGAATGGGACTATGTTGCAATATAAAGATTTTGAAAAGACTGTTGTTTGATGTTGATGACTCTCATGCCTTCTTCTCACTTGGGCTTTCTAGGGAAATGCCAGTGAGTCGGAGGGAGACCACAACATGGCCAGTTTGGAAAGCCTGGCCGTCCCCAGCATGGACCGAGTGTCTGATTTCAAGTTCCATCCCCTCCATGCCAAGACAGACACCTGGTGTGTGCTGGGGATGGCTGGGCTCTCCAAGCTGGCCATGCTGCAGTCTTCCCCCTACTCACTAGCATTTCCTTGAAAAGCCCAAGGGAGACAGAGACACGGGAGTCATCAACAACTAGCAACAGCCTTTTCAAAATCTTAATATTGCAATCTGCTCCCTATCAGGAAGGCATCAGTAGGAAAGGGGACGATTGTGGGATTTCAGGGTAAGCTTTTTGTGGTACGACCTCATGTCACACTTCTTGGAAACTGACTATAATAGTTGTTTGAAATGTCACTCCCCGACGCAGCATTAACAAATGTGTCAACATGTCCACTTGCAGTTTATAAAGGGTGCCCCTGGGCAGCATCTTGTCCGCTCTGTGGGTGAACCATTGAAAGGGCAGGAGTGGGAAATGGGTGGTGGAAAGGCACTAGGGTTGAGGATTTTGGCCAGTATAGCAGCACTCAGAGCAACAAGTCAAAGCAGCCCTTGGTCTCACCTCCTGAGACTGGCACCAAGTCCTGGGCACTGGTGCTGCACAGGCTCCGAGTTAGAGCTATGGCCAGAAGAGCCTGGGGGCTGGTAAGGTGGGTTTCTCCTCTGTGTCAACAGAACCAGAAGAGGAAGAAAACACACCAAGGACCTCACTTACCTGCTTTTTCTTATAAAATCCCTTCTTGTCACAGTTGGGAATGTGTACACCCCTGGGACTCAGCACGTTGAGGAACTTCAGGTGATTCAGTGTGTCTTCCATTTCTCTACGGCAGGGACCCTGGGGATCAGGAAGGTCCAGAGCAACAGAGTCATGGTTATTACTCTAGAATGTGTGCTTTAAAAATCTTACGATGCCACACAACTACCAAAAGTGGGACCTGTAATTTGCTCCTCAGATACCTTATGTCTGATGTAGCATGAAAGTCCCTCGAATAAGATAACCATCAATCCCTGTCTCCCTTTTGCTCTTCCCAGAGTAAGGCACAGAAGCTGGTATGGAACCAATAGCAGGTCAACAAGCATAGAGGATGAAGTAAAAAAAACTATCTTTATGAGAATATTTTTCATCTGCAGAGGTCTTTGACATCTCATATGCTTTTAAGAGTGTTATTTCAGCATGATCCTCATAAGATTCTCCAAAAGGGTCAATATTCTTTATGTAAGGAGAGGGGAGAGGTAGGGCACAGAGCAGCTAGGGGTTGCCCACCCATCAGCCAGACACTGAGGTTTGTTGAGTAAGAATTGCCCTCAAGAGGCTCTGAGTACCCAGGCTTGGCAGGTCTTGCCCTCCTCCTTTAACAAGAGGAAAAGCTCTCACGTATTCTGTCTCCCGCTTGGACTCGGAGGAGAAGTTCTGGGTATCTGTGCTCTGAGACTCGTAGTCAACTTTGTAGCGCTGGCTGTCTTTAGCATGCCCTTTCTTGATGATGATTATCTTTGAATGGAGGGGGTGGAACTTGGGATCAGACACCCGGTGCGTGCTGGAGACGGACGGGCTTTCCACACTGCTGGCGCTGCGGTCTTCCTCCGACTCACTAGCATTTCCTTTAAAACGCCCAAGAGAGACAAACACATGAAAGTCATCAACATCTATCATAGTCTTTTAAAAATCTTAACGTTGCAACCAGGTCACATGTAAATGACAGTATTAGTTGACAATCCAAGTTAAGTTTTTTTTTTCCAATACCTCGATGAAGTAGTATTCCATAATACTACTCACTACATGGTGGTTGCTCTACCTCAAGAAGTTATCTGTTTGAAAGTCAATCTGACAGGTGCTCTTCCTAAGTAGCTGCAACTAAAGAAGGCAGACAAATGCTTAAGTGCCCCTCAGTAGAAGATGAAGGCAGTATGCTTCATCTTCCACCGGCAGGGGGCAGACCAGAGCCACGGGAGGCTGCTGCAGCGCTGGCTCAGAAATTTTGCAGTCAACTCCAAGTGTGGTCCTCCCACCCGTGGGAGCAGCGGCAGCCCGGGGACTTGGAAGAAATGCACATTCTCCATTCCGGAAACGCTGGAGTGGCGGCAGCAGTCTGAGTTGTAACCAGCCGTTATGGGAATTCCAAGGTTGACCAGTACCGTCCTCAATGCTACCAGGTAAACAGGCTTATAAGAGCTTGGTGTCCAGCTCAGGTGGGAAAACTGAATTATTACCTGCAAAGTGTTTTGCCTCAGGAGCTCAGAATCATGCAAGCATGTTGGTGGCTTGTTTTCTAGGTCCCCTTACATCTCTAAAACTCAAGGTCTACACAGACCCTGTGCATCTTGCTGGTGCCTGCCTAAGTGAGTCCTCTTCACCCCCGGTGAGCACAGGAGCACATGGATGCAGACAATGCCAAGGCCCACTCATGGCTCAGACTTCTAAGTGCCAAAGAGCTTTTCCTTCCCTGGGGGGGGGTGGGGTAGGAGAAATCCCCCGCCAGCAGATCTCCCTTTTATAATACAAAGTGCTAAATGAAGAAAGTCTGATGCTTAAAATGGATGCTGGAATGTTAACAGTTGAATTGGAATTTTAAATATATGACTAAATTCAAGACTGGATCTGTGGCCAGGATTCTCACTCCATTCCTTCTTCAGAATGAACTTGGAGGGGCTGTAAGACCCCTATGGGGATCAAAGGCTACATTCAGAGCCCATGCTCCCAGGGCCTGTGGACCATGCCAAGCTCAGCCCAGCAGAGACCTCTGAAGGTCTTCAGCTTAAGTCCACAATCGACAGTTATGAAATTTCTCTACTACAACAAACAGGGCTATAATGTGTAACCCTAGCAGGGAGCTCAGGTGGCCCATCTGGTCCACAATCTATTCTAGAAAGCTACCAGGGGCTGCAATGATTTGGCTGCAGATGCTCTGCTCTCCCCTGAAGTGGCTACTGGCAGGTCACTCACCAGGCCCTTAGGAAAGTCCCTCTCCTCTCTGGGTCTTAGTTTCCTCACCTGCCAAACAGCTCACTGAGGTCCTGCTGTAAAATTCCCCAAGGGGTTTCATACCTTGGGAAGTACACATTCCCAGGGTCCAGCCCAGAGCCTCACAGAGGAGGTCCCTACCTGCGAGGATTTGGTTTCAATTTCTTTTAATCTTAGCTTGCTTTCTTTTTCAAGGAAATACTGAGATAAAAGAGATACTAAGAATGTAAATATTCTAAGAACATGTAAATAAACATATTTATACTTCTTTTCTAAGAACCTTGAGTAATTTCTTAAATTTCCTTGGTTTCTTCTTAATGCCTGGGCTGCAGTCTAGGGCATGAAGAGAAAACAGTTCTATTTAAGCAACAGATAATTGTGACTTTTGACTGTCATAAATTTACCTTTTTTTGTCAAATGGATTCTAGAAGTCACTTAGATCTTTTTATAATCTTATAACTCACACCAACCTACACTACAGAGCTACTAAGGTGGTAATCATAATGATTGCTAAAGCCTAAGAATGACTATGTGTATCAGTATTTCTAAGATCACTTTTTGAATACCCCAAAATGCACAATAATGTACAACACTTGGCAAATGACATAACTTTGCCCCGAGAGACAAATGCCTCCAGCAGCTTTAACAGCTGACCAGAGCCAGTGTATGTTTCAGGCATCCTGCCTTTCCATGAATCCAGCGTTTCTCAGGGGTGAACAGAGCCAGCCTTGCCTAGCCAGAAAATAACTTCACCCGGGCGTGGAACTCTACAGCTACATAAATTAGAAAGGGACTGTTCATCCTCCTAGACCTAGATGGGGGCCTGCTCAGTGACATCTGTCCAACGTGATCGTTGGGGAGTTGGGGGGATTAGGATGGGGAGAATTCTCCCAGCCTTCAGCTGTGCAAGGCAGGAACTTTATTTCTCATATAACTAAGTGAGGCTGGCTAAGAATGCTTGAAAGAACAGCTGCCAAATCCATTTAAACAACCCCCGCTCCTTTTTTTAAGGGAACAATGTGATGCCCTTACCAGAGTCGCTGCCTGCCTGATACTGATAGTGGCTAAGCCAAAAGGGTAACTCTGCCAAATGTTTGCATTTTTCCTCTTCTGGGGCTCCCCTTAACAACATCTCATTCCCCCCCCCATTTCAGATTAAGAAGGGAGACAGCCCTAGGACTGATTCCAATTCCCTTCCGTGTCATTGAAATTGACTTAGTTCACATTGCTCGCACCCACCACGCACCTGGAAGTTTGTTTGAGGTCGGCACAGGTGCAGGGGTGGCCCGAGTTGTGAGAATGGTATGGTACTGAAAGTGGCACGTGGAGTTCAAACCTACACTCTGTTGCGGCCTCTGGGTAACCTTAAGAAGTTACTTCTTTTTCAGCTTCAGGTTTTTCAACCGCAGAAGATATCAAAACCCGAATCCACTTTACTTGTTTTTGGACACACCGGGACTAGACATTGCTTTGCAAACCAAAAGGCTGTGCAAAGTCAGTATTTTAAAAGAGAGGTACTATTTCCTACAACGTGCCTGCCCACCTTCCTTGGTCCAAATCCACCTATATCCCCCATCCCCAAGCATCCCTGGGATTGCAGTCCGTGTACACCCCCGTGCGGGGCGAGGATAATCTCTTGTGTCCAGGATCTTTCCAACAGCTAAACATCGGTACCGCTCCCCTCAGCTCCGAAAACCTTTAACCCATTTTCACTGAAAGCGCTTTGCAATTTACAAGTACTCTGCACTCAAAGAATCGAGCAAGTAGAGGGCCGGCTGGGGAGGGTCCCTCGAGCGAGCGCCTTCACCTTTCCCTAAGCGCCTTCAGTTTCCCCACATACTATCTACAGTGAGAAGAAAACCGGAGTCTCCCGCAGCGGCACCCAGCAACCCCCAGGCCCTTCCGGCGCCAGTGTGCCGGGTGCTGCACGCAGCGCACCTGGCGCGGGCGGCTCACCTGGAGCTGGCGGCGCTGGCAGCAGGTAGGCGCGCAGGCGGCTGACGGCACTAGCGTTGACGCAGAGCCCGCGGCCGTCCAGCAGCGCCTGCAGCGGGCGCGCCTCGTCGGGCGACGGCTGGCAGCGAAGGCCGGAGCCACAGCGCTCGGTGTAGATGCCGCACGGCTGGCCCTCGCTCAGTGCGCACGTCAGGCAGCAGCCGCAGCCCGGCTCGCGCACCAGCTCGGCGCACACGGTGGGCGGAGGCGCGCACTGGGCCAGTGCACGCGCGTCGCACGGCTCGCAGCGCACCACGGGACCCAAGCCCGCCGAGCTCGCGCCAGCCCGCGCCACCGGCAGCCCGCGGAGCAGCACCAGCACAGTCAGCGCAGCGGCCCAGAGCGTGGGTCGCGCCCGCTGCATGACGCCAGCAACCGGGGCACGCTGCTTGGCAGGCTGGGGCGCGCAGGGATGGGGCGACAGTACGCGGCACGAGGCTGTGGAATCCAGGCAGGAAGAGGCCGATCTTTAACGCCCAGCCGCAGCGCTCGCATCTGGGCGGCCCGGGCGCGCCGGCCGCTATATAGAAGCCCGGGTGGCCCAGGACACGCCCCGGAACGGCGCGCCCAGGAGTGGGGGTTGGGAGGGGGGCGGGTCGGCGCAGGCACGGCTGCGGGGGCGCGTGCCTCGCCCTGAGCAGCCGGGGCCGAGCTCGGGGGCGTGCAGCTCGCGACTCGCCCGGGCACCTGCTCCTCGTGCGCACGCCCGGAGCCCGGGTCACCTTGTAGTCAACAAGAACCAAGATGTGCCCGGCCACCCCGGCACTCCAGGCCACCTCAGCACCCCCGGTCACCCCAGTCACTCCTGGCCAACTCAGCACCCCCGATCTCCTTGACCCCGCTGCCCTTCCCCCTTCCGTCCTCGGGGTGAGGTCGCCCTGCGGCGAGCGGGTGTCGGGGAAACTGGCTTGCACCGCTCCGCATTCGTGTGTACCTTGTGGAGCTTTCTAAAATTTAATTCCGTTGGCAGGGGAAGTCTTGGGACATTTCTGACTTACATTAGGGTCTCAGGGAGCCAAGGCTCTGCGGGGTTTAATTTACACCCGCTGGGCTGTTTACATCCCCAGGGGCCCACAAATACGCATCTGAAGATGCGCCCGGGGCCTTCGCCCCTTTCCAGGCTTGCTTCTCAGCGCAAGAAGACTCACACGTGTTGCTACACCGCAAGTCCCCAAGTAAGAGTGGACCGGCAAGCGAATGAGTCCTTAAGGCAAGGCTTTTCAAATATTTTAAATGACAACTGTTCTTCTTGTTTTGGGTATTCTCCCTGATTATGTTTTCAAATAGAGTTTACACCCCCGACAAAAGAATAATGAAGACAATTAACTGGGCACTGCTGAAACGTAATTAACCAAATAGTCCTTTAACAGGCAATTTTCATTGTCATTTTTTGAAGACGACTTCACATTACTGTATTCTCTTTGATGCGTTGGGATTCTCGCTTATGTCTGCAATCTAAACACTTTTCAGTAAAGTTCGGGGGCGCAATTGCGCGCTGAGGTCGCTGTAACTCCTGTCAGCCTTCTCTGGCAGTCGAGCGTCTTCAATTTTGTCTGCGCACCCCCTCCCTTCGGTGACCAACAGAGGACGCTGGTGGTCCAGGATTGGACTGAGGATTAAATTTTTCAAGGCGCTTTTCCAGAGTTTGTGGGGGTGGAGTGGGAAGCGGTGAGACCTCCGCGGGAGGAGACTTTCCTGAACGCTGTTGAAATTGGACGCTTGCCTTAGGAGGTGGATAGGTGACTTGAAGGAGCCCTTTGCAGTTTGGGGTAGTAATAGCAAATCAGGAGCTCCTCCATTCCCCTCCAGCACGAAGCCTTTGGTGAAGTTAATCTTCATTCATCATTTCTGTCTCTTCTAATCGATCTCTCGCCCAGTGTCTCTCTTTGTCCCTCTCCCTCCCTTTCTCTCTCTCGTCCTCTCCCCTTTTCCCCCGTCCACCTCTTCCCCCATATCTATACATCTTCCTTTTATACGTATATTCTCTCCTTTAAGAATGGAAAGATCAATTTCATTCCCTCTTGTACTAAAGAAATAAATAATTGGACCTCTACAAAGAAAAAGAGACCAAAGACAAGAACAATGGAGGGCCCTGGGGTGACAAAGGCCCAGCACCGTAATTTTCTTATGAGCTCTTCTCCCACAGTGCTCAGGCTGTGGCTACACTCAACCTGGTTTACAGGAAACCGTGCCATAATCGTCGCTTGCTGTTTCCTTTCTCCTGTATCACCTCCTTCTAGTATCTGCGTTGACACCGAAGAACAGGATCTCTGATTTCATTGGAAAATTGAAGGAAACAAAACGAATCCCCCAGGTTTACACCCGTTCCTTAAATACTCTCAGAGACCTTGACTCTGAAATTAGAGCTGGGTTCGGCATCAGATGCAATTCTTGAGGTCCCAGGTCTGCAGTTCTGGTTAGTGCAATGTTACAGCGGAGCCTGGACTGACCGCTGGTTAGTGTAGCACTTTTTATTCAGCTTTATCATCTGGAGAGTGGACAGGGGAAGATCAGAAAGAATGTCTTTTTGGAAAGGATTAAAAAAATATGTTTTATTCTTGGTTCTCTTCTTTTTTCCCTCGCATTGCCCTTGGAGAAACTTGTTCAGTGCCGAATGGCTAGGGGGCGCCAAAGCGCCAGGCGTCCAGCCCGGCGTCAGGCACCACGGGACACACGCAAAGACTAAGTCACACTGCAACTTTCAAAGGCTATTCCGATAACAATGTTTTATATAGATTGCCATCTCCTTTATCATGACATCTTGCAACAGCAGAATAAATTTGAGGCAGTGACACGGGGAGAATTGTGTTTTGTTATTTAGCCAGTTTTATTTGATAACTGCAAGCTCCCTGCCCCTCCCGGAACATAATTGTTGCAGGAAGGATTTGGACTGGATAAAACTTAATTTTGTGATATGCTCGTTAATTCTGTTAAACTTCCAATTCATCTGGTGTTTGTAGTTTTTAACATAAACTAGTGTTTAGTGAGAAAGATGTTTTACCCCCTGTGAAGGTGCTTGGCATACAATTGCTAATCATTGCAGAAGTAGCGAATAACCATCCAAATAGAGGTCAGGAGGCTGCACGGATCTCTTTTCACTAACGGAGTCCAGCTGACCTGATTATAATTAGTGTTTCCTGGGCTCAGTCTCGTTATTTTCACCAGGTGACCTAAACCACTCATTTCTTTGAGCCCACTCCTGCTGCTAAAGGGCACCTTGTCGCTGCGTGATACTGGCTCCCTTGCTTTTCTTCTGCTCAGGCCCCGGCTGGACAAGCCACCTAGGGTCTCTCTCCTTCTGACAGCACTACTGTTTCTCAGTGTCCTCTGGGGTGTGGCTATCAGGCTTACTGACCACCAATAGACTTAGAACAGAAACAGCCAAACTTCCAAAGGCAAGCAATGTTGGGGACCCAGTTGCTAGGACTCAGTGGCTCTCACCCTATAAGCTTCAGGGTTTTTTTCCCTTTAGGGGAAGTATTGGTGGGGACAGGAAACCTAATTTTCTCTCCATCAGATTGCCTGCTGGGTGAGCCTCCCAGAATTACGTATACTGGGCTTGGGGATGCATTGGGGACCATCAACTGCCAACATCACGGTGGCTAACAACACTGCGAATGACTTTTACTCACAAATAACATCATTAAGAGTTCATCTGTCCACTTAGTCCATAAATGATTACCAAGCACCTCCATGTGCCAGCTGCAGGGTTTCACAGGCTGGCTGGAGTGACTCACCAGAGTCCAGACAGTGGTAGGCAGTGTGACAGCAGAGAGAACAGAGAGGTTCACAGAGTGCATTTATAACCCTGCTGGAAGGATGGCAAACCTGTCCGTGTGGTCAGAAAAAACTTCTGAGAGGTGGTGGCATTTGAATTGAGTCTTAAACAATGTGGGAGAGTCCAGCTGAGAGAGGCAGGCAAGGAGAAATTATGGGCATCCACGGAGAGTCATTCTGTGTGCCTGGAGGGATGAGGGGGAGGGCTCAGAGGGGATGGTGTTGGCATCGTGCATGTGACCTGTGGAAGGCATAATTCTGAGATTTGGAAGAGAAGAGAAGGTAACTGGATATACTGGATGGGGACAGTGTACCTGTGGCACTGGAAATCCATGGTCCAGAGACAGGGGCTCCTCAGAGTTAGTGCTGTCTCGTGTTGTCAGACAATCTGGAGATAGACGAAAGGCCTCCAGAGAAGGGGCCTGGACATTGGGACCCCACCCCATGGAAGGGAGGTTTCTGCTCAGGACAGTGATACTCCTGTCATGGCTTTCTCTCACAATAGTGCTACCTTCTACATGTGGGCACCCACACCCTTGTCTACACAGTTAGTCATTTACATGATAAGAGCTACCTCTCTGTCTCCTGGTCATTCAAACAGAATGTCTAACATCCAACTTTTCTTCAAGGTCGAAACTTCAGAACAATGAGAGAGACTGGGGACTTCGATCACAGTAGACTAGAGTTTATTCTTAACTGCTTGCTCAGTTCTCCTCTCAATAGCTTTCTGACATTGGGCAAGTTCTGCAACTCAATTCTAGGACCAGGTAAGGGCACTAGTACCTATCTTACAGCACTGATGGAAGGATGAACTCTTAGACACGGTGTTGCCTGGTGTATGGGAAATAAAAGTTCATCCTTGTGTTCACATAGCCACCTGAACAATCTTAAATTAGAGGTTTTATTCTCAAATGGGTCCTAGCACACAGCCCACATACCTTGTCTCCTTAGTTCAAATGTCAACATGCTAACAATTGAGTCTACCTGTGGG
This sequence comes from Hylobates moloch, assembly GCF_009828535.3. NCBI lineage: Eukaryota > Metazoa > Chordata > Mammalia > Primates > Hylobatidae > Hylobates > Hylobates moloch. The sequence goes on along the minus strand of NW_026652276.1, from coordinate 123,470,678 downwards.
CATGACATACAGTCTTCAAACTCGCCAAGAGTCTAATATGGTCTTTCCCTGCCCAGTGAGGTCTTAAAAGGGGACAGGAAAGATTTTAGGAGCACTTTTCATTCAGCTGGTTTGTCCCTGGCACCAGTGTGATTCCTGTGTCTTTACCCAAGGGCATCTTTGGTGCCACTTCGAGCTCCTTTTCCAGCTTTGCAAGTCCAGGTAGAAAGGAGAAGATTCCCAGTAGCTCTCCTATCATAGCTAGAAGAGTCCTGAGAGTCCCTTATCTATCCCTTTCACTGGAGATGGAGAGACAGAGGCAGACCCTTTTTGCTGGATTTCCTAGATCATAATCCACAGATTCCATGGTGTAATGCCTTTGAGATTCATCACATTGATACAAATATCAGTAATTAATTCCTTTTTATGGCTGACTAGTGTTCTATTTTATAAAAATACCATAGTTTGTTTATCCATTCACCCATTGAAGAACATTTGGGTTATTTTCAGTGTTCAGTAATTATGGAAAAGCTACTATAAACATTTGTGTACAGATTTTTTTGTGTGTGCAAACATAAGGTTCCACTTTCCAAGGTAAATATCTAGGAATGCAATTGCTGGGTTGTATGGTGAGTGTCTGTTTAGCTTTATAAGAAACCACCAAATCATTTCAGAATATGTGCCATTTGCATTCACAGGAATATATGGGAGTTTTAGTTGCTCTGTATTTTCCTCAGCACTTAGTATTGTCAAATTTTTTGTTTGTTTTTTAGCCATTCTGATAAGTATGTAGTGGCATCTCACTGCAGTTTCAGTTTTCATTACTGTAATGGTAATTAATTTTAACAATTTTCATGTGCTTATTTGCCATTTGTATATTCTCTTTGGTGAAGTATCTGTTTATATATTTTAACTGATTTTAATAGAACATTTTCCCCTTTACTCTTTTATTTGAGTTAGTTATATATTCTGCATACAAATTATTTGTCACATCTGTGGTTTGCAAATACTTTCAGTCTGTAGCTTGTCTTTTCAGGCTCTTAACAGTGTCTTTTAAGAAGCAAAACTTTTGAATTTGATATAATTTAACATTATTTTCTTTTATGGATCATGCTTTTGGTGTTATCTCTAAGTTCAGATCATAGAATTTGCCTCCTATATTTTCTTCTAATAGTTTTATAGTTTTACATTTTATATTTAGACCTAGGATCCATTTTGAGTTAACTATTATAAGGTATAAAATTTTTGTCAGGGTTGTTTTTTGCGTATAGATGTCTATTTGTTCCAACATAATTTATTGAAAGACTGTCATTCCCCATTCAACTTCTTTTGAGCCTTTCATCAATAATAAAATTATTGTATTTGTATGAGTTCATTTCTGGACTCTATTCTGTTCCATTGATTTATTTATCTGTCCTCTTATCAATATCTCACTGTCTCAATTACTACAGTAATCAAGATTACTGTACAGTAAGTTTTAAAATTGTTTAATGTGATTCCTCTAAGTTTATTCTTCCTTTTAAAAATTATTTTAGTTTTTTTTAGCCTTTTTATATAAACTTTACAAGTTTTCTGTTGAGATTTTAATTGGAATTAGGTAAAGTCTTTATATAGATTTGGAGAGAATTGACATCTTTATCAGTCTTCCAATCCATGAACATGGTGTGTATCTTTATATATTTAGATATTTTAAAGTTTATTTCATTAGGGTTTATAGTTTTTAGCATAAAAATTTTGTATGTATTTCATTACATTCATACGTAAATATTTTATGTTTTGGAGCTATTTTGAATGATTTTTTTTAGTTAAAAATTCAATTGCTCATTCTGGTATACAGAAATATGATGGCGTTTTCTTTGTGTTGATATTGTATCCTATGCCCTTGCTACACTTATCTATTTATTCTATATTTTTTGTAGATTCTTTGAGATACTCTACATGGAGTGTCATACCATCTGCAAATATAAACACTTTTATTTCTTCCTTTCTAATCATTCTGACTCATTTATTTTCCTTGCTTTATTGCAGTGGCTAGAAATTCTAATACAATGTTTAATAGAAGCTGTGAGAAAGGACAACCTTGCCTTCTTCCTGATCTTAGTGATAAAGCATTCATTCTTACACTATTAAGTATGATGCTAGCTGTAGAATTTTTATTGATGCTTTTATTAAATTGAGGATGTTCCCTACTGTTTCTAATTTGATGAGAAGTTTTATCATGTTCGGATGTTGAATTTTATTGATTTTTTTCTTGTATCAATTAATATGATAATATTTTTTATTTCAAGTCTTAATATAATAAATGACATTAATTTATTTTAGAATGTTGAATCAGCCTTACTTTTCTAGGATTAACCCCCTTGGTTATGGTGGAATTTAAAAAATACATATTGCTATTTTTGATTTGCTAAGAATTTGTTTAGGATTTTTGTTGGTATACTCATGAGGGATATTGGTCTATATTTTTCTTTTTTGGTTTTATTTTGTTTGTAATAGAAATAAAACAATTACATATTTATGGGGTACAGTGTAATGTTTTACTATATATATAAATTGTATAATTTTTTAGCTTGTTATAAAGCCTATCCTGGCCTCGTAGAATAAAATGGGATGTATTCTCTTATTTTCTAGAAAACCTTATGTATAATTTGTATAATTTTCTTCTCTTTAGAATTCACTCATGAAACTTGGAGATTTCTTTTTTTTGAAAGGTTTTAAACTATTAATTCCATGTATAAATAATGACAGTATGGGTTTTCTATTTAATCTTGGGTGAGTTTTAGTATTTTGTGGTTTCAAGGTACTGATCTATTTTTTTAAGACGTTGAATTTATGTGCGTAGAGTTGTTGTAGTATTCACTTATTATTCTTTTACTATCTGCAAGATCTATGGTGATATCTCCTATTCTATTTTTGTCATTGGCAATTTGTATGTTCTCTCTCTTTTGTTTGCCAGTCTTTCTAGAGGCTTTTTAGATTTAAAAAAAATCTTATTGCTATTTTCATTTCATGTTTAGGTCAGTCTTTTTGTCCTGTCCTCTGTGTGTGTGTGTGTGTGTGTGTCTGCTTTCTTTCTTCAACCTTCTGCAGGGTTATTTGAGCCTTTTGTTTAAATATAACATTTTAATTTTCTGATCTATTTTTGACTTTATCTTTTTGCATAATTTCTTCTTAGTTGTTTTTTTTTTAAATTGCAAAAGATGTAATTAACCTTTGGTAGTCTAGTTAGAATCAATATTTTTACCACTTAAAGAGGAATTTACAATCTTTTCATCTTATAGGTCCCTTTACCCTCCCCTTTTTATGTTGTAGTTGTTTTATGGATTATATCCATAGGCATAAAAAACCCCAATGTTTTTGCTTTCAAGTATTACATTTATTTTAAAGAACTCAAGGTGTGAATAGTCTGTTGTATTTACCTAGATGTGTACTATTTCTGTTGAGCTTCATTTATTTATCATTATTTACTTAGGCTTATTCCAGGTTTCCCTCTGATAACACTTCCATTCTGTTTGAATGACTTCCTTTAGTAATTGTTTAAAGTAGATGTGCGGACAAGATCCTCTTTGTTTTTCTTCACTTGAGAATGTATTAATTTCACCTTTATTTCTGAATGATATTTTTCCCAGAAACACAACTCTGAGTTGACTATTATTTTCTTTATTTTTTTTTCTTTGGGGCTTGTTAGGCTACTTTATTACACAAGTCTATGTCTTTGATTAAATTTGAGACATTTCTGGGCAATATTTCTTCAAGTTTTTTTTTCTAGTCCACATTCCTTCTCTTTTCATCTGGAGAGTGTTAGACTTTTGTATCACCTACAGGTTTCTGAGTCTCTGTCAACATTTTCTTTATCTTTTCCCTCTTTTTTCTGATTAAATAATATTTATTTATCATCCAGTTCACTGACTCTTTCCTCATTCCCAGTCTCTTGCCTTGGCACCTGGGTGGCTTGCCGCCCACACTCATTCATCTCCATTCTGCTACTAAGCACATCTAGAGAAATTTTTACTCTGGTTATTGTATTTTGAAGTTCTAAACTTTTTATTTAGTCCTTCTTTATAATTTTTATAATTTGCTTTTCATGCAAAAAGTTTTTAAAATGTTTCCATGGTTTATTGGGGTACAGGTGGTGTTTGGTTATACGAGTAAGTTCTATAATGTGATTTGTGAGATTTTGGTTCATCCATCACCCGAGCAGTGTACACTATACCCTGTTTGTAGTCTTTTATTCCTTGCCCTCCTCCTACCCTTCCACTTAAGTCCCCAAAGTCCATTGTATCATTCTTATGCTTTTGCATCCTCATAGCTTAGCTCTCACACATCAGCGAGAACATACGATGTTTGTTTTTCCATTCCTGAGTTACTTCACTTAAAATAATAGTCTCCAATCTCATCCAGGTTGCTGCAAATGCCATTAATTCATTCCTTTTTATGGCTGAGTAGTATTCCATCGTATATATATACCACAGTTTCTTTACCTGCTTGTTGATTGATGGGTATTTGGGTTGGTTCCATGATTTTGTAATTGCGAACTGTGCTGCTATAAACGTGTGTGCAAGTTGCTTTTTCATGTAATGACTTCTTTTCCTATGAGTAGATATCCAGTAGTGGGATTGCTGGATCAAATGGTAGTTCTACTTTTAGTTCTTTAGGTAATCTCCACACTGTTTTCCATAGTGGCTGTAGTAGTTTACATTCCCACCAGCAGTGTGGAAAGTGTTCCCTGCTCACCACATCCATGCCAACATCTACTGTTTTTGATTTTTTGATTATGGCCATTCTTGCAGGAGTAAGGTGGTATTGCATTGTGGTTTTGATTTTCATTTCCCTGATCGTTAGTGATGTTGAGAATTTTTTCATGTTTATTGGCCATTTGTATATCTTCTGTTGAGAATTGTCTATTCATGTCCTTAGCCCACTTTTTGATGGGATTGTTTGTTTTTTTTCTTGCTGATTTGTTTGAGTTTGTTGTAGATTCTGGATATTAGACCTTTGCTGTATGTACAGATTGTGAAGATTTTCTCCCACTGTGAGACTTTATATTTTTGTATTTGTTTCATGATTGTTATTCCATACTTTTCAGAGCACTTTCCTAATAGCTACAGAAAGCCTTTCTCTTATTATTCTAATACCTCTGTCATCTCTACATTGGTGTCTGTTGACTGATGTTTCCCACCTGAGTTGACTTTTTTGGTGTTGTAAATAATTTTGGATTCTTCCCTGGACATTTTAAATATTTTGTTATGAGACTCTGGGTCTTGTTTAAATTTTTAAAAATGTTCTTATTTTTATTCTAGCAGGCCATTTACTCAGTTGAGTTTAGGCCAGCTCTGGCCAGCCTCCTTTAGGCTATGGTTTTAATGCCCTTTCCATTTTCCAAGCCTTTGCAGTACAGTTGGGATTTGTCCTGCATATGCATCACTAAGTGGCCAGTGCAGCTTCAGTGTGAGCTCAGGAGTTCATAAACGACTTTATGGGGTTGACTTCTCAGTGTCCTCCTTCTTCATGACATCTCGCAAGCTCTCCAGTTTGCTGAGCTCCCTATTTTTTGTCTTCTAACTGGAAAGCTGTGGCTTTATTCACTCTGGGTGGAAGGGTATTACTACTGTATATGTCCCACAATTGTGCCCATGTCTAGGCAAGCAGCAGGAGACTGATGGGGGAAAAAAAGCAATGGGAGTTTGTCGTAATTTTTTTTTGGATCACCACAGCTCTGATTGCAAGGGAAGCTTTCACCGACTCAGGGTTTTAGGTACCTGCCCCTGCAATTGTCCCTGAGTCTGTTACTATGGGGTTATCTGAAGACAGGGATATGAGACAACAAAAAGAAAAAGTGGGGGGTTTCCTCTACTGTCTCTGAAGGATTAGCTCCTTTCCTGTTTCTCAAGCTAGAACCAGAGGATTTATCCTAGAAATTTCTCTGACCTCCAGGGCCCAATTCTAGATTTGGGGATGCCTTGGCTCTGGGTCAGGAGATATTCCAGAGGAAAATGGGAAATTCACCACTTATATAGTTTAGGATTTAGAATTCTGGTCTTCCTTCCCAATTTGCTTACTACTATTTCCTTATTAGAGTCCTCACATATCTGCTCCATGCATTTCATGCTGGTTTTATTGCTGCATTCCATGGGAAAGACAGGGTGGAGTGTTCTTGCTCCATATTACCTGGAACCAGACCATTCTTTTCATGCTCACAGCCCCCTTGCATGTGTGGAAGTACAGTGCTGGCTGCATTGAAGCATAGGTGGCTGTTGCTACTACACTGGTCATTGAATTTTATAAAGGGATGTGGGCAAGATTGGCCCTCTGTGAGTTAAACGCACACCATTTGCACTTGTACTTCAAGTGCAAAGCAGCCTGTGCAGCCCTTCCCTGGAACTAAGCTCATTTTTTCTTTTCTGACATGGTCTTGGAAACCAGTGACCACCCATGCCTTGATTATCACATGGAGATGTTTCTTTTCATTTTTTTGAGAGACGGAGTCTCGCTCTGTCGCCCAGGCTGGAGTGCAGTAGCGTGATCTTGGCTCACTGCAGCTTCCACCTCCCAGGTTCAAACTATTCTCCTGCCTCAGCCTTCCAAGTAGCTGGGACTACAGGCGTGTGTCACCACACCCGGCTAATTTCTATATTTTTATTAGAGATGGGGTTTTGCCATGTTGGCCAGGCTGGTCTTGAACTCCTGACCTCAGGTGATCCACCTGCCTCGGCCTCCCAAAGTGTTGGGATTACAGGCATGAGCCACTGCGCCTGGCCGAGATGGTTTTCAATTACAAATTAAAATATATGTATATGAAATTCAGCTTATCTATTGATTCATTTGGTATGCCTAGATTTTTACAGTTTGTTTAATTGAGATGTAATTCACAAACTATAAAATTTATCCTTTTATAGTGTACAGTTCAGTACAATATAGTATGTTTTCATATATTCACCCTTGGTCTATTTGTGCAGGCTGTCAGGGGACCAGAACTCTGAGACCAGTTGCCTTCAGCTGCAGTCATCCTTGTTTGTTTATTCTTGTGTTCTCACAATATTAGCATTTCCTATTTATAATTTAAAGTGTAAAAGGCTGGGAGTGTCACTCTAAATCTCCTCCAAAGTGCCTTCCCACTCTGCGTCTCCATGTCTCCATGGACCTGTGTTTTCTGCCTTCTGGTTGATTTCTCTTTCTGCTGTGCCTTCGTGGCATTGTGTGTCGTGCCACATTGCAGGTGAAGGAGTAATGGCCCGGGCTGACCCAAGTACACTGATAAACAAGTAGGCAAAACCTAGTGAAGCTGCAGATTCCCAAGCTGCTGTGATCTACCCACCCCACTACTCAGTCTACACTGAGGGAAGTTCCAGTGCAGACACGTAAGGAGACACACAAGTGAATGCACAGTACAGCATGGTCTGCAAGAGCACGCGTCCCTCAGTGAGCAGAGAGCTCTCGTCAGACACTGGCAGACTGTGCCACAAACAAGAGGAATGAACCAGCACAGGTATCACAATGGGTACATTTGAGAAACATCAAATAAGCGAGAAAAGCAAGTTATTGAATATGTTCATTATATCCAAGACAGTAGGGATGGAAAACAATGGTCTATATTGTTATGGAGAGATGCAAAGTCTTCAAAGAAGGGGAACATGCATGTCAAAGCTGCAAAGTAATTTTGGGAAGGTGGTCACCTTTGTGGAGGGTAGAAGAGGAATGGGTCATGTAGGGCATCCAGGAATATAACTGGCGTGCCACACAATGCAATGAAACAATGACATCATGGCAGAAGGTTTGATGAGTTGCAGGCTGGGTTCTGGTCACACAGGCACTTGTTGTATTACTCTTTTTTTAACTCTTTTTTTTTTTTGGAAACATTAAAAAACAAAACTAAGCAATGAACTGAAGGGCTCCATGTCAAGCACTTAGTCCTGGTCCCAGCAAATGAAGCTCCCATTGAACTTGAACCGCTCACTGCATCTTCCCAGACCTCCTAGAAGTTCATGATTTCACAGACGAGAGACAGGAGCACTGCGGGGTTGTGTGGAGGGTCTAAGGTTGTCACAGGCAAAACCAGATATGACCCATGTCTCTCTGAAGCCAGAGTGGGACCCTCAGCACCACTCTGGTCCACAGGTTCTTGGGATGCTCCTGAGGCTGAGGGACCAAATAATGGGTGACATCAGTCCCTCTCATGGCCACCCCTCTGGGATTGTCTAACCAGGGTGAGTGGTTAACAGCAGGCACTGCCATCCCCTGAATGGGGCTGTGCTGTTTTCTCAGTCCCAGGCGTGCGTCTGCTAAAGAGCAGCAGGGTGTTTGCCTCTGGCTGTTGTGCAACATGATCTTGATTCCTCTTTTAAGGGGAGCTTTTAAAATGAGCTTACTCATGTCAGCCAAAGCCCAGCATCAGGCTGAACCATGACAAGCCCCTCTGGACAAACCTGCCAGGGCAGCTCAGAGAATCAGTCCCCAGCCTCGGTGGCACTTGGTGCAGACCTGCCAAGTGTCCCACAAAAGCTGGGAGCCTTGTGATGTCCCCCACTGCCCACATGGCCTCCAACCTCTGTGTTCTCCCCAGGATCTGAGGGCCCGATTCATGTCCGGTCCCCTAGCAACTGGTGCGCCACGCTGGACAATCATTCCCTCTTAAAATGCTCTGGTTTCTTTGTTTGTGTAATGAATGGGTGCAGTCAGCAGACTCTTGTGTCTCTACCACCTTCAGTATTTTATGGTGAGGAGCAAGCAAGGAAGAAAGGTTATTAGCAAGCAGGAAGCACAGAGGAAGGTGGTGTGTGCATGTGTTGTGTGTGTGTTTTGTGTGTACTGTGTGTGTATGGTATGTGGTTGTGAGCTGTGTGTGCTGTGGTGGTCTATGGGTGTTGTGTGGATGGGATGCGTAGAATGTGTGTGCTGTGGTGTATGTTGTATGTTTTGTGTATGTGTTGTATGTGTGTTTTGTTGTGTTGAGGGGTGTGAGGTGTGTGTTGTGAACTGTGTGTGGTTTGTGTGCCGTGTTTTGTGTGTTGTATATATGTTGTATGTGTGAGGTGTGTGTGTTTTGGTGTGTGTTGTGTTGTGTTGTGTGGTATGTGTATTGGGAGCTGTGTGTGGTGAATATTTGTAAAACTTGCACACAACAGGAAGTGCCTTCTGGATCTCAAACCTGGTTGCTGGATACCAGAGGAAGGGAAGTGTCTGATTAATTCAAAGGTCTTTTGTGAAAGTTGAAGATGCAAAAGGCTTGGGGTGAGAGGAAGCTTCACTGAGAATAAACCTAAGAGTTCCTAAAAATCCAGAGTGGGAGCACCCAGCTGGGGATTGATTCTGGATGCTCCGCCCTACAAAAGTCTATGCTGTAGGTTCAGTAGGAGGAACACTGCCCTACATCATTTGGGAGACACAGTTCACTGTGCTCAGTCTTGCTGCCCAGTCAGTATCGCCAGACATGCATGCGTGGGTAAAGGGCTGGGCAACGAGAGGTGAGAGAAGTCCACTTGCCAAGCGAGCCCCAAAGTGTGTAGGCAAATCCTCACACGGTAGAGCAATTCGTAATCACCTGGAAGACAGTCATGGGCCTAAATAAATCATTTCCATCTCAAGCTTGGTCTTTTCCAGGAAGGAAGAGGCGCAGTCTCGCCATTGCTAGCCACAGAGCAGCTGGCCGGTGCATCACCGAGGCCGGCTCCGTCAGCTCGGTCAGCTCGGGTGGGCTTATTTCTTTGAGTGGAGGCACCATTCAGTTCTCAGTTCAGAGGAAAAAGAATGAGTGGACAATGTTGCTGTTTGTTATTGTCTGCACAGAATGCTAGGGGAGTGAAAGGTGTTTAAATAGAGGAAGGGAAAGTGCAGAACAGCTGCCAGGGCAGAGCAGATGCTGGGAGGGCGGGAAGCGGTGAGAAGGCTGGGGTACAGGATTGCTCCCGAGACCCGCCCAGGCACTGGGTGCACCTGCAGCCTGAGAGGAGCAGGGGGCGGGGTGCCGGGAGGAGAGGGATTTCAGATCCCCTGTGCCCTGTGGACGTCAGAAAGCAGGACTTTCTCTTCCCAAACCTAGGCTAGTTCTCAAGTGTAACAGGCCCTGGGTGTGAGGCTATGACCAGCCTTCTCCTACTTCCTCTTCATACTACACCTTTTGGAACCCAAGAAACTCGCCGTTGCTCCTTCTGGCAATGGAAATGTCAGAAAGCAAAGGAAATTTAAGCTCCACTCAGAGAAAAGGGAAGATACCAAAAAGTCCAGGGCAACGGACTGTGGTAAGATGAATGTGTCATATATGCCGATGGGGCTGAAAGAATGATCTGGAAAGCCAGGGCATGGTAATCAGAGAGTGGGGTCCATGATGAGACCCTGTCAGAGCAGTGCTGGAGTTATTGCTCATGGAAGTCTGGGAGTGGAAGGCCGAGGTGGGTGCAGGACAAGGTCCTGGGAGAAAAGAAGGTTAAGAAGAAAAGGATGTCAGATAGGACAGGCTTGTAGACAAGAATTAAGGTAGCCAGAGTTTTGGAGAAAATGACAGAGGCACTGGAGCTAGAATCACCCAGGAAAGAAGGGGAGTGGCCCTGGGGGACGGCAGAGCACGCAGCAATGAGCAGTAATGGGTGAAGGACTCCACTAACAGAAGAGCGGTTCAGCCAGGAGCAACTGTCAGCGAGAAGCAGGAGTGCAACTGTGTCCTCTGCAGGTCGAGGGGTGCAGGAGCCAGGGCAAAACAAATTACAGTGGAGAGGCAGCAGCGCTCTCTGGGGGGACTGATCCCCTTCAGAGTAGGAGTCAGCAAACTGCTGCTCAGGGGCCACATCCAGCTACCCGTTTTTGTAAATAAAGATTTATTGGAGCATGGTCTCCCCCATTCGTTGGCAGTGGGTTTTGCTAGTTGTGGGATCAGAGTTTTCTTAGTATTATGCTCTGAGAGGGTTACTGCAATAAACAAGATGACTATATTTTTTTTAGCAGAAAGGTCATATGATTGTGAGAGGTGAAGCTGGCTGGGATTCTGGGTCAGGTGGGGACTTGGAGAACATTTCTGTCTAGCTAAAGGATTGTAAACGCACCAATCAGCACTCTGTGTCTAGCTAAAGGATTGTAAATGCACCAATCAGCACTCTGTAAAAACGCACCAATCAGCGCTCTGTGTCTAGCTAAAGGTTTGTAAATGCACCAATCAGCACTCTGTAAAAATGGACCAGTCAGCACTCTGTAAAACAGAGCAATCAGCACTCTGTAAAATGGACCAATCAGCAGGATGTGGGCGGGGCCAAATAAGGGAATAAAAGCTGGCCACCTGGGCAAGCAGTGGCAATGTGCTCAGGTCCCCGTCCACAGTGTGGAAGCTTTGTTCTTTCACTCTTCACAATAAATCTTGCTGCTGCTTACTCTTTGGGTCCACACTAGCTTTATGAGCTGTATCACTGTGAACGTCTCCGGCTTCACTCCTGAAGTCAGTGAGACCACGAACCCACTGGAAGGAAGAAACAACTCCAGACGCACCACCTTTAAGAGCTGTAACACTCACTGCAAAAGTCTGCGGCTTCACTCCTGAAGTCAGTGGGACCACAAACCCACCGGAAGGAAGAAATTCCAGACACACCTAAACATCGGAAGAAACGAGCTCCAGACATACCATCTTTAAGAACTGTAACACTCGAGGCAGGAGAATGGCGTGAACCCGGGAGGCGGAGCTTGCAGTGAGCCGAGATCGCGCCACTGCACTCCAGCCTGGCTGAGAGAGCGAGACTACGTCTCAAAAAAAAAAAAAAAAAGAAAAAGAAAAGAAAAGAAGAACTGTAACACTCGCCGCGAGGGTCTGTGGTTTCATGCTTGAAGTCAGCCAGACCAAGAACCCACCGGAAGGAACCAATTCTGGACACAATTGTATGTAAAATTTTATTTCCTGATGTGGGAGTTTATGAAAATGAATTTAAACCTAATTTTAATTATGCTTATATTCTTACCCCTCCTGTTGCCATTCCATCCTATACATGACCCCAAACCAACAGACACTTGAGTTGTTTATTTTTAATTACACCACGAGGCTACATTTTTACTGTTTTACAAGGCATAGGTAAAAAGCGAGTTGAAAGCAAGTGGACTGAGGCAAGGAGTGGAACTGGATCTCACTGCAGTCAGAACCCTGGGATGGAAGTTTTGCTTCTTTCTCTGCCAGAAGCCGTCTCTCTAACTGTGGACAGATCTTGTTACTGAATAGACGCTTTAAATATTTCTTCCTGAAGTCTGATATTTGCTATAGATGCTATTTTTTTCTGTGGCTATAGATACCCTTTATCTGGTTAATAAAATTATTATCTATTACTATTTTGCTAAGTTAAAAAAAGCATGACCGTTGAAATGTATCACATACTTTTCTCTGCACCTACAAAGATGACCAAATGAACTCACCATTGGTTTATTAATGTTGTGAATGACATTGATTTTGCTCCTAACGTTTAACCAATCTGGGTTCCTGATTATTATCAAACCTGGTCTTTTTTCTTCTTCCCCTTCTTTTCCTTTTCCTGCTCCTGCTGCTTCTCATCCTTCTTCTTTTCTTCTTTCTTCTTTGAATATTACTACACTAACTTTGCTAATTATTTAGTGTACGATTTTTGGGTTTACATACTTTTCTTTCTTGTACTGCTCTTGACCCTTTAAAAACGTTTAATTTTGAAATAATGTTAGATTTCTAGAAGAGTTATAAAGATAGTACAGAGAATTCTCACATACTCTTCACTCAGCTTCCCCTCATTCATCTGACATGACCATGGTACATTAAGATTACGAAATTGGCCAGGCATGGTGGCTCACGCCTGTAATCCCAGAACTTTGGGAGGCTAAGGTAGGTGGATCACCTGAGGTCAGGAGTTCGAGACCAGCCTGGCCAACGTGGTGAAACCCCGTTTCTACTAAAAATACAAAAATTAGCTGGGCGTGGTGATGTGCGCCTGTAATCCCAGCTACTTGAGATGCTGAGGCAGGAGAATCGCTTGAACCCGCGAGGGAGAGGTTGCAGTGAGCTGACATTGCGCCACTGCATTCCAGCCTGGGTGATAGAGCAAGACTTCATCTCAAAAAAAAAAAAAAAAAAAAAAAGGTGCAACGCCATTAACTAACTGCAGACTTTATTCAGATTTCTGCATTTTTTTTTCCTCTGAGATCCTTTTTCTGTTCTGGGATCCCAATCTAGTATACCTTGTTGCATTTAGCTATCATGTTTCTTTATTCTCATCCAATCTGTGATAGTTTTATGGTTTTTCCTTTTTTTAATGACTTTAATATTTTAAAGAGTAATGATCAGGTGTTTTGAAGAATGCCTGTCAATTTGGGCTTGTCTGTTATTTTCTCATAATTAGACTGGGCTTACAGATTTTAGGGGGAAATATAGAAGCGAACTTCTCTTCTTCACACATTATATCAGAGTGTCATTACCGGCATGTTAACTTTGATCACTGGCTACAATGTTGTCTTACAGAGTTTTATTCAGGTTTTTCTAGCCTGGTAAAATAAATTAGAGAGTATATCTTCTCTTTCTTTTACTGTGGAAGAGTTGGTGTAAGGCCAGGATCATTTAAACATTCTAGAACTCACTGTAGAACCATCTGAAGTTGGAGTTTTCTTTGTTAGAACATTTCAAATTTCTGATTGGATTTCTTTAAAAGTTTTAGGACTATGTGTTTTCTCTTTCTGCACTTGTCAATTTTGGCGGGTTATTTTCCCTTGAAATTATTCTTTTCAACTAAATTGTATATTTATTGACATAAAAGTCGGTTACAGTATCTCCTTGTTATCTTCTTAACGGGAACAGGATCTCAAATAATGTGTTCTTTTTCATTTGTGATATTGATTATTTATGCCATCTCTCTTGTTAAACAGTTTTGCCTGAGGTTTTGAGTTTTATTATTAGTTTTTGCAAAGAATAAACTTTTTGATTTCTTTTGGCTCTCTATCGTTCTATTATTTATTTTCTGTTTCATTATTTCTGCACTCTTTTTTTATTATTTACTTCTTTCTTTAAGCTTATTTTAGTGTTCTTTTTAAATCTTTGGGGACATACGTTTAGATTGTTAATTTTTAACTGTTCTTTACACACACACACACACACACACACACCATACACACACTCATATGGTAAAATTCGTGTCCTACTAAGAATTATTTTAAATTCATTATTCAATTTTGATATGTAGTGTTTTGTTTGTAATCTAGTTCAAAATATTTTCTGTGACCCTTACGTTTTCTTCGTTGACCCATCTAATATTTAGAAGCATGTTTCTTAATTTTCAAATACATGAAATATGCCTGATTTTAAAAATATATTTCTAGCATGATTACACTGTGATTGGAGAACTTTCCCTGAATGATTTCAGGTCTTTAAATATTTAAAGGACTTCTTAATGGTCCTGTATATGGTTAATTTTTTAAGAAGCTCACATGAGTTTAACAACAGAATGCACTGTATAATTTTTGGATGCATTGTTCCTAGGTCAAGTTTATGAATCATGTTGCTCAGATTTTAGATAAGCTCTGTATTTTTTGTGTGTTTTATTGTTACTTAATGAGAGATATGTATTATAATCTTCCACTCTTATTGTGAGTTTGTCAGTTTCTTCTCATGGTTCTGTCAATTTTTGTTATATGTTTTTAGGCCATGTGAATTAAGTATATATACATTTAGTATCTTCCTTGTTTAGCAAATCATTTATCATAAAACAACTGTATTCATCTCGAATAATTCTTTGGCCTTCTTTAGAATTCTTTGCATTGATTCTCTTCTGATGTTAAATAGAACTACCCCAATTTTCTTTTGGTTAATTATGTATGCTATCTACACAGTTATTTACTCTTATAACTTTCAATATGTACCCAGTAAATTTTAAGCGTGTCTCCTTCGCACAGCACAGCATTAGATTTTGGTATTTAAATCTAGTGATTGATATTTCACTCAAACATCCAGTCTACTTACCATTATTGTACTTACTAATATATTACAGGGTAAACCAACCATCTAATTATGTGTTTTCCATTTGTCTAGTTTTATGCCTTTTCTCTTTCTTGCCTTCTTTTTTGGGTTGATTATTTTTTTCTTATTTTTTCTTTGCTCACAGTAACACTCACTCTTTTTGGTGTACAGTTACATGAGATTGGCGAATGCATGCACTTATGTAACCACAAGGCAGCGTCATCGCAAAACTCTCCCCTGTGCTGCCCATTTGCACTCAGTCATCTCCTCATCTCCACTCTCTGGCAACAACCACTGTGTTTGTGTTTCTCTAATTTTGAATTTTCCAGAATGTCATATAAATCAAATCATAGTTGAGCATGGTTTCCGTCAGTTATAACGATGTGTTTGAAATTCATTCATGGTTTTGTGTGTGTATGTGTGTGTGTGTGTGTGTGTGTGTGTAATAATAACCCATTCCTTTTTATTGCCAAAGAGTATTGGCCAATAACATTAACTTTGGATGCACCACAGCTTTTTTACCCAGTTACAAGTTAAAGAACATTCAGTTGTCTAAGCTATATTCCAGGACCAGGCACACCCTGAGGGGAAATCTTGGAGAGAAAATAATGGGGAAAATAGGGGATTCCCATGTACACTCATTTAGCCTCAGGAGCCCTTTTCTTGGTTTCTCAGGCCTAACACACAGAATCCATGAATTCTTAACTACCAATGTTGAACATTCTATGATTAGGACTGCCTTTGGATCCATGTTGTAAGAGAAAAGAGAAAAAACAAAACTAGAAAACACCTCCTTTTAGGCTACTTTTCCGTGTTTTGACTCTCCCCACAATTGGTTGACTTTTGTTTACTAGATATTTTAGTTGTAATCAGTGATTTTTGTAGCTGTAGAGGTCTATTCCTAGCTAGAAGGAGCTTTCCTAGTTGATTAATTTTATGATTTTATAATGCTTCGTCCTGGTAGTTTTGAAGTGTTATTTTTTTTTAGTCATCCTGTAGTATTTCCTAGAAATTATAATAAGCCTTCTTAATTTATAAAATTCAAATATTAATTGATAATTGTACTCTGGTCCTGTGAAGCAAAATCACACTCAGACATTTTAGTTCTATTTGTCCCTTTACTGATTTCTATGCTCTTGTTGTCATGTATTTTAATTTCACCTGTATAATCTGCATCCTAAAAATGTTAGTGTTCTTGTTTTAACACAGTATTCATTTCAATATAGTCTCACAATTCTTTCGATCCCTTTCTGCATCTTCAATTTTTCATCTGTAATAATGCTCCTTCTGCCTGAAGTACATACTTTTTTACATTTTTTAGTATTCTATTGTATTTAGTATTCTATTCTAATAAACTATTTCAGTTTTTGTTCATCTGAAAACTTCATGTTACCTTATTTTTTACCAACCAGTCAAGTGTCCTGTATAAAATGAAAAACATGCATTGATTACAGTAGTTTCTGGCTAATGTTATGTAGAATAATAGAAGATTACTTTATTTTTTCTGTGGAATAAGCCTCATATTTTTGATCCTTTAAATTGAATTGCAAGAGCCAGATGATGTGATCTATATATTTCTTTTTTGTAATATATTGATATATCAAATTATTTAAGCAATCTCAGTTTCTTTCTTTTGCCTTCTCACGTTGGTTCATTTCATAAAATAGGTGTTATTTTCAGTTTTGCTGGTACAAAGTTAATTCCATGATTCCTTTATGTTTTCTGCACCACGTCATTTTCAACATTTATTCACTTCCCATCATTTATATGCTGCAAAGTGTTATCATTAACAATGTATTTTTCTGTTAGCTTGCTCTTAAATGTGTAGACTTCTAGTTAGGTGTGGTGTTTTTTACATGAACATTGAATAATGGCTTTATAGGTTTCCTCATCATTCTCTTCAAATACCATTGTGGATCCTAAGGTTCAAGTCTTGATGCCAGTTTAGTGGGTGGAGGGAGGGAACTAAAGCTTTGATCAATTTTTGGAAAGGAAATTTGCTTCTCTGTGTCTTTTCTCCTCTGGGTTTGGCAAATCTCATTTTTTTTAAAATACCAGTCTTGACATGGCTGAGTCCCATTCCTGGCAGAGGGTAGAGAAACATATTCCTTTTTCTCTTTGGAGAGGAGCTAACTCCCCACCTTGCCAGTTGCCTTCTCCTGCTATCTGAATAAATGAAGAACTCTTGCAGTCCTGGGAAACTGTCCTGGGAGACAAAGTCCCATAGACCTGTGCCTTTTCATCACTACCCACAGGTTCCACTGCAATGGCCATCAAAGCCATCTCAGATGTAATTTTCATTTTCTCCTCTACCCTCCAGTTTGGGGGTGCATTGGAGTCTCAGATCCTCATTCATATCCTTTGGGTCCGTACTGCTTCCTCAGTGTGATGAAGTTTCAAAAAGTTCCAAGATTTCCTAGTAAACCTGGTCCCATTTTCACTGTTCCTAAAAAAAATTCTATTGAGTTTTGGAATTTTTTGACTTCTAGTCTTAACATTTCAGTTTGTACATTTTCCTCATAGGATTCATAATTAATATATAATTTCTTTTTTGTATGAAGGTGGGAGAATAAAACTTACCTCCTAGATTTACTATATTTTCCAAGGACTTTGTTTTAGGTGACTTTTAGAAATTTTTTCTCTCTCTTTATTCTTTATTTCATTAGTTGTTTTTTCTGATCAAGTAATCCATGCTTATATAAAACAATGTAGAAAGTCAGAAATAGTGTAAATCAGAAAATAATATCTTAGACTTTGTTGTTTAGTAAAGAATCTGTCTGGTCTTTGTCCTTAGTTCATGGGAGGCAGCCCCTAAACCTTTGGAATCTTCCAAGTGGTAAGAATGTCTATTATTCATTGGAGGCCCCTGGGATAACACCTGAGTTTAGACTACTAGAGTAACCCATGGTGGGCCCCCTCTGTAGCTTCAGGTCAGGTCAGAAAGACCAATAAAGTGGTTAGAGGGTTGGTGCTTTGAGCCACATCACATCATCCCAACTTCCAGCGAGGAAAGCTGGAGACTGAGTCAATCACATGGGCAGTGATTCAATCATGTCTAACTAATGAAATCACAATAAAAACTCTGGACACTGAAGCTGGGGTAGGCTTTTCTGGTTGATGGCATACATCAGTGTGCACAGAGGGTGTCTTGTCCTAAGGACATGGAAGCTTCACATTTGGGACCTTCCCAAGGGTCATCCTACAGGTCCCTTCTTTTGGCTGGTTCTTATTTACATATTTATTTCTTTTTATCTGTAACAAAACTATAATCATAAGTATATTTCTTGAGTACTGTGAGTCGTTTTCTGAATTATTGAACCTCAATGGACGGTGGAAGCCTCTGGATTTGTAGCCAGTTAGTTAGGGTTGCCTGGGAACCCCCAAGCTTATGGCTGGCATCTAAAGTGAGGGCAGTCTTATGCTAACTGTGCCCTTAACCTGTGGAATTTGAGCCAACTTAGTGACAGGATTGCATTGCAGAATGCCACCCCTCAGATCCCCTGCCTATTTACATGTTGAAATACTTTAGTCTTTATGAGTTTTTCTTCTTCATAGTTGAGATCACCCCGTCCATACAATTTTCATATCCCTTTTCTTGTCATTGGAGACTTCCAATTTGAAATAAGGTGTAGAAGATATAACTTTACCTACTTAATTTTATATTTGTAAATTAAATCTTGCTCCTCATCATTAGACACTATTTCTTGAACTTATCTTTTATGGCTAATTCCATTTTTCTGATATACTGAAATTTATTTTGTTGTCTCCTTATTGTTTGACATTTATGTTGCTCTCAAATGAATTATAACAATATGTTTACAACTCCTTTGTACATAAAGCTTTGATCACATTTTGTATTTTTCCAATAGATACCTAGTAATAGAGCTATTAATACTTTATTAAAAGGTATATTAATTTTAAAGCTCTTTGCCAAGACTTTTTAAATTTGCAAAGTACCTCTTTATTGAGGTATAATAAATCTGTGTATTTGAGATCTGTGCATATAGGAAAATGCACAGATTTTAAATATATACTTTGCTGGATTTTGACAAATGTGTACACCTACCTAACTGTAACCCACCACCTGTCAAGACGGAACATTTTCTTCACCCTAGAAATTTCTCCTATGCCTCTTTCCAATCAACACTCACCCCCAACATCCTAGACAAAACCCCTATTCTGATTTTTAATTATTATAGTTTTTGCCTATTCTAAGCTATTAATGGTCATCATAAATACAACTTATATGAACATTCTTTTTTAAAAATGAAATTTTTATTGTGCATATTTGAGGTTTGCAATATGATGTTATAGGATACATATAGGCAGTAAAATGGTTACGATAATAAAGCAGATTAACATATCTCTCATCTCACACAGTTACTTTTATACAAACATTCTTGTACAAACCTTTGTGCAGACATGTCATTTCCTTTTTCTTGGACCTCAATTAATCTATATATTCCTTCTCTATTTTTTCATTGAGTTGTATTTTTTGAAGAGTCTGGATTCTTTATCTTGCCTTTTCCCAAAGTCTGGAGTTTGCCAATTGTACCTCTAAGATGTTAACATGTTTCTCCATCTCTTATAATTTTTCTAAACGGGTAGATGTGCTCAGAGGTATTTCATTCAGTTTTTTAGAAAGAACTCTTTGTAGGTGGTAGTATTTCTATTAGGAGGCATAAAATGGTATTTCTGATATATCAAAATTTATTTTATTATTTTCTTATAGTTTGACATTTATGTTGCTCTCAAATTAATTATAAGAATAGTTTTACAATTTCTTTATACATAAATCTTTTATCACACTTTGTATTTTTCCAACAGATACCTAGTAATAGAGCTATCATTACTATTCAGACAGCCACAAAGGGCTGACAGAGCTATTCAGATAGCCACAAAAATGTTGTCTCCTTTTTGTGATATTAGTAGGCATTTACAAACCTTGCTTAGAACCACTAATTTATACCAACCTGAAAAGTGGTGATATTTCAATTCTATTTTCTTAATTTATTAGTCAGAATACCCTTGTGAAAAAAAGCTCTTAAGTAACAGCCTTTCTGAAAGACACTAGGGCAGGTGACCACTGGCAAGTGGGACACCACTACCATTAGCAGCACAGTCCTGGTGGCTTCCTCGTCCCAACTGGCCTGAGACTCTCTTTCCCCATGGCCCACTGGAGAGCCCCATCCATCCCCTCAATCAGCAGGGATAGCAGTAGCCCCAGTAGTACAACACCAATGAAACAGAAATAAAACTACAAGAATTGGAAAGTAAAATTCTCATTCAAACCAAAGCCCACAAAAGTAAGCCAACACCTGTATGATACATCTAAAGAGGTGACTGGATATTGAAATAGAAGATGTAAATAGGACCCAGAGCCTCCAAAAGTTGACATGCAGTATGATTCCATTTATATTACATTTTCAAAATAACAGTTTTAGAAATGGAGAGCAGATCAGTGATCCAGGGTTAGGGACAAAGGAGGGGAAGACAGGAGCAAGGTAGGTGTGGTTATAAAAGGGCATCAGGAGGGGCTCTTATCCTGATGGAATTGTCCTGTGTTTTGACTGTAGAGATGGATACATGAATCCACACTTGCGATTTAATTTTCTAGAATGAAATACACACACACACACACACACACACACGTTTTTAGAAGTAAAACTGGCAGAAATGACCTGAATTCAGTTGTTGGATCTATGTCATAATATATGGGTTTTATAATATTGTACTATAAATTTCAAAATGTTACCACTAGGGAGAGTTGGCTAAAAGGTACATGGGATCTCTATGTATTATTTTTTACAAGTGTATGTGAAGCTACAATTATGTCCATAAAATTTTCAGTTACTTCAATCGATGTTACCAAAACTCAGTTTTTTGGACAAAAAAAAAAAAAAAAAAAAAGAACCAACAAAGCCTTAGCTAGATTGAACAAAAGAAAAACACAAATTAGACACAAGGGGACATTATTACAGATCTTACAGACCTTAAAAAAGTTATGACAATATTATGTAGCATTTTATGCAATAAATTCAACTACTTAGATGAATAAAATTCTTGATTGACAAAAATTACTAAAGTTGACACAATAAATGACAGAAAACTGACACAACAGTTTAAGTTCTAGGTATATATATTTACGGGCCATGAGAAAGGAGAGTCTCAGACAAGATGAAACAAAAAGGCCTCCAGGACTGGGTTTCTAGTTGCAGTGTTATTCCAATTTTCAGTGATCTCATGCCCCAGTTTCTCTCAGTGTAGGTAAGAAGACGCCTCATGAATACTCTCCCGGTGTCTCTTCATGAGGAGAAGAGTATAGGCCAGGCAGAGAAGTGCATATCAGCTGGTACCTCATTATTAGAGGGCTTCCAAGCAATCTCTTTTGCTGATGGTACCTGACTCCCTTGTGTTGTGAAGAGACTTCTGTTAAATCCAGGGGAAGATCTTACCTTAGATGCTCTTTAATGGTAGGTTAGGGGTTGGAAAGTGCCAACTATGGGTCACCTTCTATTGGTGGGAGTCATGATGTATCCTGTCACTGTGCTGTTCTTTTAGTCCAGGGAGTTCAAACCAGTTCTCCTTCCTCTTGCTACTTTTTAAAGTTCTCCTTTGGTTGGCTCTTGCATTACTTCCAGAGGTATAGTTGTATCTCATGGAAAGGAGCAGGGAGAAATAGTCTGTTCCATCTTTTCCTAATCAGAAGTTGTTTTGATTGGTTCTTTCCGCTCCTATTTAATTTCTATTTCTTTGATTTCTATTTTTAATTATTTTTCTGTTCGTCCTAACTTTAGGTTTAACTTGCCTCGTTCTCGAACTTTTTAAGGTATAAACTTAGATCATCGATATAAGCTTTTTTTCTTTCCAATTTAAGCACTTCAAGCTATAAATTTCACTCTAAGCACTGCTTTAGTTGTTTCCTACCTATTTTGATATAGTGTGCTTTCATTATAATTCAGTTCTAAATGTTTTCTTATTTCCCTTGTGATTTTTGTCATTGAACCAAGGATTATTTAGAACTGTGCTACTTAATTTCCAAACATTCATAAACTTTCTTGTTATCATTATGCTATTGATTTCTAATTTAATGCCATTTGGTAAGATAAAATATTCTGTTGATTTCATGACTTTGTAATTTATAGAGGCTTGTTTTGGGGCCCAGGAAGTGGTTTATCTTTGTGAATGTTCCATATGCATGTGTAAAGAATGTGCATTCAACAGTTGTTGAATGTAGTGTTCTGAAGACGTCTACTGGTTATGTTAGTTTATAGTGTCTTCGTTATCTACTGCTGCCTAATGAATTGCTCTCAAATTCAGCGACTTAAAAGAACAAATATTTATTATTTCGCATAGTTTAGGAGTTTCAGGAATCTAGAAGAAGCTTATCTGGGTGGTGATGGCTCAAGGTATCATGAGGTTGCAGTCCAGCTGCAATCCAATGGGGCTGCAGTCAGCTTAAGGCATGGTTGGGTCCAGAGGACCCACTTTCAAGATGGCTTAGTCAAATGGCTATTGACAAGAGGCCTCAGTTATTTACCACATGGGCCACTCCATGAAGCCACTTGTGACATGCTGATGTCTTCCCCACAGTAAGTCATTTGAGACAGAGAGAGCAAGCAAGATAGAAGCCATAGTGACTTTTTATGACTCAGTCTCCGAAGTCACAAATTGTCAATTCCATTACTCTATTCATTAAAAGCAGGTCCAGCCCATACTCTAGGGGAGGAGAATTGGGCTACACATCTTGAAGGAAGGAATATCAATCAATTAACTATTAAAAGAATAATATTATAATTTCCAGTTACAACTGTGGATTTGTTTATTTCATCCTTTAGTTTATTGGATTTTGCTTCATGTATTTTTAAGGTCTATATTAAGCATCTATGCATTGAACATTGTCTTCTTGATAAATTGATTCTCTTTTTTAGAAATGAAATGTCTATATTTATATAATTTGTATTTTTAATATAAATAATGTAATGGAAATTTTAATATCTTTAATGTAGCTTAATAGAGCAACCCACATGATGAGAAACCGAGGCCTCTTGGCAATAGCTATGTCACTAAACCAACTTGGAAGTGGGTCCTCCAGGCCAACCAAGCCTTAAACTGACTGAAGCCCCACTGGGTTGCAGTTGGACTGCAACCTCATGGAAGTTTCTGCCCTGAGTAATTTTCTTGTCATCTACTTGATGTGGTATTAACTACTTGGTATATATATTTCATCATTTAAATTTTAACCTAATGGTGTGTTTATGTTTAAAGTTTGTTATTTATAAATATAGTTACGTCTTGTCTTTATTTTTATTTTTAAACCTAGTCTGATAATCTTTGTCAGATTAATTGGAGTATTTAGTTAATGTAAATCTAATATAATTATTCATTTAATTGGGTTTAAGTCTACCATCTTGCCATTTATTTTCTATTTCTCCTGTTGAATCTTTCTCCTGCTTCTCTTATTCTGCCTTCTTTTGGGGTTTATTATGTTTCAATATTCCACTTTATGATTTCTATTGATATTTAACTATATGTTTCTGTATTGTTTTTAGTGTTTAGAGATTACAATTACACTTTAAACTTTTCTCAGCATACCATTATTTAATAATATACCATTTCTCAAACAACATAAGAATATTAGACCATCATAATTTTATAATTTGACTTACTATGACCTCTAATCTTTGTGCTATTGTTGTAATAATGTTAGAAAACACACACTAAAATATTCTTATATATTGCATGTATGTTATAAAACATACAGTACAATGTTCTTACATTTTGTGTATGTTATGCAATACACAATACAATGTTCTTATTTTTTCTTTACAGAATCAATAGTCTTACATGTTTTGAATTTTATCTTTATTATATCTAAACTCACTGATTCACTCTGGTGTTCCTCATTCCTCCCTGCAGATCCGTGCTTTCATCTTGGCTCATTTCCCTTCAGCCTGAAGATCTTCCTTTAGTATTTCCTTTGGTGTAGACCTGCTGCTGATGATCCTCTCAGCTTCCTTTATTTTCTGAGAATGATATTATTTCATCTTTATTTTTAAAGAATATTTTTGCTTACTGTAAAACTTAGGGTTATAAATATTGTTCTTTCCACACTAAAAAATAATTGTCTTAATTCTGGCATTCCTTGTTTCTAAGGAAAAGTTACTTGCCTTTCTTATTGTTGTTACCCTGAATACAATTTGTTTCCTTTCTGTGTGTACTTTTACCATTTTCTCTTTATTTTTGGTTTTAGAAAGTTTGACTAGGGCATACTTTGGTATAGATTTGTGTGTGTGTGTGTCTTTATCTTTCACTGAATTTGTTGAGCTTTTTGAATTGTTGGGTTGATGACTTTAAACAGCATTGGAAAATTCTTATTTATTACCTTCAATTATTTTGCTTCATTATCTCTCTCCCCTTCTGAAAATTTAATTTCATCCTTATTAGACTGTGATATTGTCTATATCTCTCTGATATGCTAGAATATCTCTTTTCTATCTTGTCCATATTTTTTGTACTTCAATGTGAATACTTTCTATTAAGGTGTTTTCGAGTTCACTAATTTGTTTCTTATTGTCTTATTCAGCCCTTTTTTTAAACCAACTGAATATATTCTTAATTTTACCTATATTTTTCATTCTAAAATTTCCATTAGGATTTTTAAAAAATAGTTTTTCATTTCTTTGCTTAAATTATCTCCTTTTAAATACTTTTTCATATTTTTCTTTAATACTTTAGTATATGTATCACAGTTATTTCAAAGTCTTTGTCTGTTAATTTCAGTATCTGTGTCATCTTTCAGTGTGCCTCTACTACCTGCATTCTGTCTCTCGCTCTCTTTTTTTTTTTTTTTTTTTTTTTTGAGACAGAACCTTGCTTTGTGGCCCAGGCTGGAGTGCAGTGGCACAATCTTGGCTCACTGCAACCTCTGCCTCCCGGGTCCAGGTGATTCTCCTGCTTCAGTCTCCTGAGTAGCTGGGACTACATGCGCCCGCCACCACGCCCAGCTAATTTTTGTATTTTGTAGCAGAAATGGGGTTTCATCATGTTGGCCAGGCTGGTCTTGAACTCCTTACCTCAGGTGATATGGCTGCCTCAGCCTCCCAAAGTGCTGGGATTACAGGTGTGAGCCACCGTGCCTGGCCTGCTTTCTCTCTTTATTATGGGTCTCATTTTCTTGTTTCTTTGCATGTCTTATGATTTTTGATTGTATACTTGACTTTGAATATGAAGAACAGTAGAGAGGATATACCTTTTCCTTTGTCAAGCAGCTAGAGTGAGGAGCTAATCTCTCTCCTACAATTATGAAAAGAAGTTGAGCCAGGCCGTGGCTGGTTTGCAGCTTATTCGTAGCTCATTCTGGTTTAAAACATCTTCAGGGTGACACCAGGCTCTTCTCGGTAATAGAAGATTTGGATCTAAATATCTGAAAACAGTGATGTCTCTCTCACTCTCCTCTTTGTGGTCTCACTTCCATCCTCTCAAGTGGGAGAATAGGCAGGATAGGTGAGCTAGCTCCATGTTTGGGAGTCCTCCAGATTCCAACCCAACATGCCAAGCCAGTAAATCTCCTTACCCCAGCAAAGCTGCTCATCTTATATTCTGCAATTGCCCTCAGAGAAGAAAATGGTCATTGGCTTTTTCTTACCTGGAAAGGGCTTATAACCCTTCTGGAATTTAGTAAATTTAGACTTCTGTGCACATGCAGATCTCTGATGGGTCTAAGTAAAATATGGTATTTTAGACGTTTATCAGCTTATCTTCTTTTCTCATTGCTTTGGTGAGAGCGTTGTCTTGTAGTTGGACATTCTACCTTGAAGCAGACATCTTAATTATTTAAGTATGATACTCCATTAAGTGCGTGTATGATCATTTGTTTAATAGTCCCCTATTGATAAACATTTTGGTTGTTTCCAGCATTTTCCTTTTGTAAAACAGCACTACTATGAGTAATCCTGTTCATATCTTTGCAAATTTTTGCCAGTATATTCTTAGAAGTGACACTGCTGAATTCAAAGGGTAAATGAAGTTGTGATTTAGTTATAACCTTCTCCACAGGATCTGTGTGACTTTGTATTCTCACTAGCTATAGATGAGGAAGCTTCCCCTTGTCTTGCCCATGTTATAGGTCATCAGTCATTTGGATTTTCCGACAATTTGATACGTGAGAAATGGTAACTCAGTATACTTGGAATTGGCATTTCTATTATGAAAATAGTTAGTTGAGCATCTTTCATTATATTCAAAAGTTATTTGCAGTACTTGTTTTGTGGCCTGTCTGTTCATACCTCTAGCCCATTTTTTTTTTCTGTAGGATTCTTGTTCTCTTTTCTTCTTTATTTTAAGAAACTTCATATTTTAAGGGTATTAATCATTTTTATATAGGTTGCAAATGTTTTTCCCTTTTTGATTTTTTCTTTCTTGTAAGATTAAGCATATTTATTTATTTATTTATTTGAGACTGAGTCTCACTTTGTTGCCCAGGCTGGAGTACAGTGGTGTGATCTCAGCTCACTGCAACGGCCGCCTCCCAGGTTCAAGCGATTCCCCTGCCTCAGCGTCCCGAGTAGCTGGGATTACAGGCGTGTGCCACCACGCCCAGTTAAGCATAGATTTTTGAAGATTTATTTTGTAGTATAATTGTTTAAGACATCAGTTGTCACTTCAAACAGAAAGGTATTGATACAATTTTTTTATTTTTTTACTTATAACATAGATTACAGACTAATTTTGGTATCCCAGAAGGTTCCCCTTGGTACCTCTCTGTCTATCTTTTGCACATTGTTGATTGGATTGGCCATACTGAATTATGTCTTGAAGATATTACACTGTTTTCTGCCATTTTGTATAAGCTCTCAATGACATTTTCCTTTCTTCTGAGAGCTTCAAATCAAAGTTGAAAGGTCACCATTTCTATAAGTCTTGCCTGATGCCTCCAGATTTTTCATTACCTTTTACTATGATTTTCTTGTGCTCTATTATTGACCTCTATAATAGAGCTTATTCCGCTTTTAAGAAAATTGATTTTATGTCTGTTTCTCCTCTTCAAAGTCAGGGACCAGGTCTTACTTTCTTTATTTTCTTTGAGACGGAGTCTCCCTCTGTTGTCCAGGCTGGAGTGCAGTGGCGCGATCTCGGCTCACTGCCAGCTCCACCTCCTGGGTTCACGTCATTCTCCTGCCTCAGCCTCCCAAGTAGCTGAGACTACAGGTGCCCGCCACAACACCCGGCTAATTTTTTGTATTTTTTTAGTAAAGACGGGGTTTCACTGTGTTAGCCAGGATGGTCTCCATCTCCTGACCTCATGATCCGCCTTCTTCGGCCTCCCAAAGTGCAGGGATTACAGGCGTGAGCCACCGCGCCCGGCCTCTTTCACCTCTAATCCCAATTCTTACAGATAGGTGCACTATGGCTATTTTAACAATGGAGAACACCCTATTCGTGGGCTGTGATCCCTGGGAAGCTGGGCTGCCAGGCGCTTAAACATGTAATGATGGGACCAGGTGCCTCAGTGGCTCGGAGCTGGGGTGGACATAGAAGTCATGAGTCCCTGGAGATCAAGCTGGAGCTTATGGCTTTGGAATCAGGATCAGGATGGAATGCTGCTGTGGCCCTCTAGCAGCCAGCCACATAAAGGCAAGACCAATCATTCATTAAACACTTATTAGATGTCAATCTTTACACTAGGCATTTCATGTAGTTTATAATATTTAATCCCTACAGCAGTTACATTATGAGGATTTTACAGATGAGGAATCAGACCCAGGAAGCAAGCCCTTTGTGCAAATGTCATTTCAATGGGCAATGACAGCATAAGGACCTGTTCATCTGAAGATTTCCTAGCCCTGAGGTGCATGCCCTTCTCCACTGTGCTGCCACGCCTTCATTTAGTATTGTTCTCCAATGCAATTTCAAATAACTCTACTTGATTCAGAGATGATCATTTTTGCTACATAGATGTATGAACTATGCAGTTACTTTCTGAGTTTGAAGACCTGGTATAAGAAAAAGAAACCAGACATTTGATAGAGTCAAACCTGGTAAGGTATTCAAAGGACAGGGGTTTACAGAAAGTGTGGGAGAGAAAGAGAAGGATGTCTAGGTAAATATTTCAAACTAGAGATTTAAGAAAATAAAAACTTTCCCTGTTGTATGAGCATGCCATCTCCTTTTAAAGAGTTGGGTGGAATTTTTGGAGGAAATCCTATTTCTCAGTAAGGCAACAGAAGAGATTTCTGATGATCTGAGATACATTTCCTATTCCATTTAAAACAGCCTTTCCCTAAGGATTACATATGTGTGGGTGAACTTGTGTATGTGGACATGTGTGAGAGCGTGTGCACACCTGTGAGTATAGGTACATGAGTGTGTGTTGGTGTCTGAGTGTGAGTGTATGTGAATCTGAATATGACTTTGTATGAGAGTGTGTTTGATGCAGGCACAAACTCACATTTTCTCATTTTATCACTTGTTTTTAGTTGAATGAAGTATTAGCTAGAGGCATAATGAAACAATAACGATCAAGATGGGCAAAAATACAAGCATCAATTCAATTTGAAAACAATTTTACTGGCCAAAGATAGGTTATATTTTGTTGAAATGCAGAAAATAATTTTCACTAATTTTAGGGTGGAAGGGTTCAAAAAATAAAGTCCTTTTGTAAAGACTTCTGAATATCCCCCCTGCAATCACCCAATTATATGAGGATGATTTAAAATGTCATTGTTAACTTCAAAAGTTCAGAGACTTCTGAGCATGCCCCAGAACATGTTGAAATATGTGAAAAAAATTAAGAATAAGAGCAAGTGACTTTTCTAACAAGCCGCAGGCAAAGAAGCAAAAATCCCAGTTCAACAGGGACAGGCCATGTAGGCGGAAACCTCAAGCTGTACACATCCTACTCCCTACTGTAAGGTTTGTAGAGTGTTGATCCACCAGAGTATAGAGATTGGGCTTGGAAGAGCCTCCAAACCTTGCCTAATTTCCAAATGTGTGAGCTTTTTCAATTCTAGTTAGCTTGTTGAGGAAAAGGTAATTAGGCAAATCCCAAATACTCTGGTAGCAGCTTTTGTAGTGTGGCCCGTCCTGGGAGGTGTGGACTCCTGGCCTAGAGGGCTTATGAGCTGTGTGGCCCTCCCTACGTCTGTCAGCTCTCTGAGCTGAGGCCTGGGATCTGCCTCCTTGGGGTGGTGCTGGCATGATCCTCTAACTTGGGACACATTAACAGGTTTAGGGGTTCGAATCAGGGTGGTGGACACGATGCCTCACCTCCCCACAGGGGATTCAACAGAGAAATAATTCTGAGATCCCTGTAACGAAGCATAGAGATGATTTTATTATGTAGATGTTGACCCGTTTTGCCAATAGAGCTTGGTACAATATTTGGGGGTTTCTTGGTGGGTCAGTTTGGTTTACTCATCCAGAGTGGGACTGAGTGGCCTGGTCTCACAGGTTGACGATCAGGCTGGCTGTTACCCTCTGCCTGGGCATGGCCCACATAGGGGAACAAAGGCAGAATTTCAGAGGCAAAGTACTAATGCTGGGGGCTAGGGGCCTTTCCCGCTGACACCCTCTCTTCCCCTGCTCTGCCCTCCTGGCTGGGCCTCGGGGTGGTTCTGCCTCTTCCCCACCTGGTTAATGTGGCTCTGCAAGTGTGTCATTACAGTTCTGTGGCTCTGCTCATCCAACCCCATGCTGGGCCTGAGTTTTGGTCTCCATGAGAGGCCCTGTGTGGGCAGACCCCTAGCCAGCAGATGGGACCCCATCTGGGGTGACAACTTGCAAAGACAGCACCCTGACTCTGGGTCTGCACAGTGTCTGTGTGGTCTGCAGAGCTAAGTCCTTCTCCATTTGCAAGCACACAAAGCGCACAGGAGAGTGAAGACACACTCTGTATATGTTTGCTTTAATGCTAAAGGCCTGGTTTGGGGCTGGGTGCGGTGGCTCATGCCTCTAATACTAGTATTTTGAGAGGCTGAAGTGTGAGGATCACTTGAGGCCAGGAGTTCAAGACCAGCCTGGGCAACATAGTGAGACTGTGTCTCTCCATGCAAAACAAAACAAACAAAATCTAAACCAAAAAACTTAGCTGCGTGTGATGGCATGTGCCTGTAGTTCCAGCTCTCCGGGAGGCTAAGTGGGGAGGATCCCTTGAGCCCAGGAGTTGGAAGCTACAGTGAGCTGTGATCACACCACTGCACTCCAGCCTGTGTGACAGAGCAAGACCCTGACTCAAAAAAAAAAAAAAAAAAAAAGGAAAAAAAATATCTAGTTCGACTTCCTTTGAGAGAGTCTTTTCCCTGGAGCTATGGAGCTGGCAAAGCCTTCAGGAGTCCTGAGATATTTTCTCCCTGAGAGTCCTAGGACACCCTTTATCATTGGAGCCTGCAGAGCCCATAAGGAATGTTTAATTACAGCTTTGGTCCTTAGAAAAGAAGGTCCATCTCCTGGGTCTGTCCCTGCGGCTCGAACCCACCATGCAGGTCTGGGCACGCATGACCACATATTTCTACAAGTGCGTACTCATATCAACGTACCATTTTAAACAAACAAACAAAAAATACATCAAGGAAAATTATTTTATACTTAGCAATCCACACTATCAAAATTTTTCAGTCAGAAAAGTCCTTAGTATGCGAATCATCTCCATCATTTTATAAAACCAATGTTACACACCTTGTCTTGTCTCATAGAACTGAGCCTTCTTATCAACCTCTTGCTGTTAGAACCTGGCCTGTTTCCTCTGCCTGCCTGGCATAGTTAGAGACAGGACACATTTTGGTTCTTTGTCCCCTTTGTAAGATCCCCATGAGGTCTTGAGTGTGAATCTCAGAAAACAGTTTTGCTCAAAAAGCAAACACCCCCTAAGCTCCCAGGAAGTGGCTGTGACCTTGCACTGTTTTCTGCAGTGCCTATTCCAAGGAAGGTTGTCAGCATTGGGTTAAAACCATCAGAAAATCCATCATGAGGGCGTTTTCGGCTTTAGCAGAAGCAGGAAGTTGCAGAAATCTCTGAAGTAGAGTCTGTCCTGGTGCAGCCCGGCTGACTCAATGGGTTTACATGTTTTAGTTGTGGTTGAGGATATAAAACCTCTGGATGGGATGTCAGGTGAACCTGCAGTTTGCTGATGGCTAGTAGGGTTTGAGTATTTCTCTGTATGTTGCTAGCTGTCTGTGTGTGATGCTCCTTTCCAATTTTGTTCTTCCAGATCCCCTCCTCTCCTTCATGAATGTGTGGACTTGTGCTGCTATCTCCTCAGCCCTTTGCAGAGCTGGGGGTCTCCTTTGTATTTTGCGATGTTTCAGAGTTTCTGGGGCTTTCTGGGTTGGCCTCCCTTTGCCTGAATGCAGGCCATTGTCTTGTACGCTGACTTGCCCCAACTATTGTATGGCTGTTCCCCAAAAGCAGACTCCCCAGCTCACTTTGTTAATCCTACCAAGATGTACTCTATAAAATCTTGGGGGAAGCAGCTGAATATGGAGGATGACGTTACCTCCCTAGAACCGGCTGCTGGTAGAACCACACATCTGGATCTGGCCCTAACCTTTCCCAAAAGGAATCTCTGCACTTTGGGATCCAGGCCTAATGTGCTGCCCCCTCTGTCCCTCCAGGAGAGCCTCGTTCCAAGTTGCAGCATGGTCGACCATGAGGACCTCGGTTTTCTCAGGGATGATCTTTTCCTGACCCACGGGAATTGGGACCTCAATGAGCCAGGGCAAGGTCATCATAAAATATAAGTTTACTTATATTTTTATATATAAGATGGAAGACTCCGCCAGGCTTCCCTCCCACTGTGGGCGCTCTCTCAAGCCCTTCCTGCTGCCTCTCCATGGCTGGTCTGGCCCAGTCTCCCCAAAGACTTTGCCTCAAATTCTCAGTGAGAACACACTTGAACCAAGAGAATAGATTCATAAATTCATAGGTCATAAATAGGTAATAAAATCATAAACTGGGAAAAGGAGTAAGTTCTTAACCTTCCAGGGCTGTGATCTTCCTGTTCCAACCACAACACCGAAGTGCTCTATCCTCCCAAAGGTGGATTAGAAGGGATCCCCTGGCTCAGAATCACGCACAGAACGCTGCAAAAGTTTACTCCAGGGTAATCCCAGCCTCCCTGAGACTCACTCGCAGCCTTTCCCCTTCAGAATGGACCGCTGAGCCCTTAGCTCTCACTTGAACCTGAACAAGGTGACCTTGGGCAGGTGGTCTTCCCCAGCCTGAGTCTGACCCTCAAATGTGGAGGTTGGAGGTGGCCAGGTCTGCGCCTTGCTGCCATCCTGTGCTCTCCCTCGCTGCTGGAGAGGGGATTTGCTGGGGCACGCTTGCTTTTCTGACCCAGGCAAGCTTCTTTTTATTGCCTTTCTCTAACAGATAAAAAAAATGGTATGAGAGAAGAATTGAGCACCTGTGAGATGCCTGCCCATTCCCAAGGGTTGGGGGCTCAGCCTGACTCCCACTCCCTGGGCGGGCCTGGTTGCCTCACCCCCAAGGTCCTCACAGTCCAGGCCACAGAGAGCGAGGGCTGTGGCTGTTCTGTCTTTTCCCTGTGTCATCTCAGCAAAGGGGGATCCTGCCAGTTAATGCAGGAAACTGGAAAAGATGGTAAACCCAAAGGTAAGGGTGTCCTGCCAGAGCTCTCAGGGCTCAGGAGACTTCCCACCCTTCTCCTGAGGGTGGGCCTGGCTTTCCTGCCTCTCCCACCCCTGGTGCCTGCTGCTCACCCGACAAGACCCCATTTGGTCAGTGCCCACATCCTCTAAGGCACACAATCCTGGGCGTCCAGGCAGGGCCTTCTACTTGGATTGACAGGCGGGGCCTAGGGGAAGGAGCTTGTGTTCTCCCTCTCTCTCTGTCTCTTCTGATCCCTTTGTGTTTTTCAGAGAAACTATTCCAACAACACAGGAATAGACAGACTCAGGTGTGCTGGTTCTCGCTCACCTGCCCTCCCAGCCCTCTCTCCCCATGGAGGTGAACAGAGCCATTGCCTGGTGAGCCCCTGCAGGCTCCATAAGTGCTGCTTCCATGCCCTTCCTTTAAATGGGCGAAGGGCGGGCTGTATTGATGTAGCAACTTGCTTTCCACAACGCATACCGGCTCTTTCTATGTGGGTGGACACACATCTCTTTCATCTTTCAAACTTTCCCCCTTTACCCAGGCATGGTAAGTGTCCAATGACTACAGAAACTTGATGAATAGACTGTATTAAGCTTCTGATTAGCTATAAATCCTTGTGCCTGGTGTTGGAGAGCTGGGGTGGTATCTGTTGCATGCTGACCTTCCCAAGTCAGGATTTCTCTCCCTTCTGATTCGCCTTTTTCCGATTAACGTCCAAACGTGAGGAATATTCAGTTCTCTTTAGATGAAGAATCTCCTCAACTAAGAGTCATCTAGATGGAAGATTTTGAAAATTTATTTGCAAAGAGATGAGGCTGTGTCCTGTTTTGTATTCTGCTTTCTCTCCTGTGGGAACGTCCCCACCCTTCACGGAGCTGCTGTCCTTCCTCGAGGCCCGCAGGGCGGATGCCAAGTGTTCTGGAGAAACTGAATTAAGTACACATTGTTTTCTACCCCTCTGTGCACTCATTTTGTTTTGTATCAGATGATATCATTTTGTTTGGATATATATCAGATTATACCATTAAATCTAAGGGGACCATAAATATCGCAAAGTGAATCACTGGCTAACATTCTGACCTTGCCTACCTGCCTGGATTCTACACATAACAGAAAGTAATTTATTCCAGGGGTGACAGGGAATTTCCATGGTGCGAGTGGAGAACAATTCTGAAGGCTTGCCCACGCTGGCGGGAAGGAGTATCTTAATGATTAATTATGTCCTCTAGTCACTCTAAGGCCAGTGACAAAGGCTGGGCAAGTATTTTCCATCTTCTGGAATGAGCGACTGTTGCTACCCTCTTGGGCCCATCCAAAAAGAAACATCAAAGCTCCCGAGGGACAGAGAGATGCACATCACAAAAGCCAGTGGGTGTGTGCTTTATCGCTTAGTGCTTAACCTGGTCATCTCCCTGCCAATCAGCTGAAACATACCAATCTACGTGGGAAGCTTCCATTCGTATAGTCCTGCCGCTTCCTGTGGCCACTGCATATTGGATGCTCCTTGCTGCTTTATTTCTGGAGTTGAGGTGGCCTCGTGCCATTATAGGACAGCAATTGACACATTTGCCTTGGCAGCTGAGACAGCCCCTGGGGAAAGAAGCTTTGGGGTCCACCTTTGCTATTTAGAAACAGTTACACAGTGAGTTAATTTCCAGGTGCTGGGTTCATTTTCAGATAGTCTTTTGGGAGCAGGAAAAAGAGTGGTTTGGAACCCTTGGCCTTTTGGAGCTTTTTTGGGGGAATGGAAAATAACCTCTGGGCAGTTCTGTTTGTGTCAGAAGCCTTGTATCAATCACCAAACAGTTATCCAACATTTACCTAGTCTGGAGTGTATGGGGCTCTGGGCCAGAGCCCAGGCACAGAGCCCTAGTTGGGAGGAGCCCACTTTCAGCAAGGGACATGGCAAAAGTGGGTACTGGTTCAGGTCAGGGCTGGGAGATCAGCAGTACAGAGAGACTGGTGTGGCTGCCCAGGCAGGGGGTGGCTGTGCCTGCCTGGGGCATTGGGGAGGCTGCTGAGACCCAGTGACACTTGGGCCTGGCCTTGAAGGTAACTAGCAGTTTGCAAGCTAGAGAGTGAGGGAGAGGAGAGGTTGGGAAGAATGCACAGAGGCTGTGTGTTTCGGACTTGGGGAGGATTTGTTGGATTGAGGGAATGTCCAGAGAGAGATTTGGCAAGGACACTCAGAGACTGGTGTGTGGGTGGCCTCCTGGGCTGCATTAGACCCTCATCTTCATGCCCTGCTGCTATGAATTTTTTATTATTGTATTTTGTTTCATTTTGGCAGGATATTTTGATAGACTTCTAAAAATGGACAGGACTGTTTTTCTAGCCTTTTGTGATAAAAGTGCCCTTTGTGCTAAAAATTCTAGCCCATGGTGTGTTGCATCTGTAGGTCTCGAGCTTGGCCAGGCCTGCTTCTGTTTGGGGCTTCTAGAGCTGATACTCCTCTGCTGAAGGCTTTATAAGCTCAGATGGCATTTCCTGCCCTGAATCCAAGTCCGCTACTTAAGAATACGCCATTAAAGGCTCACTGGGTTTGGGTTGGAGTGTGGAATTCTCATTCCACTCAGAATGAGCACGGTTGGGCACAGATTGTAAGACCTCTTTTAGATTTGAAGGTCTCAGCTCTTGCACATGGCAATATCTGAGCTCCTGGTGCTGACCTGAGAGCTGACATGAGACAGAGGACCTGTGGGCACCATCCACATTCACCTGGATCCTGAGTGTGGCTTCTCTTTTCCTCTGCCCTTCTCAGTTTGAAGTTTTTGAAGCTCTCATTTCTTCCTCCAGTTCTGTTTACTTTGCTTTTTATTTCATTTCCTTTATCCGGTCTGTTTCTCCTTTTTCTGTGAGAAACTACCCTAGTTCAACCTCTCATTTGAATTCAGTGAAAGCTGTCTGCCTACAGACTCCACGTCTCTTAAACCTCTGCTCCTTGGAAACCCAGGTTCCTTCTTCTCTTCAGAGCTCAGTTTCATGAGCACTTCTGGGAGATTGCAATGTTGTCTGCACAGAAAAATGACCTCTTTATTTCAAGGCACTCCTTTCTACCTTCCAGAAGCACGGTTTTTGGTGTGAGCTGCCAGTTACAGTCCTTAGCATGGTTTGCTAAGGCCTGGGCCTGGGCACATGACCCATCCCAAGCCAAAGGCAATCCTTCCCTGGGGCTGCATCTGGAGCTGGCGTGGGGGATATATGTTTCTCTGTGGTCCTAAAGCCACAAGGTCATCGATTTGGAGATGCTTCCAGCCTTGGGGTGGATGAAAGAACTCTTCCCTCAGAGAGTGAATCCATCACCAACAAGGAGACGCACGTGAACAAGAGACGTGGGCCTTCACCTTTATATCTAGGCCCATTCCTTTATTGCTCAGTCCTTCAATTCACCCACTCTTTTTACCTTCTCTCCCCCAAACTCTTGTTAAAGCATTGCTCCTTTGTGGTATGCTCTTTGGAAGATTTCTGTTGAAACCGATGAAATCTCGACTCTCATGTGGTCAACGGGCCTGGCTCCCGCCTGCCTCCCTCTCTGCTCCCTGGGTGTCCTAGACCCATCTTGCAGCATGCTCCTCCCCCCGGGTCCCTTCCCAGCCCTCTTCAGAGCGGCCTTCCCTGGCATGTCCCTGAGGGAAGCCACCCTCCTCACTCTGAATCATCAGGTCCCAGAGATTTCTTTTAAAGCACTTACATCATTTTATATCTGTACCTGCCTTTGAAATTTACTTGCTTTGTTCCCTCTTTATCTGTCCCACAAAGAGTTCAGCACCACGGGGAGCCCATCTGCCCAGGACACTGTATCCCTAGCGTTTGGCATGGGTGGGCTCCAGAAACTGCTTGTTGAGTGCACAAATGAGAGTGAGAATACTGGAGAACATCCCCCCGTGGCCAGGGGCTTGTCCCCTAAGCCAGCCAGCTGTGGCTTTCCCAAGGTTACACTATGTGCACCAATAGCATCTGGGTGCCATCCTTTCCTGTCTCACTGTGGTAAAAGGTGGGTTAAGAAGGATGAATTTCACTGGGCGTGGTGGTTCATGCCTGTAATCTCAGCACTTTGGGAAGCTGAAGCAGGTGGATCACTTGAGGTCAGGAGTTTGAGACCAGCCTGGCCAACATGGCGAAACCCCATTTCTATTAAAAATACAAAAATTAGCCAGGCATGGTGGTGTGCACCTGTAATCTCAGCTACTTGGGAGGCTGAGGCAGGAGAATAACTAGAACCTGGGAGGCAGAGGTTGCAGTAAGCTGAGATCGCACCACTGCACTCCAGCCTGGGCGATAGAGGGAGACTCCATCTCAAAAAAAACCAAAAAAAGAAAGAAAAAAGAACAATGAATTTGGGGGGTGTAGACTTTGGGCTGGGCCCTGAAGGGCACATGGGATTTGGGCCCAAGAGATATTCCCAGCTGGGTGGGGTCTCAGACCTCATAGCCATGTGAAACACCTGGGTCTTAGGAAAGGCCTTTCAGTACACCTCATTCACATTGGCTGCCACTCCCTTCCCCTACCCTCTGATTTATGAACTTTGGCCTCACTTGTTACCTTCCTGATAAGAGAAAGCATCTTTTGTTCATTTCCTGTATGGTTGGACCCAAGGTCCGTGAGACCAAAGACAAGGTCCAGCCCAGGATGTGGAATGGCCACAGAAGATGATGGTGACAGCTTGGGGCTGAGGGAAACCGCGGGAACAGAGCACCCACGGTGTGGGCTGGGCTCAGTCCCCAGGCAGGGTGACTGTGTGGCTGGGATGTAGGAGTGTCAGGTGCTAGTTGGCTGGGGAGGCACAAGCCCCTGTGGGCAGGGGGAAGACAGGCAGCCCTGTGGTTGGTTTATGGGGCCCTGGGGAGCTGTGGAACAAGTGAGGGCATGGTCAGGCTGCATCTGGGGAAGACAAGTGGAGGGGGAAGACAGAAGCTGGGACAGGGCAGGCGGCTGTTGGTGTCGGTGGAGAACTGGGCAGACACCCCAGGTCAGTGGTGACCAAAAGTCTTTTCGGAGGTGAGACCCAGGGTGTGGGTGTGAGTGAAGAGGGCTGAGCCAGAGGAAGTAACTCTCCTGTTTTCTGAAGGAGCTGCCTGATTTCCTTTCCACTCGGTGTCTTCCTGCACCTTTCCTATTTCCATCCGCGCCTTTCTCATTCAGAAAAGAGCATAGGCACAGATGCCACCCACAGCAGACGGTCCTGAGGGACCTTGAGAGACACCAACTGCAGCTTCTGCTGTCCTGGGGCTCCCCCACCCCCAAAAGCTCCCCCACCTCACAGAGGCCTGAGCTAAGCACAGAATATTCTGGAACATTTTCCCTGTACACCCTGGGGGAGTGGACACAGAGCTGGAATTATCACGGTTCATCTCAAAAATGGACACATAGTTTGTATTCTGTTCTGTAATACGTTTTTATTTAAAATAAATACAATGCTTTACATTTTTACCCTGGAGAAAATTTCATGCTGCAGCATCTCATTTAAACTATACTGCAGCACCTTCGAGTGGGTTCTAGTGTTATTATTACTACCACTAAAACTTCCATTTGACATTGATATAGATTTTGGGAGACTCAGAAAAGTGAGGGCCCATCAGCACTCATGCCAGAACCGAACCTTAGGTTGATGGCCAGGTGGGGGTCCTGAGGAGCCAGTTGCTGAGGATCAGGACCTGGGAGGCACCCACTGCACAGTTATTTTATTCATGGGATTCCATCTTCTCAGCAATGCCATCCACAGGCACCATGGCTGTCCTTACACCCTCAAGGAGGAACTGGAGACTTAAAGGTGCCGGGATCCTCTAGGAAGACCTGCTTGGGAGATGCACGGGGTGCAGCCGCTTCCACCGGCTGCTTCTCCAGCATCCACTACTGTCTCCTGGGTGTGGGCCTGGCCTTGGAGAACCAGCTCGATCCCTTGCCCCCTGTGTCCCCTCTGTGGTCATTTGTTAATTGTGCTTTCCTTTCCCAAAGTCAACAGAACAATGCACAAAGCCCCTTTCATTCTGGAGAGCCTATTTATTTGTTTAGATAGAGCTTCAGAGAGTTGGCAGCCTTCACGCAGCTGCCCGCTGCCCATCCCAGGCAGGAAATGGAAACCCCCACACAATCGGCCTGTTGTGTAAAGCACGGTGATGACCATCAGGAGGTGGCTCAGCCTCCCGGGATGGGGGTGTCTGCTTGCTGTGCAGCATCTCCAAATGCTCCCTAGTTACTAGAATCAGTGTGCTCTCCCCAGCCAGGGGTTTTCTTAACAGCCCATGTGCTGACACATGGTTCTCAGCCTTTTTCTGCCTCCATGCTACTCACACTAAACCCTCTGGTCAATGTCAGTGTCGCCTCTCTGATGGTCAGTGATGCTCCTTTTGTCTGTGGGGGCAGCACCCAAGGAATGGCTGGGAAAGTTCTCTCCTCCCAGAGTTCTGGTTCACAGAGAGTCATGGAGAAGGTCCCAGAATAGAAATATCCTACACTGCCACATACCAGCCACATAGCCCCGCCTGCCTGGGGACTGAGCCCAGCCCACGTCCTCAGTGCTCTTCTCCCTAGGTTTAAATTCAGAGCCCTGTTGCCTGAGTTGACCCTGCTGTCACCTTGAATGCACTGGCAGATTTCCATGGGCTTCCAGCACCTCCTCTGTGCCCACTGGGGCCTGTTCTGGGGACGACAGCAGGAGTGAAGAGGGGATGAAAACTGTCCCTAAAGAGCCAAGTGATGTTGAGTGCATGGGGAATGGAACAGCATGATCTGTGGGTACACACAGGCCATGGGGGGCTGACAGGGGAGGATATGGCTGGGCTTCTTGGGGGTGCATGAGGCACATGGAGCACTGTGCTCAAAGGCTGAGACACCAATGAGGAAATGGGTGCATTTAACACACTGACAGCTTTTAAAATGTGCCCTGAGGCAGGTGCCCGAGCTAATCCGCGGTCAAAACAGATGTGTGATATTGATCCCTCCAGGGATAGATGAGACAGCACCACAGACTGAATGCTCACCCGGCATCAGCATCACGCATCCTAATTCTCAAAGTCATCATTCAAATGGGGTTGTATCTACTTTTTAAAGATGAGGAGATTCAGTAATGTTTTTGCAGACACGGTAGAGCTAGTGGATGGCAGGAGCCCCTGTCTCTGCTCAAGGGTCTCTGTCTTAGTCCATTTAGTGTTGCTGTAACAGAATGCCTGAGACTACGTAATTTATAAAGAAGAGAGGGTTTTTTTTTTTTTTTTTTTTGGTTGGGGGATTGCTTTCCAGCAAAACCTGAAAAGCCTGCTAGACAAATTCTAAAAGAGCTCTAACACTTAAGAAAAGAGTTTGATTTGGCTCATGGTTCTGGAGGCTGTGAAGTCCAGGAAGTAGGGTGCTGGCTTCTCGTGAGGACCTTGTGCTGCCCCTAACATGGCAGAGAAGCAGCAGGGGAAGCAAGCATGTGCAAAAGGCCAGCCATGAGAGGCCGC
Source organism: Hylobates moloch (assembly GCF_009828535.3). Classification (NCBI taxonomy): domain Eukaryota; kingdom Metazoa; phylum Chordata; class Mammalia; order Primates; family Hylobatidae; genus Hylobates; species Hylobates moloch. The sequence continues at coordinate 123,430,709 of NW_026652276.1, read as the reverse complement.
CTCAACGTGCTGCAAACTGCTTTTGTGAGGGTGAGTCCATTCCTGTGAGAACTGACCCAGTTTTGTGAGAATGGCATTAACCCATTCATGAGGGTGAGTTCTCAAGACCCAAACACCTCCTGTTAGGTTCCACCTCCTAACACATGAACTTTTGGGGGACACACTCAAAATGTAGCAGTGTCCTTGTCCTCAGGCACCCCTCAGGTGGGGTGAAGGCTGAGCACAACAAAATTGGTGTGAAGACTCATCCGAAATGAATGGGGCACCCTCTTCCCTACAGGAGTGTCCACATAGCAGCTCCAAGCACTCAGCTTCCAGGGCCAGCAAGCTGCACGGGTGGCACCACCAGGCTCCCAAGAGGGCTGGGGGCTGCCAATGACATTTGCACTTCCCTTTAAAGCACCGAGGCACTGAGACTCTGAGGATGATGCCCAGAGGGAGGGTTTGGATGAGGTCCAGGAGGAAAGAAAGCTGAAGTCTCTTTGGGCAGGTGAGGGAGATGGCAGGGGCTTGTGGTTTTAGAGGCTGTGTGAAGTGAGATTGGACACTCAGCTGGGTCAGCCCAGAGGCTGGGTCCTGAGATTGATCTCAGGGCAGCTCCGGGAGACTCCACGTGCCCCTTCTGCAGGATGCTTCCCTCTCATCGAGGCCCATCAGTGTGGAGTGGAGCATCCACCAGGGCCCCCAAGAACTTGGCACTGAGGGCACTGGGAATGCTCAGTAGGGCAGTGCCCAGCCTCAGCATGATGGGTTCGAAGGCTCAAGAGGATGCTCCAGCACCTCCCCTGCCATCCTTACCAGGGCTGGGAGGTGGAGATGGGTACTGGTGCTGCCCATGCAGTGCCCTGGGTTCTACATCTGGATTTCCCAGCAGGGTGGGGTTTCAGGAGTCCCCTTAGAGAACCAGCTAATTCAACCTTATTAATCAGATGGGAATCAAAGGTCCTGGGTGGGGAAGTGAAGAGCTGTATGCTACAGACACATGGAGGTGGTAGGGGCTCCTCCAGCCACCTGGGAAAGGACTCTGGGTGTGAGTCCCTGCTCTGCCAACCTTGGGAGGGCTCCATCCGTCTCCCCGACACTCCCAGGGCCTGAGGAATCCTTGGCGTCTCCTCTAGGTGCAACCCATGTCCCTGTATGCATCCCAGGGGTCGTCCTCAAATATCACTGTGGTCTTGGTGTCCAGAATCTTCTTAGCAGGTGGGGCTCTCCTTTCTTCACCAGCCTGTTGGGATCAGCTCAGCCAGCCTGGTTAAAGGACAAGTGGCTCTGAGCTTTATTGTAGAACTTACTTTGTTTTCCTCATAACTTTCTCTTTCCACGTCTGCAGCTGCCATCGTGTGGGGCTCCTCGAGGATGGGGACCCTCTTCTCTCAGCTCCACACCCCAGCATCAGTCATGGTCTCTCTAAAGACCCCATGGCCTTGAAGCGAACATCACCAGGTGCACCCAGCAAGGCTGATGTCATCTCTGGATTCTCTTTATAACGCTATGGGAACACAGGAAGATAAAGCTCAAAGTGGTGGGAAATTTTTGGTGGCTTTGGATGTTGGAAGTGGTGCAGCTCTGCAGGACCCCAGCTCCTCAGCAAAGCCGTCCTCAGATACTGTGTGTGGGCTGTAGCAAGTCTGTTGATTTCTCATAGGATAACATCCTCCTCAGATGTTACTCTTTGCAGTTTACATAATACTAGACACATATTATTTTTCCTTTATCTTCATACAACCCTACATTTTCAGCATTCTGGGAATTACCACAAGCCCCACTATCTGGTGCCCAGAAAGACACGGGACACCCTTGGAGAGGAGCACTTGGCCTCTTTGCTGTCCTCGGACTTAGTGCAGGGTGGTGGGCACCGGGTGTGGTGGATGGGGCTGGGCAGCAATGATGGTGCTCTTTACTCTTCTCCATTTACCTCCAAGGTTCTTCATGGTCTATGACTCCAAGGTTTGAAATGATCTCATTTACCCCACATGATAGATGTGGCCCTTCCAGATGAGGAGTTCAACAAGACTACATGGTAGAGCAGCCAGAGAATCCACTAGAAATAAGGCTCAAAATAAGGAGTAACCACAAAATAAGGTGATTTATAAAGGCGCATTAACTTGTTTCACTAGAGAGGCAGCATTTTATTGAGTAAAGAGCACTGGGTTTTTAATCTCAGAGCCTATATAGTTAGGGTTCTGCTGTTTGTCTAAAGATCTTGGTCAAGAATGTCTCCTTTCTTCCCTTGTAAAGGGATGAATGGGAATCCCCACCTTAGAATCTCTATGACATTATGAAGCTGGAAGTAAATAAGGGACATAGACAACCTTTCAAAATCAGCAAGAGTTGTCCCAATAGGGTGTTGGCTACAAGAATTATTTCATGAAAGAATATCTCAGGGATCACAGTTGAGCTGAATCTGGATCATTCTTTTGAACTGTACTGAGGAAAAGACAGGAATTTGAGTGCATTTAGGGTGAGCTGGCATTTTCCAGTTCTGCCTCTCCATGCAATGATGCTGTCTGCTGGCCCCAAAGGCACTGTGTTTGCCATCTCTGACCAGAGCCTTGTCAGAGCCTGCTGCAGCTGGGGGGCTGGGCTTGCCTAAGAGCCGGGAGCCACTGGTCCCAAGTGGGCATTACAGGGTTAACTTGTGTCTGTGGCCAAGGCATAGAATCAAAGTAGGATGAGTCACCTCTTGTGCATTTCTTCTTTCAGCCCTCCTGCCACTTTAGAAGTTTCTGATGTTTAATTTCCTCGTTTCATTCCAGAGACAGAGAATGCTGATTCACTATGCAGTGGAACATGCCTAACGTGTCAACAGCTAAATGCCCGGTGACAGTGTGGTTGTCTGGGCAACAGAAGAAGTCACCCACGCAAACACTTAAAGGTGAGCTGTGAGAGTTAAGCAAGCGGGAGCTTTTCACTGAGTGAACTCACGTCCACACGGGGTGCGTGTTCAGACTCACGGGGCAGCTCCAATTATGGGGAAGGTCGGAGAAATTCCAGGCTCTGAGGAGTCCAAGACAGCATTCCAGCTCATTCCTAATTTTATATTCAGGTTCCTTAAAACAAAAACTTCACTATGAGACATTCAAACCCTTTGCATGTTACAGTCTGCAAAGTTTGAAAAGCATTTCCTTCCTTAGTGTCTCTGAGTTGCCCTAAATACTTTCTTTCAACCAGCAGGATAGGGGACACTAGGTTTTTGTGACTACTTAAGTCTTGGCAGCAAGAATGGGGCCCCAGAAGGTGCTAGTGTTTCTGGAACAACTGATATCAGGGCAGGTGTCTTGTGCTTGGCCCCTTTGCGGGCCACTTGCCTGGAGTTATGGGACAGGGATGAGCATGTTCCTGCCCCTGAGGAGGTCATGGTCAGTAGGGGAGGCTGCACAGACAAAACTCAACCCCTGGACTATGGCTGTGGCCCTGGATGGCCTGGAGGCCCAAGAAAATGTTGGGCAAGAGTACCTCCTTTCTCCCTCTGTAAAGGGAGAAATGGGAATTCACACACTGCAGTCACTGTGACAGGATGCGTGGGTGGGGGTGTGCAGGGGACTTGAAGAGGCCACTGCATCCCAACTTTCTCTTCTGCTGATTATTTCCTTTAAATAACTTCTCGTGGATATTGCTTATGAACGGATGCCTTGGTAGGTGGGATGGGGGATGGACGTGAAAATACATAAATCATCATCTCTGTTTGTGGAACTCGAGGTCAGGTGTGGAGAGGGCTGAGTACGTGAAACTGAGTCTCCAGGTTGGGGCATGAGCTGGGGGCTGAAAGGGGCTCTGCCTGTACTGGCAGGGAGGATTCTCTTCTTCCTTGCTCTGTGGTTGCATGTGGCCCGCCAGCCCTTTCTCTGTCACACCATGATGCAGTCATGGGTGGTCCACCCATTGATCTCTGGCATCTGTGGTCCTCCTCAAGGGAGAACACATGTTGGGTCATCTTTATCTCTGATCTTTGTCCCTGCTGTGCCTGACCATGCTGGTGGTCAGCAGGGAGCTAAGCTCACAGGCGTGCCCAGGTGTTTGGCAGGGCAAAGGCCGGGACTGAGACTCTACAATCTTGGGCTTGAGTTTTCCCATCTGTAGGACAGGAGCAGGGCCAGCATCCTAGGTTTGTGGTGAGGACTAGTTAAGGGCCACACCAGGCTCCTGGATGTGGCCGGCTGACCAGGGATGGGTGTCTCACTGGCTCACAACAGGGAAGAACAGAGATTGAGAGTAAATCAATGTGAACTTTACAGCAGTTAGGCAGAGTAACTTCATATCTGTTGAATCTAACAAAAATTGGGATTTGTGTTTTGTCTTCATTTCATTTTTCTAGGACCTTATTTATTTTACAAGAGGAACAGTTTTCAATGGAATGGATATTAAAACACACACCTGGATCCCTTTACCACAGGTGCTTTGAGAGGCACCATCAAGGACAGTGAGCTAACGCAGGTAACTCAGGTAACTCAGGTAACAGGGCAGTGAGCTAATGCAGGTAACACAGGTGACAGAGTCATGGGCTAATACAGTAACACAGGATACTGAGTTAACTCAGGTAATAAAGCTAAGCCAGGTAACCCAGCTTACACAGCCAACACCTGGCAGTGGGCTAACGCAGTTAACTCAGGTGCTCAGCTCGGGCACATCCCCTCGTGAGGTGGTCTGATGGCTGTCTGCATGTGCTCTTGGACGTCTGTGTCCTGGTGCAGGGGAGCCTGGCAGGAGAGGGGACCCTCAGACCCTCCCTCAGCCACACAGGGAAGACATCCTTCACGTGGCTTCAGCCATGGCTGTCAATTGAGTGGTGGGCAAGCCCATGCTCTGGATAGTCTACCTGGTCCTTGGTGAGGTCCAGCCCCACTGACAAGCATTTGGGGTCTGTTTAATTACTCAGCCTGTCTGCTGCTATTTGTCATATGCTAGTATTGGTGTGGCAGCTGCTTCTCTGAGTTCTAGAGCAGGAAATTCCTGGAGATGAGGCCATTGCCACTGGGGGACCCTGCAGCCTGGAAGAGAAGGTGCCTGTGTGGTCCAGCCCTAGTGGCAGAATCTTGTGTCTGCTCTGCGTGTTGCGTCTGCAAGTGTGTCTGCTTGGCTCCTCACTGACAACAGGAGTCTAAGAGATTCCTAACAACTGACTAAACAACACTGAACAACACTAAACAACTGAGCAAATGTTACAGAAATGGGGGAAATTGCAATGAAATTCTGGAAAAGGAAACACGCTCAACTGAGACAACATGGAACCTTGCTTCTGAAGGAAGGTGGGGTGCTGTCCGGAAAGTTCTAGAAGACAAAGCACTAGCAAAAGGCAAGAACATATTGTGAATGACTCAGGAGAGGGATTCTGCAATTATTTTTGTCCACTAGGACAATCCTGTACTGAAGAGAGTGTGGGGCTCTGGGCAAACCCTTCTCTCCCCCGAATCTCATTATTTTCGGTCTATAGTAGGGCAGTAGTGGGTAAGATGCCGCTAAAGTCCCTTCCAGGACCAATGCTGGGAGTTTTCTTTGAAGGGACACGGTGGCTGCTCCTTTCCGCCCTAAGGGCTTCCTCATGCCTCTTCCTTCCTTGCTAACCCACATCATCTCCCTGGGACTTTGCTTGCAGTCAGCTCAGAGGCTGCCTCCACACCTGCATTCCTACTGTGCTGTAAACACAAAGGATTCTTGCCAGATAGGGTGGAGTGGGGTGGGTCTTACCTCTCCTGAGAGAAGCCTATGAACTCTGACTCGGTGAGTTAAGGAGAAACACTCCTCAGGTGTGGAGAACATATATGCTGCTGTGTTGAAGGTGGTGCTGGGCAACACTTAAGTCTCCTCCAGGAGCCCCAGGAGCAGCTGCTGGGGGAATGACCTGCACATGGTCCAGTAACCTGCGTCAGGCTTGCACGATGTTAGGGCCTTCAGATCGATTTAGCTCAAAAATCAAACTTCCTTAGCAGCAAAAACATTCTTTCTCAAACAAAATCTTATATGGAGTCCGAATATATAAAATTTCTATATTAAAGACAGCATTTTGTAAATTTCTTTATAATTTCTCTTTGATGATGCTTATTTATTTGTAATTAAGCCAGTCAACAAAAATGTAAAAGACGTTTTGGTCAACCTGGATACTTTCAGTTGTTTCAATATTCTCCTATCTTCATCTTCCTCATGTGGTTCCAAAAAATTATAGTTCATAAAGATAAGTAGCAATATAATAATTTTTATAATTTTATTGAATAGATATGTCCAGTTTTAAATTTCAGGGAAATTAAAGAACCTCCTAATCAAAGACATGCCTGAAAGAACTTGACTTGAACTCAAAATATCTGAGATGATGGATACGCTAATGACCCAAATCTGACCACTGTACATTATATGTGTGGAAGCTTCGCTCTGTAGCCCATACATATGTACAATTATTATATGCCAATTAAAAAAAGAAATTTGAAATATACTTGTGTAGGAGTCATGAAAGAAGTATTTTTTAAAATTGAGGTAATTCACATATCATAAAATTCACCATTTTAACCATTTTAAGGTATACAATTCAGTGGCTTCTACATTCTCAGTGTTGTGCCAGCATGGTCTCTATCTAACAGCATGGTCTCTATCTATCTTTTATCACCCCCAAAAGAAAACTGTCCCTATTAAGTATGCATATTTTCACTTAAGTTTTGAAGTAGTTACAATATATTAAAATGAAATGGAGGCAAACCGGAATAACCAAGGTGGTTTTAGGTCATGGTAAATGCCGTGAAGGGAAAGTGATAGAGAATGAGAGGGAAGAAAGACACTTGATTTAAGACCCAGATAATGGGAAGGTGTCAGCAATGGAAGGGGCAAAGGACGGGCCTGAAGAGGGGAAAGAGAGGGTGTGCAGAAGCCCTGAGGCAGGAATGAATTCAGCAGGTTTAAGTATAGAAATGAGGCGCCTGTGCACTTGGAAGGGAATGTGCCTGGGAAGGATGGGAAGAGCCAGGGTGGACTGCTGGGGTCTGGGGTGCACTTTAGAATCCCCTGAGCAATGTGGGAGCTCCTGGCCTGAGGCCTAGCCATGGTCGCTGGCAAGCTCTGCAGGTGATCCTAGTGAAAAGCCGGGACACAAATACCTGATGGCCGCTGATGGATTTGAGAAGCAGATATGCAAAAATGGTCTGTGAGCGTCAACCATAAAACTCAGGAGTTGAGCTTGGTTTCTTCTCAGTCTATGCATATAACACCTTTAAAATGTTTCTTTCTGACATTATGAATCTTGACTTCATGAAACTAAGAAGAAATATAAAGAAAACAAAGTTATTTTGGGTGAAATGTTGTCATGCTGGGTCATTAGCAGTTACAGAAAAAAAAATATCCCATTATCTCCTTGCTAACTATTTTCCAACAATGTTAAAGATTTTATGACATTTATTTTATTGAAAATAATCAGTGCCTGCTGGCTTGGCAGGCAGCTGAGAGGAAGGCACTGTCCCCAGAACCCTCTGCTGCAGCCTCTACCCAGGTCCAGGGGCTGCCGTTCCTGCATCTGCTCTTATCCCCACAGGCGCTTTTGTAGCGGGTGTTAGTGGTTCTTGGCTGATTAACAAAGGTAAGTTTAATTCTACCCTTCGATGGGAACACGGAGATTCAGTCTTATCTGATGCCTGCCAGCTTCAGGCTCTTGGGTCTAAATTATGGGAATTTGGATTTCCTTGGCTGTCCACCATCAGAAATCAGTAGATTTCTGCAAAGGAAACCAAGCAAGACTCCAGCTGTCCAGGTACCATCTGCCAGAAGTGGGTTGATGCTGCTTCTATTTACAAAAATATTGGCTGTGGAGCGTGTGTCTGTCCCACAAATCCAAGGCTTTCTAGCCTGGCCCTGGGGGTCCAAAGTAGGGAGGGAGTTCAGCTGTGAGGCACAGGCCAAGCCTGTGCTGTGCCTGGGGGAGATGCTCAGGGACCCGGCAGCCACTCATGGAAACTCTGCATGGCACGTCCTCAGGAGAAATCCAGGCCACCCACAGCCTGTGGGGCCGTAAGCGGACAATTTTCTGCTTTGAGTCTCAGTTTCCTTGTCTGAAAAAGGGCCTGATGATGGAGCTTGCTTCTTAATTTCAGCTGTGTTTGTCCTATGCTCTGCCACATTCACTGGGGCAGCTTGGTTAGAAGCAACCCTGGCCCCGACCCGATCCCTCTCACTGTGGGGTCCTGGCCAGTTCTCTATTGGGATGGGAGCCCCCAGCCAGGCTGATCCACAGCTGCCCTCATGGGATTGGTTGAGTGACGCAGCACTTTGGCCGCCATCCCCTGACCACGCCTGGCTCCTAGTGCCCTTGGGGGTCCTGAACTTTTGGCTGTGGGAGCAGAAGTCCCAAGGGAGGCTCTAAGAATAGAGTCCTTTCCAAAACTCTCATTTCCAAAGTCTGAAGTGACTTTGCAATACTAAATAAATATTGAACAAAGTTGACCCTGTCTCTCCTGCCAGAATTTCTAGCTTCTTTTTTTAAAATCCATGCTAATAGCTTCTGGAACTTTTCCTCTGTGAGAAGCCCCCTCTTTTTCAGAATACTTGCTGAAAAGTCGATGTCTCGTAAAAGACAAATGCATGAAACTACCAGGAACTTAGGAAGTCCAAGGGAGTCTGAGAAAAATCGTAACGTGGTAAGAAAATCTTAAAAAATATTTTTATTAGCTTCTTGAGTAATGGAATTTAGTCAGGACTTCAGACAGAGCCAAATATGAAATTTGTTGTTATTTAATATTATCCAACATGAAGCTGCTCTCCATTTTAAGCAATGGTTTAAATGTTAATTTTCATTAGAGATCTTTCTGCTTTCAGGAAAAATAACAGTCAAACCTAGCACAAACTTGATTAGGTGATTGTTTTGCTTAAAATCCCCAGAGATTTAAGGTTAGCGATTTCATTCTCATTGTCCTTTGGCTCTGACCGAGGCTTCTCACCTTTCAGTCTTGCTGTTGACTACTGCCTACTGTCTACCTGCCTCCACTCCATGCCTCCACAACCGCCCCCAACCAGTTTCCAACTGGAGGGGACTGGCTCCTCCATGGAACCCTGGAAATCTTGCATATATCCACCAGGCCATGTGGCAAGACTGTCACTGTGGCTAAATCCAAATCTTTGCAGAGGTCTTGTGGTCCTCTTAGACCATGGGATTGATCATGGAGGCTTATGAGAAGCTGCCATTTCTCAGTTGCTTCCCTGGGATTGAGGAGGCTGTGGTGAAAGTTTCTCATGGCCTCCTGGTTTCTGACGAGGCCTTCCTTTGGGCACAGCTACAGGTGATAGAGCTGCTTTGCCACAGGGTGGCAGGGTGTCCCATCCCTCATTCCTGTTGCTGTTGTTTCTGTGCTGTCTTGAACAGGGACCTGGGGAGCTGGCACGTGCAGCTCCTTTTCTTTTTGCCGTTCATGGGCGCAGTAAACTCTCCCGGCCTGAGAAGGGCTCCTTGTTTCTCTGCCTGCTGAATCAGTCCTGTCAGCCTCTGCTTTGTCGTGAGCTTGATATCTCCTCTCCTCCCTGCTCCCGGCCCCCTCCCTGAGATTCAAGTCTGTGTCTGGGGCTCTTCACTTGCTCTGTGGCACCTCTTTCTGAGATGCTGCTTGTCTATCCTAACTTCAAACTGTGGAGTGGTCTGTCTTCTCTGTAGTGTCTTTGCTCTGCCCTGCCCAGCTATGGGCTGGAATCTCCAATATTTCAAGTGATGAAAGTGGTAGAATATGTCACCTTTGAAAATGGGGAACCTGCCCTGTCTCCCTCAGCCGCACAAAGCACCAGCAGGGGCAGGACACCAGGGGTCTGGGCTGAGGTCCTTTTCAGCTCTGAAAGCTCAGTATCCATCCAGAAGCACATCAGTCTCCTTGGGAGCTTTAGAGCAGATGACAAGATTGTTGGATACAGGTGGCCAAGGGAGCCCTTTTTTCTTGGGACATTGAAGAAACAGATTAAAATGCTACCTGCACATGTGGTACTTAAAACCCCACTGTGCTCCTGAATTCCCTCATTCGCAAAATAGTAATACTAATATTTATCTCTCTACCTGTTGAGAGGACCCCAGAAAGGTGTCTAGGAAGACACTCTGCCACTCCAGGACCTGCCACCACATGTCCTATGGGAAAAGCACGGACATGGGATCCGAAAGATCCTAGGTCTTGCTCTAAGTCTCTCCCTCAACAGGTGGGAGAAAACCTTAGTTTTCTTATGTACCATATGAATGTAGCATTAATAGCTAACTTATGAGGTTTCTGTGAAGATCAGTGAGATTATTAGCAAAAATATGTATGAAAGTTCCCAGGCCATAGGAGGCACGTAATAAATGTTAACTGAATTGATGTTTGAAGTTGTAGGCTTTGCACATCCTATTGGCTTAAATTTGATTAGAGATACGTGCTCTCGCCAGGAAATAAGTACCTAACACTCCTACCACATCGTCTTAGGAAGGCAGTGTGGAGCTGCTTGATGGCCTTCTGAGTTACATTTCTTCCCTAGAAGCTCATCGGCCAGAGTTGCAAAGTTCTGCTGCCTGAGCCACCTGAGGGTTGTGTCTACTCTGCTGGTGCCCATCCATGCTGGGGCAGAAAGGACCATAGCTGAAGCTCAGAGGCTGTGACTGGAGCCATGACAGGAAGGGCAGGCTGCTGCTTCTGCAGGGCCAGAGGCCTGGGGGAGAGGCCCCAGAGCTCAACACAAAAGCCCAGATGAAGCCCTAGTGAGGCCAAGTCCTGTCTGAGACTCTGCCATTGGGGTTGCCTGTGAGTGGCTGACACTGACCCCTGCCCCCAGCCCCTTTATTGGGATTCTGCTGTTCTCATCCCTGTCGCCTGGTGCAGCTCCACACATTTGCTCAGAAAGAGATCCCCCAGCAGCTTAGAGTTCAAGATTTTCTTGTTGGAAAAACACAACTTTTGGAGAAAATAAAAATGGCAAAATGCTAAATGCTGGTGTGAGCCAAGCATGTGTCAGGCGTGTGTCAGGCATGTCAGGTGTGTGTCAGGTATGTGCCACGCATATCAGATCATCCTCTGTGTTGTTTCTATGGTTCCTCCCCACCATGTTGTGAAAGACGCATCATTTTTCCCACGTTGAAGAGAAAGTGGAGGCCCGAAGGGTAAAGTGTGTGTTCACCTTGCATAGCCCATAGAAGGCAGGCCCAGGATGGGTGGCCCTGGTCCTGCAGACTCTGAATTCCTTTGCAGTGCTGTGATCACACTCATTGTAATCATGATGCCATAGCCACTGGCACTTGCGTAGCTCTCTCAGCCTTAGAGACTGTCCTCCTGACACTACGTCCTTGTATATTAACTTAGCCCAGTTGGTAGACAAGCTGGTCATACCCATCAGATTGTGAAAGAAGCCCATGGGAAGTTGGCTGCCCTGCCCTGCCCCTGCCACCTGGGGAAAGGTTGGGAGGAGAGGACTATTGGAGCCACCCATAGGAGAGCCAGGTTGGGACTGCCAATGCAGACCAGGTGTGGTGATGCTGTGTGGAGAGTGCCTCTTCCTCCAGGAGAGTGGCTCCGTGTTGAAGAGGACTGAGAATGTGGTTGGAACAGGCAATGAGAACCGTTGTCAGCAGGATGTGCCCATGCTAGGGAGCCTGGTCCTGAGACCAGGGGTGTGGGTGTGCGGGGAGGGGAGGTGCAGGAGGTTGGAGGTGGCAGAGGAGATGGACCAGCTCCTTCACTGCATCGGTGGTCCCGATGGTCGACAGGTTGGGCTGGATGGGGCTGGCAGTGGACAGAGAGAGGAAGTATGTCTCCGAAGGGCAGCACAGAGCCATGTGCGCAGCCAAGGGGCATGCAGGATCCTGAAGCCAGCTCAGAGATGGTGTGTCTGGGTAGCAGGGAACTGGGGCATGTTGCAAAAAAACAAAACAAAACAAAACGGGAAGTGGGGCATGCAAGAGCCTGGATGGCAATGATCTATTAAAGATGGAACTCTGGGCTTCCGATACATGACCTGGGGCCCGGAAACATTTGGGTGCCCCACAGGACAGAGCACGGTGTGGCAGGCTGCTTGAAAAGATGACCTCGAGGGGAGGGGAAGGGAGGCTGGAGAAGGTGAGACTAAGCTGTGGGAAGTCCCTGCGGCTGACAGCTCCAGGTGTGAGGCCTGCGGTTCACAAACAGGTTCACACCTACAGCTGCTTTCACCTGGGTCCCAGAGGACCCTGAGGTTCAGGAAGTCTCCTGGAATTGCCTGGGGTCACAGGACTTGTGGGGGCAGAGGTCACCAGGCCTGGCTGTGCCCTGTCCTCCCATCCCCTCTACCGACTGGACACTTGATTTCCTGTCTACTGCAGAGGGACATACAGGGGGAGGGGCAGGGGTGCAGAGACTGTGGGGTAGAGAGTGCTTTATGACACGTTTACCCTCACATGATCAATAAGCGCTTTTACCTTAGACTCTCAGAGGCATTTCAAAAACAACTTTCCCAGTGTCAAAATGAGTGAAGTCAGAAGCTGAAGCAGGCATGTCCCGGCTCCCTCCAGTGTGTGCGTCTTCCTGGCGTCACTGGTCTCCTTGCCCTGCTGGCAGCTCCACACCGGCCCCTCAGCCTGGAGGCAGCAGCCCCAGTGGTTGAGCCAGGGGTGCTCCCCCAAGGACCCTGTGCATATCCAGTCTAGGGAGAACCTAGGCTGGCAGACGATGAAGTCACTTTTATTTCTATTAAATACTGTGCGGCCTGGAATAGGGACACATGTACAGATTTTAAACGGCCAAGACGGTTCAATGATGTGTCAAAGACATCTGACAGGGGTCACCTGTGACAGCAGCTGAGGTTGACCTTTGATGTTGGAGAGTACACAGGACACTTGAGTTTCTTCTTACCCATGACACAAATTCAAACCCAGAAAGAAAGTTAAGCCCTTTTTAGTCCTTCCTAGTTTATAAGTGTGGACCTATTTTCTTCTGAGCTGGGGGAAGCAAAAGATACTGTAGAATTTAGCTGGGAAGCGCACATTCTCTGAGGTCTGATTGTCCGCTCTGGTGCCAAGGATGCTCCTGAGTGCTCTCTGGCCGTTCCATAACCAGCTTTGACGTGGGGCATTCAAGGACGTCCAGGGACAAGGCTCACCTTTGGATGTCAGCCAACCTGGGGAGCAAAGATTCCCCAGGCAATGCAACTGTTCAGTCCCATCCACAAATGCTTACTGAACACCTTCTACAATTAGTCATTACACCTCATGGAGTGACAGGGACGTGAGGAATCCAACCCCAGGGGTCTGGGGACCAGGCATACGTGTGTGTGTGATGTTAATGATCGCCTCAGGAGGTGGAGCAAACTCCTCACTCCTCAGGTTGGGGCACACAGAGCAGCTTCCATCCACAGAGCACAGCATGGAAAATGGGAAGGGAGAGGCACTCTGTGGTGGAAAAACTAACAGGACCTCCTCCCGGTGGTCAAGGCCAACACCCATAGTGATGAGTCACACTGACAATGTGTACCGTTTATGTGATGTGAGGCCCTTCACCGCTGTGGGCTTCCTCCCCAAACCCATATTCCAGTCTAATCATGAGAAAACCATCAGACAAACCCTATTTTGGAGACATTCTACAAAATACTTGACCAGTCCTCCTCAAAACTGTCAAAGTTGTCAAAAACCAGAAAAACTCTGAGAGCCAAGAACTGCCAAAAGAGATATGACAACTAAATGTCCTGTGGTATCCTGGCACAGGAGAAGAACATTAGGTAAAAACCAAGGGAACCTGAGTAATTGATCAATATTGGTTCATTAATTATAACAGATGTGCCATACACATGTAAGACATTAATGATAGGGGAAACTGGGTATGGGTTACATGGAAACTCTCTTCACTATTTTCATAAATTTTATTTAATAAATTTGTGACTTTTTAATATAAATCTGTTCTGAAATAAAAAGTTTATTAAAAAAGACCACTCCATCCAGTAGGTAATAGCAGGTGACCTGCCAAAGAGGTGGAGCCAGTTGGTGGCTGGAGGCAATCGAGATGCTCGGGGGATGGTGAAAGATGCATCTAAGACATGACAGTGATGAGGCAGTGTCCCAGACACCAAGGGCGACACCCCCAGGAACCTGGACCCTTTACGGTGGCTGAGATCCTTGCAGGATCAGTACAATGAGAGTTATTATGGCTACTCTGACCCATCAGTCACCATGCTTGTGAGATTGGCAGGAACCTGGGATAACATAAAGCTATGAAGGCAGAGGCTCGAGAAACCTGAAGAGTAGAGCCAAGGTCATGTTGAGATCAGAGCTCACAGCTAACAGATAACACAGCAAAGGCAGGAAGCCCAGCACGAGTGAGGGGCATCAGTGATGGAGACACCAAGACGACAATAGAAGGGGTCCAAAAGGGTCATCCTGAAAATTAAGTTGATGTAAGTGTCTACTGGAGAATTTACCTTTCCTTTGTATCGGCAATCAGCATGCTTGCTCTTTCTGACATAGGGATCCAAGTTCATTCATTAAAACCAATCTTAGACATAGGAGAGGACTGCTCTTTCTGTCAGATGAGTCCCACTAGAGCCTGAAATAAAGCCAAAATGCAAGTTGGCAGAACTATGGTTTGGAGAGAGACAGACTGCACACACATTTGATAGTGTTTAGTTCCTAGATGGAGCTGTTCCTGAAGTCTGCACCTGAGCTTGCGGTATAACTTTTGTTTGTATTTTGCTTAAGCCAGTTCTAATGGGATTTATGCTACTTAGAATAAAAGGGTCCTGAGAATCTTTCTACTACTGAGAAAGATCGCAGAATAGCGAGTGCTTCTGTCCCCAGAGGCACTCCTGGGAGGCAGTTTGCAAATACGTTGGGGAGGAGATGAGATTTTCTGAAGTCAGATTGTGGTGAACAGGGCATATCCTCAGGAAAGTACAGAATGCCACAGCTAGCCAGGCTGTGAAAGGCTCTCTGGAGCCTGGAATGCCATCATTGTTCTGAGATTTTGCATCATGTCTAAAGTCACTGTCTTGTCCTCCTAACAGGAGAATGGAGTCCCAGAAACCTAGGAGGAGAAGATAAAGTGTCAGCCTCTCGGCGTCTGCAGTGTTGCCAGGAAAAGAGCTCTGATCCCAGGGGCTTGCCCACTTCCACAGGTAGGAAGCATCCCTGAGAGGACTGGAACATTAGCATATCTCAGATCCATCTGCAAAACTTTTGCAAACATGGAACTCCCTCATTCTAATCTTATCAGCAACTTCCAGAGCTGAACGTTGATTAATCTGAATACAAAGAGCATTGAACTGCTTCATAGTAAGCATTAACAGGAGGGTGTTTCCTTTATCAATGAAGCTTGATGGACCCATGATGATCTAGTGCATTCTCCTCCCAAAAATCAGGATCATCCTCTGCATATGAAGGAACAGACAAGCGCTCAGCTCTACCACTTTGGAGAAGTGGGGATTGGACATCATGAGGCTTCAATTGTATCTCTTGGATGACCAAGGAAGGCTGGATTTCTGCATCTAAAAAATGGAAGCACAAACTGTACAACAAATACTCTCCATTCAAGTTGAAGTTCTCAAATAAGGTATCCAATTAACCGATGTATTAATGACATTGAAAATAATAATCTCATAGGAAGATTCCAAAAATTTCTGATTTTATACCTAGCAAAAACTTCATACACTATGTTTGATTTGTATGTAGAACTCAGGGTGAACATGCCAGTGACAGTGGCAATGAGAGGGGTAACTGGGGGCCAGAAGTAGTCTGAGGGAGAGGAGAGGAGAGGGCAGAGCATGCTCAGGGAACCATGAGCCATGCAGGATAAGCAATAGGGCAGAATAAACAGGACATACCCATCTGTTTATTCTCTCTGTATAATGTTTTGATTCTCTTTGTACCCTAACTAACCAAGGCACAGCTCAGGAAGTTGCTGCCAGGATTAGAAAAAGGGAGTTGCACATTCTCAGAAAGCAATAGTACAGTGCAAAGAATGGGAATTAATCCCCCCAGCACACTTGACTCAGCCCCTAAAGAACTTTGTGACCTTGGGCCAGGCAGGCAGCTCCCAGGCTTCTGTTTTGTCATTTTTGACCTCTTCTGGCTGCAGTGATTCATTTCCAGATATAGGTTGCTTCAGCTCATCTCAAACTCTTCTTGTAGCCTGTTCTTTGAGAAATGGTAATGTATCTCTTGAAAAGTTTCTTTTTCTTGCAAAGTCACCCAATTCATGAGTTAATGAGGTCCCACCAGTGATACGATTGCAGAGTCACAAATATCACTAACTGAAAGGAGTAGAAGGAAGGTGGGAAATGCAGACACACCATGAGTGGGTGGCTTCCAGGAGATACCTGTGAGACCAGCCCTGTGGTGGGCCAGGTCAGAAGGACTTCTGCTTAGACTAGATGGAAGCTTCTCAGCATTCTGAGGAGTACCACCATCTGACTGGCAGTTTGAAGGTATCACTTGGGCTGCTGTATCAAGAATAGACTTCAGAAGACAAGGTTGAACGTAGCAAGACCAGTGAGAAAGGTGCCATAGCAGTCCAAATGCAGGGTGGGAGTGGAGATAGGAGTTATATTAAGGAGAGAGTCACCAGGATTTGCTGATGGGTTAGGTGTGGGCTGTGGAAGAAAGATCAAAGTCAAGAATGACTCCAGTGACATTGTCCTAAGCAATTGGAATGATGAAATCACAGTTATTGAGATGGGGAACCTGCACATGGAGTGAGTCTGGAGGAGAGATTAGTTGTTTGGCTTTGGACATGCTGAGTTTCAGATGTGTTTTGACACACATGTGGAGGAGTTATGCTTGAATATCTGAGTGTGACCGTTGTATTGAGATGTTCCTATCCTACCTCTTCCTACCTCTCCCCTGCAAAGGACTGACCATTGTATCTTCAGTGCCCCCACAAGGCTCTGTGCAGATTCCTGGTATGTCACATTTATTTCAAATGGCTTTACTGAGATGTAATTGATATATCATATAGTTCATCCATTTAAATTGGACAATTGAATGGTTTTTAGTATATTCACATGTGATCATGTGTACCATGGTCTATTTTTAGAATATTTTTGTCACCCCTTCCCCTCTAAAAAACCTCATAGCCATTAGAAAACATTCTCCATTTCCTAGCATGGTATTTTAAGATAGTGACAATTCCTATTTTCAAGTCTGTCAGTAAGCCTCTTAATGGTAGAGACTCCCATGTTGTTTGTTTTTGCATTTCACCCTATAACAATTACTCAAAAAACCTTTTGTATGAATGAACTACAGTTTGAAAAGTATGACCCCAAGATTGTGTGTCTTTAAGAGAGAACCAGCCCTTTGCATTCCGGTGCCCTTTGTATGGCTGCATTTTTCAGATCTAGTTGAGAAACCGATGGGAGAATATGGAGATAAGTCTCATTACTCTTTTCTTTCTTGGCTATACTTCTCTAGCATCTGTTGTAAACAAAACAGAAAAGAGTCTTTCTAAACCTGGTGAAAATATCTCAAATGCAAGGAAACCAGTGATGAAAAATGCAGTATCAAAGTTCGGGCTGTTTTAAACACATGGCATAAATCACATCTGCTCATTAAACTCATTACAAAGAATGATAACAAAAGCAAACAGATGTCTGAAAATGTCTTGGGAAAAATAAAGTAGCTGATAAAATCTTGGTTTTAACTGTTTTATGTCATAAGGATGGATATAATTTGATTTGGGACAAATGTTTCTGGACTCAGACTACAGATTTGGAGCTGAAGGCCACTACCAAGGCAATCTCCTCTAACATCTTCATTTCAGAGCTGATGAGCTAGATAGTCATGCCCTGTGACCTCTCAGCAGGTTATGGCAGAACTCGCCCAAGAGCAAGGGGCATAATATATTAATTAGTTTAAACTGATATGCATTATGTACTAACAGGGTCTGGGCAGACCAGTAGCATCTAAATATTATTCTAAGGGTCAGAAGCTTTTTTTTTTTTTCCAATAAAGCCTTATGCTTAAAACAATAATTATGGCAGAATCCTTCTGATGGAACCTGGGGGGTGGACTGCTTTTTCCCTCTGCTGCTGCAGCCCTGACCTGGTTTAGTGTGTCCTGGGACTGTCCCTTTGACATCCCTCCTCTGTGTTTTTCTGAAATACAGGACCCATCCGCTGTATATAGTCACTAGTTTACTTGCTTCTCTTCCCTCCTAAACTGTGGAATCTCTCAACATAATGATTGTGTCTTACACAAAACTGCGTAACTCAGTTTCTGAACTCAGGAAATATTAACTTTGTTCTTTGACTCGCCAGGTTCTTTTCAAGGTGTTGGTGACACAGATATGAGGAAAACAGAGTTGACTTATGGTGATGGAGCTTACATTCTATGGGGCAAGAGTGAGCAGAGGATAAATCATCAAATAAAGAACCTACTATAGACACATATTGTGGGGAAAATACAGCAGCAGAAGATAATAGGAAGTGTCAGGACATTTGGAGTGGCTAAATTTGCTGTTTTTTTTTTTTTTTTTTTTTCCAGAAGGTGGACAAGAAGACATCTTCAATAAAGTGACATTTATATAGAGACATAAAGAAATGAAGGGGGAGCCATGCATATCAAGGAACATAAGTGCAAAGGCCTTGAGTTAGAATCCTGTAGGGTGATTTGTAGGAACAGTAAGGCCAGAGAGGAACACAGCTGGAACAGAGTGAATTAGGAGATGTGGACAGAAAGGTTGCAGGGAGTCAGGTTATTTAGGACTCTGTAGGCCATTGTAAATATTTGGGATGGGACACCAGGCAGAGGAGTAACATCATCTCATTTCAGTATTGAAAGGTTCACTCCAGCTACTCTGTTGACAATAGATTATAGAAGACTGAACATGGAATCCAGGAGACCAGTCAGAAAACTTCTTCAGGAATCCAGCACAGTAATGGCAAATTCATCCTTCCTCTTTATTAGGCCTCTCTGCTCCACATTTTTCATTGCCTACATTCCAATCCATCTGCAAATCCTTTGGCTGTACCACCTAAATATGCTCAGAATCTAATCACTTCTTATCACCTCCACTGTTCCCCATCTAAGTCACCCTCATGTCTCACCTCATTATTGCCATTAGCTTCCCAGCTTCAGTCCTCTCTATTGCTTCCTCTTAACGCAATAGCCTGTGGTTCTTTGAAAATGTCAGTCAGAAGCAGAAAATGGCAGAGTAGGGAACTCTAAAACTGTTTCTTCACTAAAGCAACAATAAAGTTGGCATAAACTATTAGGATTAACTTTTTAAAACTAAGGAATCTAATAAAAAATATACAACAATGAAAGAAGTGTTTCACCAAGAAAGAAGCTCCTAAATTTCAGCAAAAGAGTATTGTGGTGCTTTAACTTACCTATACAATTTACCACTTTCCAGCTTGGTGGTAGCTATAGGGCTGGCTGCCCATGTTATTGACATAACTTGATGGCCCCAGAGGAGGCACTTAGTCTTAAACAATTATGACTGTATGTCTGTCTGGTGGCTCCCTGAGTGATTGGTGAGGGAATTCCCTATGTTTCACATGCCTCTGAACTTTCTCAGGCCTGAAGCAGCCTCCTAGGTGGCATTTAAAGAAATGATTTAAGCAAACATACTCAATGCTGCTGCCTGGGGAAGGTTATAACAGAGAGCAAAAGCAGCAGACAGACTAGAAAGGTTAGGAAAAGTCAGGGAAAGAATATAAATGTGAGAATAAATATTTTAATAAATTCCACGTAATTGGATAACCTGGAAGTCCACACAAATGCCCAGGACTAGACATGCTCAGAAAAGACTGGAGAACACCATGTACTTTCATCTCTGGCTCCTGTCTTTAGGCTCCCGTGAAGCTGAAAGTGGACATTAAGCAAATGTAAATGGCCTAGCTAAGCATTAAAGGAATACTCAAACACATAGCCAGTCCACAAAGACTTGAAGTATTTTTTGTTACATTGGGTTTAGGCATTTAAGAAAATCTCTGTTAAATCACCAGCTGACCAGTAAGTTAACAGAACTGGAACTTTGGTGACTACGCATAACAGAGAAAACAGTCTTATAAAAAGAATTAGAAGAGTCACTAAACAACTACAACCTACAAGTAGCAACAGCAAATCCTGGGAAGAAGAAGATTATGATTTCTAGAGTTACACATTATGATATTCAAAATGTCCAATTATCAAAAATTTACAACCCATGCAAAGAAACAAGAATGTATGGCCCACTCACAGGAAAAAAATAAATGAACTGAAACAGTCCCCAAGAAAACCCAGACGTTGGATTTACTATAAAAAGACTTTAAATCAACCATCTTAAATATGCTTAGAGAGATAAAGAAAAACCATAGACAAAGGAGACCATAAATATGATGCCTAGACAAATAGAGATTACCAACAAAGATAGAAAATATAAGAATAGACCAAACAGAAATTCTGGAGCTAAAAAAATGCAATCTGAAATGAAAGCTTCACTAGAGAGATTCAGCATAAAATTTGAACAGAAAGAAGAAAGCATCCTCAAAATTTCAAACTAAACTTAAGATAGCTCAATGTAGATTATTCAATTTGAGAAGCAGAAGTGGAAAGAAATGAAGAAAAATGGACATACCTTAAGAGACCTGTGGGACACTATCAAGTGTACCATTATATAAATGCATAATGGAAATCCTAGAAGAAGGAAAGAAAGAAGCAGAAAAGTTATTTCAAGAAATAATGGCCCAAATTTTTCAAATGTGAGAAATAACATAAATCAGCATATCAGGGAATCTCAATGGACTTTTAACCGAAAAAGCAAAAAGACTCCATTACGCATTATAATTAGACTTTCAAAAGGAAAAGCCAAAAAAGAATCTTGAAAGCAGGAAGTAAGAAGCAACTTGTCATGTTTTTGTACAACGAATCTTAAATGAATAAGAGTCAACATCTCATCAGCAAGCATGAAGGGCGGAAGGAAGTGGGATAATATATTTAAAGTGCTGATAGAAAAAAAACTGTTAACCAAGAATTCTGTCTGGCAAAACTAATCAATGAAGAAGAAATTAAGACATTCTCAGATAAATAAACTTTGAAGAAGTTCATCACTAGTAGGCCTGTCCTACAAGAAATGCTAAAGGTATTCCTTGAGGTTGAAATAAAACTACACCAGACAGTAACTCAAAGCTTTATGAAGAATTGAAGAAAACCAGTAAAGGCAACTACAGAGATAAATATACAAGCTAATATTATTGTATTTCTGGTTTGTATCTTCTCTTTTCTTTTTCTTTTTTCCCCTATATGGTTTAAAATTCAAATGCCCAAAATAATATAAATTTGTGTTACTGGGCACTCAATGTGTAAAGACAAAATCTGTGACAATAATAACATAAAGAGATGGATGAGGCTATATAGTAGCAGAGGTTTTGTACACAATTCAGGCTAAGAGGGTATTGATTCAAGCTACATTGTTATAAATTTAATATGCTAATTACAATCTCCAGATTGTGCGGTAAAAAATAATTAAAGAAAATAACTTAAAAAAAGTGAAGAAAATAAAAACTATGCAGAAAAGAAAATAAGAATTGAACAGAAATGGACTAGAAAAAATCGATTACACAAAAAACAAACCCATAATGAAGGAATTGAGAAAAAATATACAAAATCCATGGAATATAAATAGCAAAATGAGAGAAGGAGGCCTTTCCATGACAGTAATTACTTTAAAAATAAATGAATCAAACTATTCAATTAAATGGCAGAGATTTTCAGTATGTATTAAAAAATGTGATCCAACTATATACTATCTAAAAGAGACTTATTTTAGCTATAAAGACATAAAAATGCTGAAAATAAAAGGACAGATAAGATATTTCATGCAACTACTAATCAAGAGATCTGGAACATCTCCACTATTATTAGACAAAGTAGATTTTAAATTTCTTTTCTTTGCTTCCAAAAGCTTTATTTCAATTTGATCCAAGGCTTGGGAGAGTGCTCCAGGGTAGTTAAAAAGCTGCCAAGTGGCTGGCAGGAGAGGCTTAGGCAGAAGCCCTGTTACTTTGCAAGGGGCCCCCCAGAAGTCACTGGGCTCAGTAGGCTCCTAGTTGTACTTGAAGATGAGCCTTTCAAAGAGATACTTGCCCAGCCCAGCCTCCAGGCCAGCCAGCCTGTGGAGGTTGGTCAGGTGGTCACCCATCTTCTTGATGAGTTTAACTTCCTCATCTAGGAAGTGACTCTCCAGGAAGTCACAGAGATGGGGATCTCTGCAGGCAGAACTGAGGGCATGAAGATCCAAAAGGGCCTAGTTCAGATTTTTCTCCAGGGCCATTGTGGCTTCCATGGCATCCAAAGTTGTACCCCACTTATCTTGAGCCGGCTTCTGGATGTCCTGGAAGACAGCATGCTGCCACACTGGTTTTGTATCTTCGAGCAATGCTTCGTGCTCTCATGCTTCTCCTCAGCTGATTTGCAGAAGAAGTGGCCCATGCCTTCCAGAGCCACATCATCATGGTCAAAATAGAAGCCCCGAGAAAAATAGGTTTAGAAGACCCACAAGTACAAATTGACCAGGTGGTTGATGGCTGCCTCCACGTCAGTGGAATAATTCTGATAAATCTGGGAGCTCATGGTTAGTCAGCAAGAAGGAGCTAACTACAAAAATGGTGTTGGCTGGTCCCAGAAGCAGGAGATGACCAAGAAGATGGTCCTCAAGGTTGAAAATGGAGAGAAGATTGGAAGGTGGCTGGAGACTGGAAGAAAGAGAGTTCCTGGATCTGTTCCATCCAAACACTGTTGAAGCAAGAGACAGATCCACGGGACTGCTGAATGTGCTGCCTAGACTTTAAAATGTATCATAGAAGACAAGAAAATTGTGTATTCAAAAAAGGTTAATCCATCAAGAATATATACAATGATAAACATACCTGAACGTAAAACAGAACCCCCAAGACACATGAAACAAAAATTGACAGAAATAAACTGAGAAAAAAAAATTCTACAATAATATTTGTAGACTTTAATATTCCACTTTCAATAATGAATAGAACAAAGAGGCAAAATGTCAGTAAGGAAATAGAGGACTTAACACTATAAACAATTGGAATTAGTAGACATATAAATAACACTCCACTACCACAAACACCAGAATATGCATTCTTCTCAGGTGCACATGTAACATTCTCCAAGCTAAATCTTATGTTAGGCCACAAAACAAGTCACAGTAAATATTAAAAGGTTGAAATCATACAAAGTATTTTCTCTGACTACGAAGGAATGAAACCAGAAACCAGTAACAGAAGGATAACTGGAAAGCTCAGAAACGTGGAAATTAAACAACATACTCATAAATAAGCTATAAGTCAAAGAAGAATTTAGAAAATACTCTTTTTTTTTTCAGGATAGATAAACTCCTCTTAGGAAGCGGGCAACAAACAGCTGCAGACAAAAATATACCTTATAACAGCGACCCAACATGCTAGAAGATTTTCCAGTTTAAAAGACACAAAATCCTAAAATGTGAAACTACAGAGGAGCTCAGAGGCCACTGTCCAAGTCTGTCACAGTCCTCTATATGGCAAAGATGAAGAAAACTGGTAACCTTTTTAGGGGTACCAAGGATCTCAGTTTGTACAGTCTTTATAAATGCAGAGCAGGATGTGGCTTTCCCGCACTCATTTCACCTCCAGGCATCTACAGCAACCCCACATGGCTCCCCTCTGTGCTCATGAAATAACTTGAGGCCAGGGTCTCTCAGCTTTAAAGCCTTGGAATCCTATGCATAGTTTGTTTGTGTGTAGATATGCAGTTTGAAGGGTAGCTTCTGTAACAAGGTGTCGAACTCCACAAAAGTTCAGTATCATGCCACTGGATCCCAAGTCCATCTCCACAGACCAGGGTGCCGCTCAGGTCAGTTGCTGTGGTAACTGCAGCAGATGGTTCCTTTAGAGATGGAGTCCAAGGATGTCATGGCCAAGGCACAGAGTTTTATATCAACTGAAGAAAGTGAAGACCAGCCAGAGAGGCTGCAGTTCGGGGAATCCAGAGGCTCCTCGCCTACCATGATACTAGGAAGGTCTATCCACAGGGTGGCAGAAATAAGGCACTGGACTGATTCAGGCATGCTAGGTTCCCAGCAGAGGAGGATGAGGGGGGAGATCCAGGGGGCCTGGCTCAGTCATCTTATGTGGTGCACCTTTCTCCCCCAGAGATAATTCTTTCAAAAAAGTGTGGATCCTACACAGACCAAAAATGCTGTGTCAGGGCTTTTACAAAGTACCTGTGGTGCTGTAGATCCTGCAGCAAGGTGCTCTTGGCAGGCACGGTATAGTTCTGCCCTGTCCTCATCCTCAATGTAGACCTCCAAATTATCAGGGCAATATTTTTGCTCTAGGTCTCAAGAGGGTGTTTCACCAAACATCACCATTAGATGATCAATAAACCTGGAGTCCTCATGAAAAGCAGAGATGAAGTCCGATTGGGCATACTCTGGGTATAGAAAGAGCACAGGCCAGCTCAGCCTGCCCTGGTCATCTAGACTCACCCTGGCTCCATGGGGGTTCTCAGAGCTGAGTCCATCCAGGAAAAGCTTACTTAGACCTTCTGAGGCTGAAACTTCATCCTCACAGGCAGCTTCAGAGAGCCTGATATTCCTAGCCTTGATATCCTGGAGTAAAGCCTCATTCTGATTCCTCTCCTTTTCTTTCAAGTTGGCTTTCCTCACATCCCTCTGTTCAATTAGCTTCAGCTTGTCTGCTTTAGCCCTCATTTCCAGAAGCTTCTTCTCTTTGGCATCTTTCTGCAGTCCCTCATCACATCAGTTCACAGCCTTGGCAAAGTGTTTCAGTTCCAGATGGCATAAGGCACCTCTTATTATTGCTTTGAGGTAGCAGGGTTTTAACTTTCTGGCAGCTGTCACATCACTGAGAGCAGAATGAAAATTGCCCAGATAGTATTGTGCTGCTGCCTGGTTGGTATAAAGGACAGCATTCAAATCAAGATTTGCACATTTCTTCTTTAATCCTTCAGTGTAGGAAATTACAGCTTTCTTGTAGTCTTTTTCTTTAATATAATCTTTGCCTTCATCTTTATAGGTCTTGGCCTGTTCTGGAGAACGCTTCTCATCAAAAATAATTGACTGGAGACAAGCCAAGTCAGGATTCTCCCTGGGATCAATTTCTGATGGTGCTTTCTTATAAACAGGGGGACCTTTTCAAATTCCTCTTCCCACTGGTCCTCATGAGAGCCGCCATGGTAAGGCTGGCTCTGGAACTTTTCCAGGAACGAGTCCATGGCATCGTCTGAGGTGGGGTCCTGCTCAGGTTGCTACATAGCTGATGCCCTGCCCTCCAGCCCAGGTCCTGGCGCTGTGAAGTGTAGAAGATACTCTACAATGAATAAAAATAAAATACAATATCCAAGATTTATGGATGCAATAAAAGCAGTGGTCAGAAGAAACATTTAAGCTCTAAACACATTAAAAAAGAAGAATGATATTAATAGAAAATCTAATTGTATATCTTACATAACTGGAAAATGAAAAGCAGTCTAAAGCCAAAGCAAGAAGGAGGTAGGAAATAATGATTAGAGGAAACATAAATGACATAGAGAGTAGAAAAACAAGAGAGAGTATCAACGAACCTAAAACTTGGTTCTTTAAAAAGATTACCAGATTTGACAAACCTTTAGCTATACTAAAAATAAAAGAGAAGACTAAAATAAATAAAATTAAAAATGAAATCGTAGACATTATAACTGATACCACAGAAATACAAAGGATCAAAAGAGACTACTAATGAACAATTATATGCCAACAAATTGGATTACCTACAGGAAATTGATAAATTCCTACAACATAAAACCTACCAACACTGAATCATGAAGAAATAGAAAATCTAAACAGACCAATAGTGAGTAAAGAGATTGAGTCTGTAATCAAAAATCTTACAAAAAAGAAAAGCTCAGTATCAGACAGCTTCACTGATGAGTTCTATCAGTCCTTTAATGAAAATTTATACCAATCATTGCCAAACTCTTTCATAAAATTGAAGAGATGAGAATACTTCATAATTCATTGTATGAGGCTACAAGATTGTCTCTTACAAGTATAGATGAAAAGCCTCTCACTAAAATCCTATCAAACTGAATACAGCAGCATATTAAAGGGATCATACTCCATGACAAACGGGATTTATTTCAGTAATGCAAGAATGGTTCAGCATATGAAAATCACTCAATGTAAGAAACCGCATGAATAGAATTAAGGGAGAAAAAAGACCCCAAAATATATGAACATTTCAGTTAATGCAGAGGAATCATTTGATAAAGTTCAACATTCTTTTAATTTTATTCCTCAGTAAACGAGGAATAAAAGATATCTTCCATAATATGATAAAGGTGATATATGAAAAACCCACAGCTAACATCACACCCAATATTGAAAGACTCAAAGCTTTCCCTTAACAATGAGAACAAGAGCAGGATTCCTACTATGGCTATTTTTACTCAATATTGTAGTGGAAATTCTAGCCAGAGCAATTAGAGAAGTCACATAAATGAAAATCATACAAATTGAAAAGAGAGAAGTTCTCCATTCACAGATGACCTGGTCTTATGTGTAGAAAGCCCTAAGGATTTAATAACAAAACTATTAGAGCTAATAAATGAACTAAGCAAAGTTGCAGGACACTAGATCAATAAACAAATATCAGTTGTGTTTCTATACACTAGAAATAAGCAATATGACAAGGAAATTTTTTAAAACTTTCTTTTTATAGTAGCATCTGAAAGAATAGATACTTAGGAATTTAATCAGGGAAATTAAAGACATGTACTGAAAACTACAAAACATTGCTGAAATAAAGAAGGCATAAATCAATGGAACGTGTTCATGGTGTAAGATTTAATATTGTTAAAGTGATAATGCTACTCGATTTGCTTTGCTAATCAAAGCAATCTACAGATTGAATCCAACAATTTTTTTTTTCTTCTGGAAATAGAAAACCCATTCTAAAGTTCATATGAAATCTTAAGGGACCTTGCATAGCCAAAACAATCTTGAAAAGAAGAATAAATGTGGACAACTCACATTTCCTGATTTCAAAACTTATCACAAAGCTACAGTAATCAAAACAGTGAGGTACTTGTATAAAGACAGACATACAGACCAATAGATTTGAATAGATATTCCGGAAGTAAACTCTCACATACACAGAAAATTGATTTTTGACAAGGGCACAGAAGCCATTCAATGGGGAAAAGGACAATCTTTTCAACAAATGGTGCTGGGAAAACTGTGTATCCACATGCAAAAAAGTGAAGTTGAACCTTTTCCTCAAATTATGTACAGAAATTCACCAAAAATGAATAAAATACTTAAATATAAGAACTAAAACCATAAAACTCTTAGAAGAAAACATACAACTAAATCTTCATGATATTAATTTCTTAGATATGACACCAAAATGATGAGGAATAACAAAAATAGATAAACTGAAGGGTAGAAAGCAAAGTGATAATGGAAGATGAGAGTGGAGTGATGTGACCAGGAGCCAAGGAATGCCATAGCCTCTAGATGTGGGGAGTTAAGGGACCAATTTTCCCTGGAAACTCCTGAAGGAACTTGCCATGCTGACACCTTGATTATAGCCCTTTAAGATATATTTTGGACTGTTAACCTCCAGGATTGTAAGATAATACATTCATGTTGATTTAAGCCACTGAATATGTGGTGATTTGTTACAGCAGCAATAGTAAACTGATACACAGTCTCAATGAAAGTAGGGATTTCTATCTTTCCACACCCTGCTCACTTCATTAGAGAATTTATAGCACTTAGTATATTCTTCAATAAATATTTGTTGAGTAAGATGAATGAAGCCAGACTTTAGAGTCAGATTACACTTGGTTGGTGAACTGTTGTGAGGAAAGAAGGTGAAAGTTATCTTGGCCTTGCTTCTACTTGCACTGGGAAGCACTGTCATCAATGAAGGGGTTGCTGTGGGTTTCAAGAGAAAAGAAAAGTGTGAGAATCTCCCAGGTATAGTGGGAGCGTATCTGGACTAGGGAAATAAAATAGGATTGCTTGGTTATTGCTCGCTTGGTCACTAATATAATGAATTGAGACAGTATGATTGTGTATTTTTCTCCAATTAAGGTTATGGGGAAGCATGGCCTAGGGGAAGTTACTTATTTTGCAAGGGTGATTTGATAGAGGCGGCAAGCCAGGTAGCTGGGGTGTTTGCAAGGGCATGATTATAATGGTGTACCATGCAATTTAAGCAAGGGCAGGAGGAAATAAGGACTTGATGTGATATGTTCAGATCCATGAATAAGACATCATAACAGGGGTCACAGTATTGTCAGACTAGGGGTACTGGAGGAAGGGAGCTGGACATTTGAAAGAGATGGGAGGGTGGAATGTTTGAGATTGAGTGAATGGAAGTGCTGTGGTCATTTGGTCATGCTAAGGTCTTGGGGTGGCCATGGGAGGGGTGGGAGACTGAGGTGGGGCAGACAACAGACTCATCTGGAGATGATGCAATAAATGAAGGGGAAGGCTAGGCCCTGCAAGGAGCTCTCTTGTGGGTATTAAAATCATCAAAAACTGTGGCAGGAGTGATTGCAGAGATCCTAGTGACCCATGATCAAGGAATGAAGAGGAACACCAGCGGTCTAGAGATTACTGCACATGTGGGGTGGGAAAAGGGCAGTAACGGATGACAATCATTAATTTGATAAAAAAGTACTGAATGTCTGCTCTGTGCCAGGCATGTGGTGGTAGGGACTGATGGGAGGTTAAAGAGAAGAGAGATGGAGAATGATCTTGAGAGTTCAATGAGCAAGAAGGGTATTTACCTCACATCGAGGCCCAACAGATTGAAGCCTTAAAAGAAAACAGCAACACCTGAGAAGGATGCCAGGAAATGAGTCCTAGGGGTACACGTGGAGTCAGCTGGAGCACACCCAGGAAGATGGACAGAAGAAAGACTGTGAAGGACTTGAGTCAGTGAAGGGTGTGAGCTGGCTCAGAAAGGGTGATGCATGGGTAGGCCAGGGGGTGAGGGATGAACGGGAGTCTTGGATTCCCTGTGGTCACTTGGGGAAACCCAGCAGCTAAAAGTAAGCGATTTAAGCAAATGAATGGACAGATGAATTAATGAATAGACTAAAGATGGCCGAATGCTTCCACCAGCCTTGCTTCAGGCCCTATTTAGAACTGAAGTTGACTTGCTCTTTCTTTTAATAGCTGCAAAAATGATGAATTTGATTTTAGTCTCTAGAAGCAACTTCCTTTTGCAATCAGGTGAGGATCTAGGCAGATGCGAGGAATCTTTCAGAACCTGCATGTATATGAGAAAGGGATATGACAGCATGAAGTTCTCCTGTTTGAAGAAGCTAAATGGAGCCACTTTTTGACTCAGTTGACTGGGATCTGGAGCTGGTGCACTCTTTCAATTGCATGGTGTGCCTGCTGCTGCCTTTTGACTTCTCCAGTCTGTACACCTGCCTTTTTGGGGAGAACTGTGGTAACATGTGGGGAGGCTTCCTGTATTTTCTGCAGTATCTGACAAAGAAAAACTAGTTGGTTCATATGTATATATGATCTTTCAACATGAACTTCAAATAAATGTCTTCACTCCTTGGGGAGAAGCAGGGCAGAGCCCCACTGTCCCAGCTAGCTCTCACTTGGCTGTCTTGTTTTGGGGCTGGAAGGCCACACTGTGTTTCCTGGGGTAGAGGCGGAGTCTGGGCATTGTCCCTTTGTAGCTGAGAGCTAAGAGCAATTGTGTCTGCTTTGATAAAATAAAGTTATTTTTTAGTTTAGTCTGATCTCCAAATCCTTCCCTTTCAGATACCTCTGCCATCCAAGATCGGGGATACTAAATTTTCAAAGCACTTTCTCAGGAGTTGCATGAGCAAAACATACACCTGCTCTTGTTTTCAAGGGGTGTGGGCAAGAAGTAAAAAGGACAAACTGTTAATGAGAACACTTTCTGTATTCCTCCCTCCCCACTGATATATACTAGCACCATAAAATTTAAAATGAGTCATGGGTGCTAATTAATCATCAGAGAGTTACAGGGGAACCTGGACGAATTAAGACTGGGGCAAGAGACAGCTCATCAAGGATCTTGCATTGTAGCTCAAGAAGAAAATGTTTAACTTAGTGCCTGGACACTCTGAGGATAGAATGAAATGCTATGTGTGGCCTGTTGGCCTCAGAAGCCGGCATGGTTTCAGCACCCAGGGTTGGGGTGAACTTTCTCTCCCTCACTTTGTCAGGCATCTCAGTCTGCCCCAGGATGTGCAGGCTGCCTGTTCCTGGCCTCACATCCTGCTGTAAGTGGGATTGTGACCCCCTGAAATGCATATGTTGAAGCTCTAACTGCCCCTGTGATGGTATTTGGAGGTGAAGCCTTTGGGAGATAATTAGGGTTAGATGAAGTCCTAAGGACCTCCATCATGGGATTAGTGTCCTTACAAGAAGAGGAAGAGACACCAGAGCTTCCCCTGTCTCACAGTCCTGTGAGGACAGAGGCAGCAGGTGGCTGTGTGCAAAACAGGAAAGGAGCCCCCACTAGGGAACCAATTGGCTGGTTCCCTGATCTTGAACTTCCAGCCTCTGGAACAGTAAGGAACAAATGTTGGCTGTTTAGGGTACCCAGGTAATTTGTTATGGGAGCCCAGGCTAAGACATGCACCTTCTCAGCACCTGTGTGCGACGGAACACAGGTTTTGGTGCCAAACATACCTGCACTCCATCACATACCTTGTTATGTGGCCTGTGGTCAGGCACTGCCCCAGGGACACCCCACGTGGATTAGAAAGTGCTTCTCATGCCACATGTACTCCCTGTGCCATGGGTGGTTCCCATTGTGGTCTCTAAGACCACCAGCCATTCAGATGCTTACACAGCAAGTGTGTGGGGCTGTGGTTGGCTCCTCTCCTCTCAGTGGTCAGGGGCATGAAGAGCTGCCTCTCACCACCTTCCATTCTGCTATCACGTGCCCTTTGTATTGAACTCTTGTAAGTCTGTGTTATGAGCCAAATCCTGTCACCCCAAATTTCATATGTTGAACTAACCCCCAGGAGCCCAGAATACAGCTAGATTTACCAATTAAGGTAAAATGAGGTACTTAGGGTGGGTCCTAATCCAATATTACTGGTGTTCTATTAAGAAGAGGAAATTAGGACTCACACACGCACAGAGAAATGACCATATGAGGACACAGGGAGAAGACGCCCCATCTACAAAACAGGGAGAGAGGCCTCAGGAGAAACCAGCCCTGAGAACACCTTGATCTCAGACTTCCAGCCTTTAGGACAGTGAGAGAATACATTTCTGTTGTTTGAGCTGTACAAGCTGCAGTGTTTGTTACAGCAGCCTAAGCAGACTGATACAGGCTATCACCACTCAGGGCCTTCAGCTGTACTTCTTGTCAGGATGCCATTTCCTTGGTCTCCATGGAACTAACTTTGATTCCTTTCTCAGGAATTCACTTGGGCATTCTTAAATGTTCCAGGAAGTCTTCTCTGCACCCCTCAGGCTGGGCTCTGCCTTCAGGGTGCCCCTGGCTCCCTGGGCAGGCTGTGTTTTCAGGGCTGATCCCAGTGTGCTGTATCCCACTGTGCTTCTAGGGTCCTTGTTTGACCGCAGATTCCTCTTGTGTCCAGTTATCTTTGAATTGTGTCCTCAGTGCCCAGTACTGTGTTTGGGATATGGGCCATACTTAATAAACGTATGTTGAATGAAGAAATAGATGAATCACAGTGGTAAACCCAAGATGAAAATCTGAATGATAAATTATCAAAGAAGCACAATAGACTACTATAGTCCAATGGAGCCATGCCATTGGTGCTTTCCTGGCCTTTTGGTTTGAATCAACTGGTAATCATGTTGATGGTCTACTTCACTTTGTGGTTTTGACATGATTATCATGTCACTCAATGATAAACAGATCCACTCTTGGGGAAGAGTTACTTGAACTGAGGCCAAGAGAGATACATTCTCTTGTTTTTGATGTCACATTGACTGTTTTTCAGAAAGCAAGGATAACAACACAGCCTCTTGAAACTTATTGAGGATTTTCAAGGGATTTGTAAATTATATTTTTAACCAAGTAGGGAAGCAGCTTTTTTATATACTGCAAAATTGTGGAGATAGAAGTTTCCTTGCTTGTGTTTCCTTTTAAAATTATAAAGGCAGACCCAGCTCACAAAAGGAGAAATAGCATGGATGTAGAAAGAGGTGCATGAGGTGGGCTTTTGTGTCCTCTGCACCCTGCCTTTTACACAAGCCCCAGAGCCCCTTCTGCTCAATGAGAGACCCCTCGGGTGCCAGGCCTGGTTGGCCAGGCTGGATTGCAACCCCTTCATAAGCTTCTAGTATGACAGTGTTGTTAAGCAGCTCTGTTTTTTAAGTTTTAGGTTCCACTTGGAGTTTCCACATAGAAGACATTTGGAAGAATAAAATCCGTATAAAACCATGTTTATCCAGCCTACTTATTCTTGTTATTCCTCATTCTTGGAACCTGTGTGGAAATCTTATAATAATTAATTGCTTAAGATTTTATTTCCTTGTCCTGTTGTTTTGGTGTTTACTGCCCGTTTCCCAGGATACTGATGAGGAGATGGAATGAAAGGCCCTTAACATGCTCTAGACATGGCCACCCTGAGTTGTACTTGGCTATGGGAGCTCAAGTTCACAGCAAGAGAACAGAAGCCAGAATGGCCGGCTCAGTTTCTTGGCTGCATTATCATGTGAACTTTTCCCTCCCTATCAGTATTAAACCTCTTCCCAGCTCTATATGGGACATGCTTTGTCTCTGGGGTCAATGGGGTTGTTGAAAATAAAGACTGTGATATTGTGAGTGATGTGCTGCTATGGGAGAGGATGGATCTCAGTAGCAAGAACTACCCCCCCAATGACACCTCATCTAATCGTCCTGGACCGCTGGTGTAGAGTCATTGAATTTTGTGTGATGTTAACATGGATGGCTCAGGTCAGCAACACAGAGGTAAGGAAAGAGGTACTATGAATGGCAACAGTTCAGGGAAGCTTTATCAACCTCTCCAGACCCTATTTCTCCATCAAAGCGAAGGAAGAGTGTGATGTGAAGACATCACGTGTCAGACGCCAGCTGTAGCGCCAGTCATGTGTCAGTGCCCAGCTAAGGCTCACCCTTCCTCCCTTTTCTTGCTTCTCAACTTCCAGCCTAGAATCCTTGCTCTGCATGCTGGGGGAGAGCACCAACTTTGGAGTCCCCCAGCCCTGAGTGTGACTGTGGGTTCTTGCTTTGCATGAGTGTTTTCGGGTAAATTTTCTCACATTTCTAGGCCTCAGTTTCTTCTTCTGTAAAAAAGGAAAAGCACTTATGTCATTGTGTTGTTTTGAGGATAGAAAAATA
The DNA here is from genome assembly GCF_009828535.3 of Hylobates moloch. Taxonomy (NCBI): domain Eukaryota; kingdom Metazoa; phylum Chordata; class Mammalia; order Primates; family Hylobatidae; genus Hylobates; species Hylobates moloch. The sequence goes on along the minus strand of NW_026652276.1, from coordinate 123,397,451 downwards.
CTGTGAAGCATTTAATATGTTTTGAGCACGTTGTATGCTCTCAATCCATGGTCACTATTATTTTATTTATAAATATAATATAAATATAAATATAATAAAATGCTTCCCAACTAGTCCTCAAAAGAAGACTGCCTGAAATGTATTGATATTTTTCTTTTTGATTTCTGGAGCTGTCATATGCCAAATGCTCTTGGGATGCAGAATTCTATTTTTCTGGAAATGAAGTCATGGGTCTAGTGATTGGCAAAGAAAGTCACATTTCATTTTGTTTTTTGTTCTTTTCTTCTCACAAAGTATGAAGTGGATCATTGGCAACCCTAATTTAAAGTAGTGCTAAATAGAAAGTATAGGTAGCAGTACTTATTTATTCTGGAACTTTCAAACTATAGTGAAAAATTTTCTAGACCAGGAGTCAGCACACTTTTTTCTGAAAAGGACCAGATGGTATGTATTTTAAGTTTTGCAGGCCTTCCTGTCTCTGTCACAACTATTCAACTCTGCTGTTTAGTGCAAAAACAGCTGTGAACAATATAGAAATGATGAGTGTAGCTACGTACCAGTAAAACTTGAGCAGTGTGACACTGACTTGTCAGATTCTCCCTCTGTATCTTGTTTTCCTCATTACAAAAGAAGCATCAGTCTGAGGATGCTAAACAATGTACCTAAATGTACCTAGCACAATGTCAGGCATGAACTAATGGAGCTCACTCTGGCCTTTTATGCCATGGGTCCACAGTCCATGTGCTGTTCATGGTTAATTTAATTTTGGAGTGGTGAAGGCATTTCGTGATCTATCTATTTGTGGCAACTGGGGTGCTGTGTTGAGAACGATTCTGGGACTGTCTGGGCTTGGCTGAAAAGTATGCGGTGACGTCCATTCCTAGACTAGGCAGTGTTTCTTCTTTTCTTGTTATGTTCCCTGTATTTCAGCCATTTTTTCTTCTGGTTTCTTCAGTCTAGTTTTTCTTTTTTTTTTTTTTTTTCAATCTCATAGCACCCCTTACCTTCACTCGCTGTGGGAAGTGGGTTATGTCTATAATTCTGGGATGGAGAGGAGATGTTGACATACTATTTCTTTGAAGTTTTGTATGGTTTAAACTCTAATTTTAATCTGATGATTAAGCAAAATGTACATTTTAATTGATTAGTGTTTTCTTAAGGTATAGGATAAAACTATTTCCACATGTCTGTCTTTCTTTCTTTCTTTTTTTTTTTTCTTTTTGAGGTGGAGTCTCTCTCTGTTGCCCAGGCTGGAGTTCAATGGCACGATCTTGGCTCACTGCAACCTCTGCCTCCTGGGTTCAAGCGATTGTCCTGCCTTTGCCTCCTGAGTAGCTAGGATTACAGGCATGGGCCACCATGCTACAGGCTAATTTTTGTATTTTTAGTTGGCCAGGCTGATCTTGAACTCCTAACCTCAGGTGATCTGCCTGCCCTTGGCCTCCCAAAGTGTTAAGATTACAGGCATGAGCCACTGTGCCTGACCTCTACATGTATGTTTTATCTGTGAGATGTTGTTAATCTTAATTTAGGAAAAATCCTTTTTAATTTTCTAAGGTTTATTTTTTCTTTTTTTATCCCCCAGGATTGTCATATAAATCTGTCTTCTGCAGTGGAATGCAGAAGAGGAGACTACAGCTCTGAAGCATCATTCTCCACACCTTTCTCTTGCTGCCCTCCCAGCTGGAGGTGGACACCACCCCTGCAGAGCACAGCAAGGAGGCTGGCCCAGTCCTGCAGGGGCTTCATGTGCAGGCTGATTCCTTTCCTGTGTTTGTAAAGTTGGAGGCAGTCCACAAGGCAGCTTTCTGTACCATCTCCAAAATTTGTAGGTTCCTAAGGTCACCCTCAGGTTTGATAATTTGCTAGGTGAATTCTTACAGAACTCACTGAAAACTGTTATACTCATGGTTATGGTTTATTTGAGTGAAAGTATACAGATTACCATCAGCCAAAGGGGAGATGCAGGGCAGAGTCGAGAGCTTTCCAGACGTGGAGCTTCTAGTTGTCCATATGGTGGAGTATGGACAATGTCAGCTTCTGCTGGGAATGGTATGTTACAATGCTTGTGGGGTATTGACAACCAAGGACACTCACCTGAGTCTTGCTGTCCCGGGTTCTGATTGGTGCTTGAGCAAAAAGACAGGGTTGACTGCCCAAGTCACTGACTTTTACTCTCCAGCCACTCTGGAGGAAGAGTGAATACTGCATGGCCCAAAGCCCCCATCATAAATCACACTGCTGTTAAACCGCCCAGTGGCCAAAGCCCCAGGCTCAGGTGAGCTTCTTGGTTGGAGAAACTATGTTTATCTTAACATGTCATCCCTTGAAGAAATTCATGCTGTCTGTGAATCCACTGGATGATGACACCTGGAAGATCTGCATTTGGAATCCTCTGGGACTCTGCCCCATATATCTCTTCCCTCAGCTGATTTTAACCTTGTGTCCTTTCACTGTAATGTAACATTCCATAAATATGCTAGTTTTTTGAAGAATTCTGTGAATTCAGTGGAATTCTGTAGCTGGAGAAGGGAGTGAGGGTGGAGGTGTCTGAGAAATACTTGTACAAAACATACCATGAGGCATAGGCCAACCAAAATACTGAGAAATAGTCAGGAGATGAGAAAATGCCCCTCCTCCTACACCTTATCACCAGGCTAACAAGCCACCAGTAATAAGTGAATTACAACTGAACAAGTTGCGACATAAAGACTCTCTCTGAGAATGTTGTATAAAAGAGGGGTGAAAAAAAAAGCAAAGAGGGGTAGAAAATTTTTAAAAGCAACAACAAAAGCACTTACTGGAGGCATTTGAAGTCTTTGGTGGCTACAGCTACAGCAAGCATTAAACATATCTCAACTCCTAGACATATCAAGTTTAACATAAATCTTGATATGTATTAAATAATGATTATTTAACATACTGTTATGTTAAATGAAGATTTATCATAAATCTTCATGTTAATGTCCTATTTACCTCAATAGCTATTATCCTGTGCAACATGGCTGGCTTTCAACAAGAAATTACAAAGAATGACAAAGGCAAAGTAAACAAAAAAAGCTTCACAATCTGAAAAGGAAAATAAAAAGAGAGAAATAATCAGAATCAGACTCTGATATGACACAATTGTAGGAATTATCAGACAGGAACTTTTAAATAACCATGTTAAGAGCTAAAATAATATAGTAATAATAGTAATAATAATAATACACAAAGCCAGGTAGACAATGTCAGAAGAGAAATTGAAACTATAAAAATGTATCAAAAAGAAGTGCTAAAAACAAAACAAAAAACCAGTAACAGAAAAGAAGGATACCTTCAGTGGCCTCATCAGGAGACTCAATATATCTAAAGAATCATGGAACTTGAGTTTAGGTCAATAGAAACATCTAAAACTCAAATGCAAAGAGAAAATTAGAAATAATAATAATAATATGGAATAAAATATCCAAAAACTGTGGGATAATATAAAGAATTATAATATATACAGAGTACCAGAAAAAAAAAAAAGAAAAAGAGAATGGGTGGATAGAAAATATTAAAAAATATAATAGCCAAGCACTAAGTTTCACATTTTATTGATTGAAACTACAGTAACACACAGGTCCAAGAAGCTATACATATTATATTCAAATTGTAGAAAATGAGAAACAAAAAGAAAATTTTGAAAAAAGCCAGGGAAAGAATATACATCACTTATAAAGAAAAAAAGATAAGGATTACAGCAGATTTATTATAAGAAACCATGCAAACAACAAGAAAATGAAATAATTTTTTGAAAGAACTTGTTGAAAAAAAAACTCAACCTAAAATTTTATAGCCAGTGAAATTATAGCTGACCACTTCTTAAAAGTGGAGCAGAAATAAAGACTTTCTGAGACTAACAAAAAAAATGAGAGAATTCGTTGTAAACTGATCTGCCTTGAAGGAAATTTTAGAATAAATTCTTCAGGCAGAAGGAAAATTGTATAGGTCAGAAACTTAGATCAGGTCAGAAACTTAAGGAGAAAAGGGTAACTTGACTGTCTCTATATCTACTATGACGTTAAACTGTCAATTAAATTCTAAACAATTTGCCAGTGAAACCACCTGACAAATTATATTACATATTTGAAGGCATGATACATATTCTACATAATATTGTCTAGACATACAAAAGGAAGGAAACTTTTCAATTCATTTTATGAGACCAAGATTACCCTAATTACCAAAATCAGATAATATTACAAGAAAATTGCAAATATCTCTCAATATAGATGCAAAAATCCTTAGCAAAATGTTAGCAAATAAAATCGTGCAATAAAAAGGATAATACATTACAATCAACTGGAGTTCCTTTCAAGAATGAAAAGCCGGTTCAACATTCATAAATCAAAAAATTTTATTTGTGATATTAACAAATTAAGAAAAACTGTAAGATCATATTTTGTGTATATGTGTATTTAATTTTTCAAAAAAAAATTTTAAAATTACTACTAAGAGATCTGACTAGGAGGCTGGTATGATCCATGGAAAGGAAGGATGAACAGTGTGGTGTGGGGAGGCCCACCTGAGAGCCACATGGGGCAGGGGAGCCCCCTCCCCCCAGCCAAGGGAGGCAGTGAGTGAGGGTACCGTGCTTTTTCCATGGAACTGTGCAACCAACAAGTTGCACAGTTGGAACTTTGCAAGTGGAAGATCCCACTTGCAAACCCACACCACCAGGGCCTAGCGTCCCAACCACAGAGCAGTGCAGATTCTCAACAGCCTGTCAGCTGGAATCTGCTTAAGCCTACTGAGGTCCCAGGGGGAGGGGCGACCAGCACTACAGCTGCAGCTGATGTCTAAGCTGTTTTTTTAGCTCCTTGGGGGAGGGGCAGCAGCCAACATTGGCACTCACAACTGCTTAACACGCTAAGCTCCCTGGGTGGGGAGAAGGGCGGCATCCATCTCTATAGTTCCAGACTGTGCTTTTCCCCTGCTGGAGCCAGGGAGGCTGGACGGCTTGGTCCCAAGACATGCTCCCCACAGCCCAACACACCAGCGGTTGCAGACTGCGGCCAGAGTGGCCAGAGTGCTTCTTCAGGCCTGACCTTGACCCATCCTTCCTCATTGGCTGGGATTTCCCTTCAGGAACTCCAATAACTCCAGCCAGAGGCTCAGGGGCAGAACCTGGACCTCCCTGAGCCTGAGCCCCTTGGGGGAGGGGTGGCCACAGTCTCTGCGGACCAACCGACTTAGCCTTGCCTCCTGGCAGTTCTGAGGAATCTGGGCAGCCCAGATCTCCCCCAAGTGAAGCACACCCCCTCCACCAAGGGACAAAGTGCTTCATTAAACAGGTCCTGTTCCCTAAGCCACCCAAGTAAGTGGGTGAGACCCTGCAACAGGGGTTGTCAGACCCTATATAGGAGCGATCCTGCTGGCATCGGGTTGGTGCCCCTCAAGGTCAGAGATCCCAGAAGAAGGCGTAGGCACCCATCTTTGCTGTTCTCTAGCCTCCCTAAGTGACATGTCCAGGTGCAGAAGCAGACCAGATGAATAGGGCCTGACGTGAACCCCCAGCAAACCACAGCAGCCCTACAGAAGAGGGACCTGACTATTGAAAAACAAAAACAAACAAAAAGCAACAGCAACAGCATCATCAACAAGAAAAGCCCCCGCAAAAATCCCATCCAAGGGTCAGCAGCCTCAAAGAGTGAAACTAGACAAACTCTTGAAGATGAGAAAGGATCAACAAAAAATACGCTGAAAACCCAAAAGGACAGAGTGCCTCCTCTCCTCCAAATGATTGCAACATTTCTCCAACAAGAGTGCAGAACTGGATGGAGGATGAGATGGACAAATTGACAGACCTGGGCTTCAAAAGGTGGGTAATAAAAAACTATGCTGAGCTAAAGGAGCATATTTTAACCCAATGCAAAGAAGCTAAGAACTTGATAAAAGGTTAGAGGAGCTGCTAACTAGAATAACTGGTTTAGAGTGGAACATAAATGACCTGATGGAACTGAAAAACACAGGATGAGAACTTCGTGAAGCATACACGAGTATCGACAACCGAATTGACCAAGCAGAAGAAGGGATATTAGAGATTGAAGACCACTTTGCTGAAATAAGGCATGCAGACAAGACTAGAGAAAAAAGAATGAAAAGGAATGAATAAAACCTTCAAGAAATATGGGACTTCATAGAAAGACTGAACCTACGATTGATTGGAGTACCTGAAGGAGACAGGGAGAATGGAAACAATCTGGAAAACACACTTCAGGGTATTATCCAGGAGAACTTCCCCAACCTAGCAAGACAGGCCAACATGCAAATTCAGGAAATGCCGAGAATACCACTAAAGTACTCCGTGAGAAGATCAACCCCAAGAAACATAATCATCAGATTCTCCAAGGTCAAAATGAAGGAAAAAAAATGTTAAGGGCAGCCAGAGAGAAAGGCCGGTCACCTACAAAGGGAAGCCCATCAGACTAACAGTGGACCTCTCAGCAGAAACTCTACAAGCTAGAAGAGATTAGGGGTCAATATTCAATATTCTTAAAGAAAAGAATTTTCAACCCAGAATTTCCTATCCAGCCAAACTCAGCTTCATACGTGAAGGAGAAATAAAATCCTTCCCAGACAAGCAAATGCTGCAGGATTTCATTACCACCAGGCCTGCCTTGCAAGAGCTCCTGAAAGAAACACTAAATATGCAAAGGAAAAACTGGTACTAGCCACTGCAAAAACACACCAAAATCTGAAGACCAATGACATTATGAAGAAACTGCACCAACTGGTGTGCGAAATAACCAAATAGCATCATGAAGACAGGATCAAATTCACACATGACAATACTAAACTTAAATGTAAATGGACTAAATGCCCCAATTAAAATACACAGTCTGGCAAATTGGATAAAGAGTCAAAACCCATTGGTGTGCAGTATTCAGGAGGCCCATCTCACATGCAAATACACACATAGGCTTAAAATAAAGGGATGGAGGAAAATTTATCAAGCAAATGGAAAGCAAAAAACCCCGCAGGCGTTGCAATCCTAGTCTCTGACAAAACAGACTTTAAACAAACAAAGGTCAAAAAAGACAAGAGCATTACCTAATGGTAAAAACAACAGTTCAACAAGAAGAGCTAACTAGTTTAAATATATATCCACCCAACACGGGAGCACCCAGATTCATAAAATAAGTTCTTAGAGAACTACCAGGAGACTTCGACTCCTACAAAATAATAGTGGGAGAGTTTAACACCCCACTGTCAATATTAGACAGATCAATGAGACAGAAAGTTAACAAGGATATTCACGACTTGAACTCAGCTCTGGATCAAGTGGACTTAATAGACACCTACAGACCTCTCCACCCCTAATCAACAGAATATACATTCTTCTCAGTGCCATATGGCACTTATTCTAAAAGCAACCACATAATTGGAAGTAAAACACTCCTCAGCAAATGCAAAAGAACTGAAATCATAATGAACAGTCTCTCAGATCACAGTGCACTCAAATTAGAACTCAGGATTAAGAAACTCATTCAAAACCACACAATTACATGGAAATTGAACAACCTGCTCCTGAATGACTCCTGGGTAAATCATGAAATTAAGGCAGAAATCAAGAAGTTCTTCAAAACCAAGGAGAAGACAGAGACAATGTACCAGAATCTCTGGGACACAGCTAAAGCAGTGTTAAGGGGGAAATTTATAGCACTAAATGCCCACATCAGATTCAGTACAGAGGCATGGGCAAAGACCATGATGAAAACACTGAAAGCAATTGCAACAAAAACCAAAATTGACAAATAGGATCTAATTAAACTAAAGAGCTTCTGCTCAGCCAAATAAACTATCATCAGAGTGAACAGGCAACCTACAGAATGGGAAAACAATTTTTGCAATATACTCATCTGACAAAGGTCTGATATCCAGAATCTGCAAGGAACTTAAACAAATTTACAATAACAACAAAAAAACAAACAACCCCATCAAAAAATGGGCAAAGGATATAAACAGACACATCTCAAAAGAAGAAATTTACGTGGCCAACAAACATATGAAAAAAAGCTCAACATCACTGATGATCAGAGAAATGCAAATCAAAACCACAATGAGATACCACCTCATGCCAGTCAGAATGGCAATTATTAAAAAGTCAAGAAACCGTAGATTCTGGTGAGGCTCTGGTGAAGCTCTGGAGGCTTTTACACTGTTGGTGAGAATGTAAATTAGTTCAACCATTGTGGAAGACAGTATGGTGATTGCTCAATGATCTAGAACCACAAATACCATTTGACCCAGACATCTCATTACTGGGTATATATCCAAAGGAATATAAATCATTCTATTATAAAGATACATGAACATGTACGTTTATTGCAGCACTATTTACAGTAACAAAGGTATGGAACCAATCCAAATGATAGACTGGATAAAGAAAATGTGATATATATATACACCATGGAATACTATGCAGCCATAAAAATTCATGAGATCATGTCCTTTACAGGGACATGGATGAAGCTGAAAGCCATCATCCTCAGCAAACTAACACGAGAACAGAAAACCAAACACCACATGTTCTCACTCATAAGTTGAACAATGAGAACACATGGACACAGAGAGGGGAACAACACACACTGGGGCCTGTTGGGGGTTGGGAGGCCAGGGGAGGGAACTTAGAAGACGAGTCAATAGGTGCAGCAAACCACCATGGCACACGTATACCTATGTAACAAACCTTCATGTTCTGCACATGCATCCTTTTTTTTTTTTCAGAAGAAATAAAAACAAAAATTAAAAATAAAATTACTACTAACGTCACATTGAATAGAAAGAACTATAAGATATGCAGATTGGAAACAGAAATTATTTTTATTTTAAGATGACATGCATTTCCATTTTGGAAATAACTTAATAAAAATTTCCTGGAACTAATAACCAAGTTTAGCAAGGTCACAAGAACAAGGTTGATCTACAAAATTAATGTACCTTAATAACTGGAATAACAAATTTTAAACAATGACAAATCACAACAGAACCAATATGTATGAAGTACTTGTTTATAAATCTAACAGTATATATACAGGGTCTGCGTGAAAAAATCTAAAAAACATTAAGGAAAGAAATCACAAAAGATATAAATATTGGAATGATATTCTCTATTCATGGATTGAAAGAATTAATGAAGATGGCAGTATATTGGTGAAGAAAAGAGATCAATGGAACTCAATAGAAAGCCCAGAAATAAACCTACACAAATATAGCCAACTGATTTTTTTTTACAAAGATGTAAATTTAATGGAGAAAGGAGGGTTTTTTCAATAAATGGGATTGCTACAATTAGATATCCACATGCAATAAAATGAACCCCAACAAGACCTCACATTTATACAAAAATTAACTCAAAATGGTCATAAATGTAAAACACAAGACTATAAAACTTGTATTCAACAGATGATACATTTTGAGTGGCTTTTGGTTTGGTGATTGGTTTTTGGAAACAACACCAAAAGTACAATCCCTGAAAGAAAAAAAAAGGACAAGTTGGATATTAACTTTAGTAACTTTTCTTTTGTTGAAAGCACTATGAAAAGAGCAAAAAGACCACCAACAGACTACTGACGGGTGAAAATATTTGCAAGTCACATATCTGAGGAACTTTTATATACAACACAAATAATTTTTAAAACTCAGCAATACAGAAACAAACAACCCAATTTAAAAATAGGCAAAGGATCTGATCAGCTATCTCACCAGATTACAAATTAGCATATGAAGTGATGTTCAATATTATTTATTAGGTAAATGGAAATTAAAACAACAAGAGATACCTGTTAGAATGGCTAAAAAACAAGAGCAAACCAGAAAACAATGCCAATGCTAAATGCTGGTGAGGATGTGGAGCTATAGGAACTTTCATTCATTGCTGCTGAGAATGCAAAACAGTACAACTACATTGGAAGACAATTTGGTGGTTTATTACAAAGGTAAATAGTCTTACCATATAATGTAGCAATTATGCTCCTAGGTATTTATGCAACTGATTTGAAAACCTCTATCTTTCATATACAAAACCTGCATGCAAGTGTTTATAGCAGCTTTATTCATACTTACCCCAAATTAGAAGTTACAAAGATGCCCTTCAGTAGGTGAGTGAATAAACAAACTGATAGACTTATGTTATAGAATACTATTCAGTGATCAAAAGGTATAAGCTATTAATCCATGCCACAACACAGCAGTATCTTAAATGCATATTGCTAAGTGAAACAAACCATTCATAAAAGGTTATATGCCGTAAGATTCCAACTATAAGACATTTCGGAAAAGGTAAAGCTACAGAGATGGAAAATAGATCAGGTGTTGCCAAAGATTACCAAAAAGCTGCAAGAGATGACAGATGACCTGTATTGAACAGCTATAACATTGACGAAAGACTGTTCGACAGTAACAGTGGAGGTTAGAAGACAATACAAAATGTTTGCAAGTGTAAATGGATGCTAGATACCAATTGAACATTTTATATCTAATAAATTTTCATTCAACAATGCAGGTAAAATAAATGCATTTTCAGGCAAAAACTGAGATAATTACACTATTTATCTTCCCTAACATGTCTTCTAAAAGAATTTAATGTAGGAAGAAGCAGCTTGAACCCAGAAGGGAGGGATGCAAAGCAAAAAGCTTTGATGATTAAAAAAAATGGTCAATATGTAACAAACACTGATGATGTTGAGTGATAAAGACTTTATAAAACAAGATTAAACTACACAGCAATACTAGGTCAAACAGGAGAATATGATGAGTTAAGGTGTTGCAAGGTACTTCTACTATCCAGAAGTTAGGTGGTGATACTAGTAAATTTTATACTTAGTCAAGCTTTATTATTGAAACTGTAAGAGTAACCATTGAAATAATATAAATAGACTAGAATGATAAACTGTTAGAAGTTAAGGCAAAGAAGAGGTGTTATTAGAAATGAGGAGGGAGTTATCACATAATGACAAAAATACTTTTCCATAAAGCAAAATTGACATGATTTCAAGGAGAATTTGAAACACAATCATAATGGAAGATTTTAACACATCCTTCAAATTAATTGATAGAAAAATCCGACAAGATTTAGAAGATTTGGATAATGAAATTAACAAGCTTGAGGTAATATAGAGCCCTGCGCACCAACTTAACTAAGAATGAATGTAAAAAATATTTATATATAGAAGATTTACAGATTTGACCATAATCTTGGGCACAACATAAGCTTCAATAAAAAACAATATAAAGAACAGAGGCTGTTAGAAATTAGAAATTTATATTTTAAAAGCTATTCATTTCCATGCAGTTAGAGATTTTTAAAAAATCCAAGATTCATGGGTCAAAGAAGAAATCGTTTTGGAATTTTTGAAATAGTTAAAACTGAATAATAATAAAATTCTACATATTTTAATTGGTAGAATGCAACTAAACCAGTATTTAAAAGTTAATTTATATCTTTAAATGACTGTTTTAGAAAGTCCAAAAAATAATGAATTTAACGAGTTAGGAATAAAAGAGAATAACTTCCCTTTAAAGAAAGAAAAAGGAAAGTAACAAATATTTGTGGAGTGCTTAGTGAAACAGAAAATAAATAATAGATAATCCAAGAAACTCAAAGCTGATATTAAAGAAAAATAGAATAGATAACCCATCTTTATGTCCATGTGAACTCAGTGTTTAGTTCCTGCTTATAAGTGAGAACATGCAGTATTTGGTTTTTTGTTTTTGTATTAATTCACTTAGGATAATGGCCTCCAGCTGCATCCATGTTGCTGCAAAGGACATGATTTCAGTAACTTTCTTCTGATAAAAGACCATGGCCATGGGCTGGTTGTGACTGGTTTACAGAGGCTGAGCACTGAGTGCCTGCATGCCCTGCTTCATCTTTTGATCTATAGGACTTAATTGTAATACATTTAAATGTCGTTTCCACCCCAAAATGGACATAGGAGCCTTTTTGCTTATCATGCATGTGTGTGTCCCTGCTTTGTGAATATTCATAGCTCTTCCTCTAACCTGTTGAACGTGTATACCTGACCATCCTGTTCAGCACAAATCTCTCTTCCACTCTCCCCTCCCTTGAAGCACCTGTTAATGGTCTCTGCCTGAGACTACGCTTCCCAGCTTGTCAGAATGGCCACCTTGCGGGCTGTAACCCTTTGTAAGAAATAAAGCTCTCCTTTCTAAATTTATAAATCTTGTGATTTTTAAGTTGACACCCTTCACCACCGGGAGAGCTAGTTGCCTCTGCTAAATTGATCAGAGTGAATATCTCTGTCTTAAAGACTTTTAATATATTGTAAAATAAATTTATTTTACCCCAATGAGACTATGAACTTATTAATATCATTTTGATGTTTAAGCAATTTTTATCTCTCCAATAACTATGTGTGGCTTGATATCTAGCAAATATTCAGTATATTTATTTTATGAATATTCGGAAGTTTCCATCCTCAAGTTGTGTGTGTGTGGGTTGTGGTTCTCTGTTTGCGTATCACTGTTGTGGCAAGTAACCCTTTTTTCTCCTTCACTAATCCAGACCTATAGAAGTTGATATTATTAAATTCTGATCAATTTCCCCTTATGTTCTCATATTACTACTGCCTCAGTCAGTTTCAAAGCATATTTATTTTGTATTAATCAAGTAGAAAGTGCAGATATCAATTGTTTGACATTACAAATGGTGAAACTGATGCTCAGAAATTTTAAAATGCACTAGTTAAGAGCATAATTAGTGTCGAAACATTCCAGGTAATAATTCCATGCTTGAATTTTAGAGTCAAATACTTCACATATGTCTGGATTTACAGATAATTAAAGACTTGCATGTTAATATTTCTGTGCCTATTCTTAAATAACATTTCTACCCTTTTATATCAAGTCTAATTGATATATTAAATTAATAGCTTTGCTTATATGTTCTTTATTGAAAATGCAAATGAAACCATAGATGCTGTAAGTTCTTATCACAATCAAAATCATCAGCAGTCATATTCAACCCAAGTTTCTTTAAAACAATAAATTGATCTCCATGGGGATTCTGGATCCTGGCAATACTCTTATTTCGTTCCCCACTTGGTGGCTTCTCAGGCATTTGTTTATAATTATTCATTAACCCACTTGTATATTTTACTGACTTATGTGTGTCATATTTCCAGTATAAAATAAATAAGTTCAATAAAGTAAATCTTTTAAAATCTCTTATTACAAAATTGATATATTTTAGAACATTTCAAAATAGCAATATAAAAAAGAAAAAAATAAAAACCTCCCATAAGCCCACCATTTGCCTGATGTCTGCTGATATAGAGACTTAAGTTGCCTATGCTTCTACACATTCATTCAAACAGACTTACAGAGATACATACATGCACCCACCCCCAACCACGCCACCTACTCCTACCCTCAACTCACTCACAGACTTTTTAAAGTAAGAAGTTAGTATTGGTATAAAACTATTAGCTAGACTGCAGACATTATTTGGATTTCACCTGTTTTCCCCCTGGTGCCATCCAGGATGCTCTCTTGCATTTAGTTGTCATGTCTCATTTGCAGGGTGACCAGCTCATCCTAGTTTGCTCTATTTGTCTCAATTTTAAAAATAAAAGTCTTGCATTCCAGGAAGCCCATTTGTCCTGAGACAACTGAGACAGCTGGTCACTCTACTCCTTACTCTTTTGCAACCTGTGACAATTTTTAGTCTGTTCTCATCTTTCTTGACCATGGTTCACTGTTAAAGGGTGCTTATTGGTATGTTGTAGAATGTTCCCAGTTTGGGTCTGTCTGGTGTAGTCTCATGATTAGACCCAGGGTTATGGATCTGGGGAGGAATATCACAGAGGCGTCTTGTCCTTCTTATCGTGTCACATTGGGGGTGCCGATGTTAACACGTGTTATTACCGTGATGTTTGTTTGGATCACTTGGCTCAGGCCAGTTGGCCAGGTTCCTCCACCATCATGCGACCTTTACCCCTTTCTGTACTCTGTTCATTAGAGCCACTAAGTCCAGCCCCCATGGCTGTGGGGGCTGTGGATTAATTCCAGCTCCTAGGAGGAAGAAGGAGTTTTGAATTTGTGGACATATGTTAAAACCACTCAGTAATTGATAAGTATTTTGGGGGTGAATACTTTGAGGTTATGCAAATCTCCTGTTTCTCCTTAAAGTTTCACCTATAACTACAGGGGCATCAGTGGCTTTTGCCTGCAGGGTTATTGCTGTGGAGTTCCAGTGATAATTCTCATTCCTTTATTACTTCTATATTTATTAACTGAAATTCCTCTGGAAGGAAGATTTGTTCCTTCACTCCCACTTACTTATTCATATTAGTAAGGATTTAGGGAGATTTAGTTGGTGGGGGGGAGCATCATCTAGTACAAATTTTATTTAATTTGTTGCTCAAATTGTTAAAGGCTTGGCCACTGGGGGATCTTTAAGTTGACTCCTGTATCCTTTTCAAGTACTCTAATTGTTTATTTTTTTAAGCACTTAATTACTGGCACTGCTAAGCTCTTCAAACTCATTTTGTAGTTTCCCTGTCCCAACCCTAGATAATGCTATTTCTCTAAAAAGCATTGGTGCCCTGGTTCCTTTTATGGGAGAACAGTAGTTAAATTTAGGCTTCAGTTACTTGTTGCTACCAAGTGTTGCTGCTTGTAAGCCCTCTCAGTAAACAGAGCTAAAATATACCTATGTATGCTAACCCACACATATACACACAGCATATTTATTGTGATAGTGCTGTTTCGTATTAAAATAAACATGAGTTTATACAGATTTCTCTAACTACAATTTACAGTCACAGGGTTTCTTCTAGCCTTCCTTCTTTCTGTGACAATCAGAAGCCTGGCTCTAATTTTCTACTCTATATTTAATAATTTGTTCAATCCTAGTATTATCTTTTTACATAATGCTGGATTTAATTTGCTCACATTTTGTTGAGGAATTTTGCATCTCTGTTTATAAAGGATATTGGTTTGTAGTTTTCTTGTAATGTTTTCATCTCCTAAAATGAGTTGGAGAGTGACCCTTGCTCTCTCATTTTCTGGAAAAGTTTGTGTATTGGATGGGTGTTATTTGTCACCAATGAAACCATAATGGCCTGAAATTTTTCTTGATGAAATATCTTTAAGAGTTTAGTTTATTTAATTGCTACAGGGATGTTCAAGTTATATATTTATTCTTTAATGAATTTCGGCAGTTTGTATCTTTGAAGGGACTGGTCTACTTCGTCTAAGTTGATTTTATGGATGCAGAATTATTTGTAGTATCTCCTTATCTTCCCTTTAATGTCTGTGGGGTCTGTAGTCAGTCTCCTCTTTCATTTATGATACTGGAAATTTGTATTTTCTCCCTTTTTGTTTCTTGGCCAGTCTTGTTAGAGGTTTGCCAATTTTACTGATTATTCTTTAAAAAGAATAAATTTTTAGTGTAATTAATTTTCTTGTTTTTCTGTTTCCAATTTTATGATTTATGCTCTAACATTTGTTATTTTCTTTTTTCAACTTGCTTTGGGCTGATTTTGCTCTTCTTTCTTTACTTTCTTAAAGTAGATGTTAAATCTTCCCTTTTTATAAATACTTAATACTAACAATTTCCCTCTAATATTGCTGTGGCTGAATCCTACATGACTTAAAAAAATTAAAAATGCAGTCATACTATTTTGAAAGCTATTTATTTAACTATGTACCATGAATACATTTCATACATATATTCTTCTGTAGCAGCCTTTTCATTATTTAGTGTTTTCTAATAATGAAGCATGAAGCAAGAGTACATATTTTAACCAATAAGCAACCATTGCATAAATGACTATGCTACACACAGTGGGCAGGAAAATATAAAGGTGAGTAAATCACACCCATAGGTAAGAATATCCAGGCATTCAACATTGAGTGGTATGACTGTGATAACACATGGATACTTAAAAGACAGGTTGGGAAGGGGGTGCTGGGATAGGGCTGGTGGGCATCAGAAAATCTAATTCTGATGTAAGGCCTATAGGGTCTCATTGCAGTGGGGTACATATTGCTCTCATTTGGAAGAAGGCTGGCAGTCCCCACCATGGTGTATTTCAAAGGCAGTGGAAATATTTAGAGCCAGGAGGTCAGCAGAAACCTACTTTTGGAAAGTGAGTTCTTATGGCTTACAAACCTATCCAGCAGCAGCTGGAGTTAGAGAACAGAAAGTGCTGAAAAGAAAAAATGTGTCATCAAAGAAAAGTGCCCTCTCACCAGTCAGACAAATGGATTTCCCCATTTGGGAAAAGTGTTATTTCAGCAACACTGGGAGTCTTGAATTGGGAATAAAGCAACATTTCTAGTGCATGTATTGGAGGAACATGGCCAGGGAAAGAAAGGTCAGTAAGTTAGCGATAACCTGAGTTCTCTCCAAGTTACTCAATTCTTATCCCGGAATGGCAAGACTGAAATGCAGACCAGACAAGGTGGTAGCTGAGCATCCAATGTTCTTTTTGGTTTGGTTGGTTTGGCTTGTGAAGAGGCTGGGCTGTCAGTGGATAGAATTAGATTGGAAGGAGATGTGGGAGACTTTTATCCCTATGAGACTTCCAGATATTATGTAAGAATGGGGAGTAAGTACTGAAGACCAAGGATAATGACTGCAAGATGTCTGAGGTCCTGGAATAATGGCTACTTACCTGTGGGGTGGAGGGCCTGTCTCCTACTTTTTCTTTTCTTTACACATTGTGTTTTCTAAACACACATAATTCTACAGTATAGATTCATGTTCTTACTCTACCAATAGAAATGGGGTAAAAATTTGAGAAGACAAAGATACAACTGAAAAGGCTTTGGGACAGGAGAATAGCAAGAACCTGTAGAGGCAGGGATGGCTTAGAAGAGGTATTAAAGAAAAGCTGTTCAGGAAAGGAGCTGTACAGGAAAGGTGGCTGGTTTCCCCAAGGAGTCCCTATTCAAGAGTATTTCTAGCCCAGTTGCTAAGGGACTAGCTTAAGTTCTTTTGCATTTGACCTATTACCTTCCTTCTAGATTATGTGGAATCATTTTTACGTATGTGGATTTGCTGAAATCAAATGCAATGGTTACAACATCTTACTACTTCAAGAGTCTTGAATGTCTAGTTTTTAATGACTTTCTATAGGAGGAATACCAGGAAGGCCAACTAGGAAGGGAAAAGGGTCAGCTCCAGGTAGCATTAGCTGTCCACCTGTCTGTCTCACATCTCTCTCTTTTCAGCAATCATCTAATGCCTGTCTTTGAGGGTGGGGCCAAGGCACAGAGCTCAAGGACCTGTGTTTTGATGGGAATCCATAGTTCTGCTTTGGCCAATCCAAAGATATCCCATCACCAATAATGTTTAGTGTTTATTAGGACCATCTGTTATTAAATTGATACTTCTCTTCTTATTGTTTAATTCAACAGGGGACAGGTGCTATAAGTTGTGTTTATTAATTTATTTATTGTAACAGGTTTCCAAAGAAAGCTTCAAACCTATAGATTTGCTGAGAACAGGGCCCACAGATTGGTATTTTTGACAAATTCTACAGGTGATTCTAATCCAGAAACACTGGTTTATGATATAGTACTTCCCCCAGACAAGGCTTTTTGAGATGGACCAGGTTCGGAACAGCCAAGGCCAGGAAACGTGTTCAGGAATTCTGGTGTTTTTCCCATAATGAACAATCTCATTCTGAGTCTCTGCCACTGGACTGTCCATGTAGTTCCTCACACTCATCACTAATATATTTTTGGTATGCTTGATGGTGTCCCAAAGTGCTCTTAGGCTCTGCCCATTTTCTTCATTCTTTTCTCTTTCTGCTTTTCAGGTTGGATAATCTCAATTGTCCTATCTTCAAGTTCACAGAGTATTTCTTCTGTCAGCTCGAATCGGCCGTTGGACCTCTCTAGTAAATTTTAAAACTTCAGATTGCACTTTTCATCTCCAGAATTCCAATTTTATTCAACTTTATAATAATTATCCCTTTATTGATATTCTCCATTTGCCAAGACACGGTTCTGATTTCCTTTAGTTCATTGTCTATGGTCTTTCTAGCTTTTTGAGCATATTTAAGACAGTTGATTTAAAGTCATTGTCTAGTAAGGCTGATGCCTGGGCTTCTGCAGGAATCATTTCTATTCATTTATATTTTTCTTCATGACTGGGACATACTTTCTTGCTTCTTGGCATACCTCATACATTTTGGTGAAAACTGGATACTCTGAATATTATAACATGGCAAGTTTACAAACCAGGCTCTTTCCCTTCCCTGAGGTTTGTTGTTGCTGCTTGTTGTGGGTAGTTGCTTGCTTGTTTGTTTCATGATTTTCTGAACTTTTCCCCTAAAGCCTGTATTCTTTATTGTGGTTGCTGAAGTCTGCATTTCATTATCTTAGTTGTCAGCTAGGTTTTTTGAGCTTCCTTACATGCTTAGAATGCACATTGTCCTGGTCATTGCAGATTGACTCTCTGTGGGGGCACTCCTTCAATGCCTAGCTAGGCCATTTACAACTCTGCATCAGCCTGCACTTCCTGTTAGCATGAAGGTATGCTGGAGGTGAAAGCCAGATAACCTTAGGGCCTTCTGAGGCCTTTTGTAAGCTTGCATCTAGCCCAGAGAATGCGCACAGCATTCCTTATTGCCCAGCATACAGAGTAGCTCCTCTTAAAAGCTCCTATCTCCCCATATGTCTCATTTCCCAGCCTCTTGCTTCTCAGGCTTTGTGGTCTGTCTGTTACTTGTCCTGATTGTTATCCCTTGCCCTAGGCTTCCACAGCCCATATTTTTGCCTTTAAATGCTTTTGGAAAATGCTGTCCAGAAGGCTGCCACAGCCCTGGGAACTCTCTGAGTCTAATGAAACAAAGGCCAGGTCTTGTGCTGGTGTTTCAGGGACCTCGCCCCATCAGGCTGGAGAAAACATCACAATTGTTTGAGAATAAGGTTTGTTTTGCTTCCTCTGGCACCAGCAACATGCACCATGAGCGTGGGCTGGAGTCTTCATGACCGCCACTGATCTGGGGAAGCAGGCTGGTGGAAGGGTGATTTCAAATGTCACCACAGTCTTTTACCACAACACAGTGGCTTCTTCTTAAGTATCTCTTTGGTTGTTGTAAGTTTTTGACTAGATTCCAGAATTCTGCAGAATTCTGACAGTTTTTGTCAGTTCATTAGTTGCTTTTGTGGAGGAAGGAAGATTGGGGATTTTCTAGTCTGCCATTTTTCAGCGATGTTTAATATATTTTTAACTTCAATTATAGAAAATTAATGTAAAACATCCTTTATTTAATGACTATTGTCATCAATGGAATGATATACAATTTCCATTTTTGAAAATGTTTTCAATTCTATATTCTTTACTCATGTATAGACCTTCATGTTAAAATACTCAGTGTATGTCCTTCAAGTCATTAAATATGCATTTATATACATATATGAGGATCCTTGAAAATGCATACTTCTCTTTTGTAGCATCAAAAAATTAACACAGTTGTTTCTCCCTTTCCCACTGACTGGCTGCAGCATTTAATTCATTAAATATTTCTGACTTTGTGGTAGGGCCTTTGACCTTGCTCCATCATTGTTCTTGGTCCTGGAAAACCACATTCATCATGGAACATGTTTTTGTCCACGGCACAATATATATGTATTTTTTCGGGTTCAGAGAAGGGACTGCAGCCTCAGAGATGTTTATGTCTCAGGACTTTCTTGGGAAACTAGGGCTTTTAAACTTTCATCTACATGGTGAGGAAAAGCAAGGGGGTCTGGGTGGCCACAGACAAATGTGGAAATGCCATTTGGTGTCAGAACATGCAAGTTATCCTAAGGCATGTCAGGGAGCTAGGACTAGCCCTTGCAGCTCTGTGGAGCACAGAGTCTAGCTGGGAGAAGCTTGACACTGAGACAAAAGAGGAGCCAATGCCACTGTGCCACTGAGTGGGGCCAAGAGCAGCCGCGACAGAAACAAAGAGCAGGACACAGATTGAGGAACCCTGGGGAGGGTGGCAGAGTCTGCAGGATGTTGCCAACAATTAGAGGTTTTCTCCAAGCTCAGAAACACGGTGAACAGAACTGTCAATTAGTGTCAGTACATGTCACAGCTTGAAATCTCCAAAACTTCACTCACCTTGTAAAAACAGGCCAGCCACCAGCATTATTATAGGCACCATTACCATAGGTTGAGAAACTGGAGGCTGGAGGGAATCATTTCAGTTTGACATACTGCTTCTGATGTCCACTGAGCATCAGGCGCTCCACTGGAGTCTGGGAATATGATGATGAAAAGACTCATTTTCTACCCCAAAAAGTTGGTTGTAAAGTTAGGAGGCATCTTTAGCTTGAAGTTCTCCCTGTGTCTCCTGTAACATTCGCATAGCACAGGTGGCCTCCTGTAGCAGATGTAGCAGGACAAGCCGCAGACAAAACTCCTCAGACACCGAGTTAAAGAAGGAAGAGGTTTATTCGGCTGGGAGCATTGGCAAGACTCCTGTCTCAAGAGCCGAGCTCCCCAAGTGAGCAATTCCTGTCCTTTTTAAGGGCTCACAACTCTAAGGGGGTCCGTGAGAGAGGGTTGTGATCGATTGAGCAAGCAGGGGGTACGTGATGGGCTGCATGCACCAGTGGTCAGAGTGAAACAGAACAGACCGGGAAGTTTCACAGTGTCTTTCTATACAATGTCTGGAATCTATAGATAACATCAGTTGCTAGGTCAGGGGTCAAATTTTAACTACCAGGCTTAGGTCAGGCAGGCCCAGGCCTGGTTTCTGGTCTGGTTCCTTGGTTTCAGGTCTGGTTCCTAGATGCCGGGCTACCTGCCTTTAGTTTCACTTCTCTTTCCTTTTCTGAGTATAAAACAATATGAAATAATATGAGAGGGTCTATCTCTCTTCTCTCACTCCAAGTAAAGTCCTAACATGGGTAATATGTGTCTTCTTTCTTCTTTCCTTGGTCAGACCACATAACAACACACAGACTTAATTTTCTTTGCTAAACATGTATACACTTTTTCTACATATGCTTTATATGATTTTTCAGTCTCTGAAATAGCTAGCGAAAATTAGGCCATAAAATCAATGAATACGATTTAAAATATATGATTTTCCTTTTGTAAACTGTAATGAGACACAATTAGATAAAAATGTCATTTTGAATTTTAGTCCCTGTTGGTACCACTAATTATTATTATTTTGTTAATTTGTATTCAAGTGTAGAAAATAAAGGCATACAGTGACTTGGATCCAGGAAAAAAGATAATGCAATTGGAAGAAAATACACAGGCAATTTAAATCCAGCTGTTCTGAGCTTGAAATCCTTGAGTGTGGGAACAAATGATTTGTAGTCATTGAATTCTCAGATTTCAATTCATTACAGCAGAATTTGAGTGTGAGCTTGAGATGATCAAGGGAAAGTCTATAAGGGGAATTAGGATTACATCAAAACGTTTGTAAGGTTGGACAAAGGCAAGTTCCCAAGGCACAATTTTAGCTTCTTAAGTAAGCCTTTCTCTGAAAGACCTTAATTTAGGTATTTTTTTTTTTTTTGAAAAGAGTCAATGCTTTTAAAGTTAAGAAAGAAAAATTGTAGTTGTAATAGGGCAGGATCAATAAGAATGTTAAAAATGGAAAAGTAAGCCAAAGTTAATATCACAATGTGATCAAAGCATAAAAATGTTTAAAGCCTTTTATGTGCTACTTCTGGGTCATCTGAATGCCAGGGCCAAGTCCAACCAATTAGCCAATACCATTTTGTAAACTGTTTTTCCCGTTTCCTTTCTGTACTTGCAGAGACTTAAAGTATGCTGTTTAACCCGAAACAATGGTTCTTAATGGGTGAGGACACAAGAGCCAGCCTCTTTGTTCAGATCCGTTAACTAGAATGGGGTGGGTTTTCCATGATATGCAGGTGTTCATAACTTGTGCATCTTAAGCACGGGGCCCAGACTGTTGATGACAAAGTATGTAGAGTGTTTTCAGAGATCGGACTTGATAACACTGCTTTGAGTCTGGACAGAAGATAAGGTGCTTCCTTAAGTGGCTTTTTCAAATGATACAGAAGGAAGTGCATGGAAATGGGATGTGCAAGTTCCAGCTTTTCTACTTGGACCAAAGACTAGCCTGTTACCTTCTATGAACCTTAACTTTCTCATCTGTGAAATGGGAAAACTCACCATCACGTGGCTGAGCAGGGGCAGGTGCTCCAATGTTCATGTGTCAACTCAATGAGGTGTTGAAGGTGTACTCTGTGCCCTGCGCTCTTCCAGGGAGATAGTGGCAAGCATGACTGTGGCCCTTTTTTCACCTCACTGAGTTTATGCTCTCACTGAGTGTGAGAAAGCGGAAAACAAACAAACAAACAAAAAAGCCCCAAATAAATACTTAAGATATTTTCAGAAGTGACTCAAGAGAAGTCAGACATGTGCCAAACTGGTGGGAAGAGCATTTTAAGTACAGGAAACAGAAACACCAAAGGCCCTGAGGCAGGAATACACTGAGAGTACATTTGGATTAGGTCAGTGGCTCTCATACTTTGCTGCCTCATTATCCCCTGGAGCCTTGCTAAAACTCTGAATCTCTACCCCAAGGTTTAGACTCAGCAGATCAGGGTAGGGCCTGAGAATCTGCATTCTTCATTGGACTCCCTGGTGCTGCTGGCATTGGCTCCACATGTTGAGAAGCTTGGATTAGAGGAAAACACAGAAGTCTAGTTTGGCTGACTGGGAAGCAGCAGATGGAGAGTTGGGTAGGGAGATCTGTGAGGGAGGAGCTTGTGCAGGAAGGAGTTTGGGCTTTACTGATTGAAGTGGGAAGCCATTAGAAAGATCGCCCTGGTGCTTCGTGGAGGACAGTTCACAGCAAGAAAGCAGGGAGACAGGTTAGGGCTCTCACAGCGGTTTAGGCCAGCAGTTAGGACATGTTGGGCTAGTAGTAACAGCGGAGGTGTTTGTTTTCAGTTATCTCTTGGAAGTAGAGGTGTCAGGCCTTGCTGATGACAGGATCTGGGATGTGAAGGAGAGAAGTGAGCCAAGGACAGCAACCACCTATGAAGCCTGGGCACCCTGCAGCTGGTCAAATGTATGTAAGGACCATTGACAGTCATGTGGTGGGGCAGGGGAGGGGCTGTCTCCCTTCTCTCCCAAACACAGCGTGTAATAATAGCAAGACATTTAAGGTGAGGTGAAGTAAGTCAACCAGGGGCTGGATATTTTTCCTCTTTAAGACCCCAGCTTGCAGGTGGCCAGACCTTCTGCGAAGCTCCAGTTGACGAGTTAGTTTTTCTCACGTGGTTCAATGACAGGGACTGACAGAGACATTGTTTTGACAAACTCTGCTCTTTTTGCTGTAATATTCCTTCTCCACATCAGAGTTCTGATGATGGATAGCTCTAATATCCACCCTTGGAGATTACTGGAGATAAATTTATGTGGGACAGTGTAACATAGAGGAAAAAGCATGGTGTTTGGAATGCCAAACCTAGGATTGTATCTTTACTCCCTCCTCCAGACTGCAGGCATATTACTTAACTTCTCGGTGTCTTCATTTTCTTATTTGAAAAGTAGGGACAATAATGTTAAGTGATTCACTGCTTTTTGAAGATGAAAGAAGCTAAATCATGTGGAGGATTTTTTAATCTAAAGGTCTATGTGAAAATAAGTTGCTTTATTATTATCAATGTTTTCATTAGGATGTTGCAAAAGTACTTGATGAATTGCAAATGACTGTAAATGGATGATGTTGCTATGAGTTTACAAAATGTTCATAAATGGATGATGTTGCTATGAGTTTATAAAATTTTCAGCCCAATTCATGAACTATTGACTTGGGACTGTTCCTGTGTCTCATAGCTCACACATGCCCCGTCAGACAAATTGTCTGGTATATTTGAATTTCTGCCATGGGTAATGAGTAGGTTTTGGAGAGTGGAACAAGGCTATCTTGGGTTTCACATTCCTCTCCAGAATATTTCCTCCAGAATATTTCCTGAGGACTGTGAAAGAAGGCAGTTCTAAATGCAAAGAAACTCTGGTATTAAAATGGTTTTGACATTCCAGGGAAAATCCACCAAATTAAGACAAGAACTGTGGTAGAGGGTGTGCACATTTTTATTGGTCTAACTGCTATAATTCTGGATACAGTTCATTCAAATCTGCAAAAAATTTTAGGATTTGATTTGTAAAAAAAAGTGTAGTAGCATGGGAAACCTCACTGGACTCAAGAAACAAAGGAATCACAAAAATGATGAATTCTCTGTTTATTATGGAGGGATCAAGTCTGGTGATAAATTCAGGTGGACTTGCAAGATAGTCAGTATCTCACACGATGCTCAATGATGCCAGCCTTCACACAGGTGCCTTCTTTCTGAAACTGTTGTTTGTCTTTGGCTGGCCCTTTGTAGGGAACTGCCTATCATCATGATAACCACCTCTAACTGAAACTCACCATATGCCTGTGGTGATCACCATGCTGAGCTCTTTCCATACTGTTTGGTTTTTCCCTATACTATTGGTAATCCTGTCACCAATCTTGTGAATTAAGGATCAGTGCAAACCTCATTTTAGAGCTGAGCAAGCGGAGGCTCCAATAAGTTGAAGAATTTGCTAGTGAGAGGGTTTGCCTTGGTCTGCCTGACTCAGATCTCTGTGATCCAGGAAGTGGGATCCAGGTGAAAGGTTTATTTTCTTCTTGGTGTGGCACATATGAAATATTAGTCTTTATGTTTCTTTCTTTGGAGCTGGAAACCTGTGAATTACCACATCTTGTAGCTTCATCCTCTTGGCCAGGCCCTAGTAGTGCCTGTGGCAGGACGGGCAGCAGGGAGGGGTTCCTTGCTTAGGGTTCTCCTTGCAGACTATGACTTGGCCCCTTGGGTCCTGATCTCTTCCTCTCTGGCAGCGTTGGCTATGAATCCACTGGGAAACAAGTATCTGTGGATATGCATGTGTATGCGTAAGTCACATAGAATCTTAGAGTCAGTACCTTTCACTCTTAGAATTGGTGTGTTCATTAAGAGATTTTCTTTTTCTTTCTTCTTTTTTTGAAATAGAGTCTTGCTCTGTCACCCAGGCTAGAGTGCAGTGGCGTGATCTCAGCTCACTGCCACCTCTGCCTCCCAGGTTCAAGCAATTCTCTTGCCTCAGCCTCCTGGGTAGCTGGGATTACAGGTGCCTGCCACTGTGCTCGGCTAATTTTTGTATTTTTAGTAGAGATGGGGTTTCACCATCTTGGCCAGGCTGGTCTCGGACTCCTGACCTTGTGGTCTACCCACCTCAGCCTCCCAAAGTGCTGGGATTACAGGCGTGAGCCACCACACCCAGCCTGAGATTTTCTTCTCATTTCAGTTTTCCTTACTTTCCAGTCCAGTACCCTAAACCTCCTGGGATTGCAGACTCAGGATGTATAAGGTAACCTTTTTTTTTTTTTTTTTTTTAGACAGTTTCGCTCTTGTTGCCCGGGCTGGAGTGGTGCAATGGCGTGATCTCGGCTCACTGCAACCTCTGCCTCCCAGGTTCAAGTGATTCTCCTGCCTCAGCTTCCCAAGTAGCTGGGATTACAGGCATGCACCACCACACCCAAGTAATTTTGTATTTTTAGTAGAGACGGGGTTTCTCCATGTTGGTCAGGCTGGTCTCAAACTCCCGACCTCAGGTGATCCACTCTCCTCAGCCTTCCAAAGTGCTGGGATTACAGGAGTGAGCCACCGCACCTGGCCAAGGGAACTCTTTTAAACTGTGAATGACTCCAAATGCTCCTAAGTTCTTTTTATAAGTTTCTGTTCTTGGCAAACTTTATCTTATGTTTTATTTATTTCCTTGAATACGTTAAATCGACAAAATCCCCAAAACAAACAAAAACTGTTTATCTTCTGTATTTTGGTTCTGTGAAAAAGTTGGTTCAAATCATTCAGTCTGGCATTACTGGAAATCTCTAACAAGATTTACAGCGGTGCCACCCCAGTGAATTCCACCCCACTGAATTCATTGTTCATTGAGAGACATTAGAAAATGAAGATACCATGCCCCTTGGCTTCCCTGCTAAAGGAGACACTGGGAAAGGAGAGGTAAGTCTAGCCTATCATTAGTGTCTTAATTTTCTCATATTGATTTAGTTTGAAGAGTTTACTTACTTTCTTTAAAAATTATGCACTTTTTGTTAAATTAGTTTAATTTTTAAATTGAAAACTGTACATTAAACATGGAGGAAAAAAAGAACACTTGCACAAAATGGGAAAGCCTCCAAATAACAGCAACCTGCCTGCCTCTGTTAAGCGGTGTTTATAGCCATATCTGTGCCTGTCATCCACACCAGCGTGGGTGATGTTGCTGTTGACACACCCATCCTCTGGGATTGACTCCACTCCTGGGACAGGCTGCAATGAATTGGAGGCAGCAGCAGCAGCACCAACAGGCAACTTGTTAGAAATGCAGGTTCTCCACCTCCCCCTTCACTAGGAATCTGACACTTCAGGGGTGCGACCCAGCAATCTGCACTCTGTCAAACTCGTGAGGTGATGCCCGTGCATGCACAACTTGGAGCACATCGTCTGACCTCAGGTAATCACAGTGATCCCAGCTGCATTCATTTCTTGGGGCTGCCAGAACAAACTACCACGGATGGAATGGCTTCAGAAGAAATATGTATTCTTTCCCAGTTGTGGAGGCCGGAAGTCTGAGATCAAGATGTTGGCAGAACTGGTTTCTTGTGAGACTGAGGGAAGGATCTGCTCCAGGCTTCTCTTCCTGGCTTGTAGATGGCCATCTTATCCCTGTGTCTCTTCTCATTGTCTTCCTTTAAGTGTGCCTGGGGTCCAGGTTTTTCCATTTCATAAGGACACAGTCACAATAGATTAGTGCCTACCTTCATGATTTTTTTCTTAACTAATTATATCCGCAACAATCTATTTCTAAATAAGGTCACACTGGGGGTTAGGACTTCACTGCAACTTTGAGGGCACACAATTCAACCCATAATGCCATCCCATGCCAGTGGGAAGCTCAAGGACCAGGTAAATGCTTAGCAGAGCGTGGCTTTCCCTGAGTCTACAGTTCTTGGCTGGGCAAGTGACTTAGCTACTTAGCTTGCACCTGGCAGGTGTTGAATGAAGGCATGCTCACTTTTCCCTCTGCATATGAAGGAATAAAAACAACACTGGGAATTCTACAGCTTGCTTGGTATGTAGTGATGAGTCTGACATTATGTGGAGCAAGGCTGGAAGTCACCAAAACCTGAATCTTTAAAAATCTCTAAGCTCCTGGACCAACAGTTTTCAAGCCGCTCATGCCTCTGGACTTGTGATTAATGCCCTAAGAGTCTCTGTTTTATACAACAGCTCGAGCTGGGTTCTTAGGAATCTGCCACTGAAATTTGCTGCACACACTTATATAGATATAGGTTTTTTATGAACTTGTATCGTGCTAACATATTCTTTTTTAGCTTGATTTTATTTTTTATTTAGCAATATATTATATGCCGAGACCAGCTTGGTCAGGGAGACCCTAACCCAGCTGCGCTAGAGGAATTAAAGACACATACACAGAAATATAGAGGTGTGCAGTGGGAAATCAGGGGTCTCATAGCCTTCAGAGCTGAAAGCCCCGAACAGAGATTTACCCATGTATTTATTAACAGCAAACCAGTCATTAACATTGTTTCCATAGATATTAAATTAACTAAAAGTATCCCTTATGGGGAGTGAAGGGATGGGCTGAATTAATTGCAGCAGGAACACACCCTTAAGACACAGATCATTCATGCTAATTCTTTGTGGCTTGAGAATGCCTCTAAGCAGTTTTCCACCCTGGGCGGGCCAGGTGTTCCTTGCCCTCATTCCTGTAAACCCACAACCTTCCAGCTTGGGCATTATGGCCATTATGGACATGTTACATTGCGGCATAGATTTTATTTATGGCCAGTTTTGGGGCCAGTTTATGGCCAGACTTTGGGGGGCTTGCTCCCAACATGTCTCCCTTCTTTGATTTGCAAAGAGATAAAAGCAAGGGCAGCTTTGTCACGGTGAGCTACTTCCTGAAGGAATCAGGATCCTCACCTGCAGACTATACAAAGACAAACAACATAGATTAAAAACACAGTCATCATTGAAATCACAGAGCTTCCAAGTGTTTTTATCCATTTAAATGGGTTACTAGCTGCTAATTTGTCTGCAGCTCCTTTAAGCACTCCAGTTCCTGGCATTAAGTTCAGGTGTGCCTGGGATGCTTTAAATATTTGTTCTTTTAATTTTGCTATATTCTAAAACAAGTTTGTAGAGTGTCCTTCTAGATGCTTTTTTATTCTTTCCCAAATTTTGATCTTATTAAGAGCATTTAATAGTTTCTACAAATCCTTATGTTCAGCTCCTAGAGCGGGCCATATCATTTGAGGTTGAGGTGCCACTATACCACCATGGTTCCAGATAATAGAAACTTTTGCCATACTACTTATCATTTCTACCATCTGACCATTTTGTTCAGATCATCCAAATGTAGTGTGGCTGTGGCATGCAGACTGAGAGGGGCAATTCAAGCTAAACATCCCGTAGGGGACCAATTAATAATGATCCCATAGGAATCATTGTGCAGCACCTCTGCCTGTTCTGCAAAGCAATCTTCCTAAACAAGTGTGTTCGTTTTTTCTAACTGGGTCCAATCCTGTTTACAAATAGGTTTTTGAGGGCGGTATGCCTCCATTATAGGAGCAGATTTATTATGGTAAATACTGAGATCAGAAAGCATGTGTAACTGTGTCATAGAATGATTGCACCCAGGCATTATTACCAGCCCTTATTGAAGGAATACTCACAGCAGTGGTGATAACCGCTATCATAGCTACCATTAAATTACTCATTGTGACTGGTTGTCCCGCTTTCCTTAGGTTTTCTTCTGCCATCTGTGACAGCTTCTTGATCTGTCCCCAGGTGGGTGGCTGTGTTCAATGGGTGTTGCTCGTGACAGTTGGGGTCCTCCTCAGTGTCAGCCTTGACATGGCTGCAACCGGGAGGTCCTCGGGATCCTCCCAGAGTTTCTTTCTCAACATCTGGCTCATGACAAGGTTTCAGGTGTCTTAATGGTATCCAAATCGGCTGTTGATTTTGGCCTGGAGAGATACAAGCATAACCTCTATCCCAAATTATTATTTTACCTATTTCCCAACTTTTTGTTATCGGATCTCTCTGCCAAATCAGTTGTTCTGTTTCTGTCTTTGCAGCTAGTTTCTGAAGATGCTGTTCAGCTGCGGATAACATCCGGCTCTTTGGGCAGGCTCAAAAAATTTAAAGTTAATAATGCTAGGTTCAGTTGTATCTGTGGGGTTCCATCATTGTTTCTCCCTTTCTGCTTTTGCAACTGCTGTTTTAGGGAGAGATTCATTCTTTCCACTATGGCTTGTCCCTGAGAATTGTATGGGATACCAGTAATGTGTTTAATATTCCACATAGAGAAAAATGTAGCTAGAGCTTGGCTAGTATAGCCTGGGGCATTATCTGTTTTAGTAGAAACTGGAATGCCCATCACCACAAAACCACTGTAAAAGATGATGTTTAACACAGGCAGAAGACTCTCCTGATTGGCATGTAGCCCAGACAAAGTGAGAAAAGGTGTCCACACATACACGTACATAAGCTAGTCTCCCAAATGAGAGAACACGTGTGACATCCATTTGCCAAAGAGAGTTAGGTTCCAGTCCTTGAGGATTAGCTCCTCCTGTAAAAGATGAGGAATGCACCATTTGGCAAGTTGGGCATCGCTGGATAATATCTTTAGCTTCTTTCCAGGTAATGCTGTATCTGCGTTTGAGACCAGAGGCATTAACATGGGTGAAATTGTGAAAGTGTCTAGCATTAGATATTGCAGTAGCAACTGGGCGATCAGCCATTTGTTTTCCTTCAGTCAAAGGTCCTGGAAGAGGTGTATGAGCCCTAATGTGAGTGATGTAAAAAGGGTGCATTCTACTTCTAACTGCTGTTTGCAATTGGGTAAATAAAGTCATCAGTTGTTTATCTGTATGAAATCGTAGCTGAGCATTTTCAATTAACTGTGTGGAGTGAACCATGTATGAAGAATCAGAAATCACATTAATAGGCATATCAAAAGCAGTCAATACCTCAATTACCACTACAAACTCTGCTTTTTGAGCTGAAGTATAGGATGTCTGAAAAACTTTACTTTTTGAGCCAGAATAAGAAGCTTTACCACTACTAGACCCATCTGTAAAAACATTCTCAGCACCTTCAATTGGTTGAAATTTAGTTATTTTAGGAAGAATCCAATTAGTTAATTTCAAAAACTGAAACAGCTTCGTTTTAGGAAAATGATAATCGAGAATACCCACAAAGTCAGCTAAATGTGTTTGCCAAGTAAAACTATTTATAAAAGCTTGCTGTATTTGTGCTTTTGTGAGAGGGACAATAATTTTTCCAAGATCATATCCATGTAATTTAACAATCCGAGTTCTCCCAATCCCTATCATAGTAGCGATTTGATCTAAATAAGGAGTTAGAGTCCGTGAATTAGTATGTAGAAGAAAAAGCCACTCTACTAAGTCCTGTTCTTGGACAATAACACCAGCAGGTGAATGCTGAGTTGAAAAGATTAGCAAATCTAGGGTCTTCTCTGGATCTATTCTATTTATCTGAGCTTTATGGATTTGCTTCTCAATCAGTTGTAACTCTGCCTCAGCCTCTTTTGTTAATTGCCGAGGGCTAGTGAGACTAGGATTTCCCCTAAGGATAGAAAACAGATTACTCATGGCATAGGTAGGAATGCCTAGAGCAGGTCTTATCCAATTAATATCCCCTAGTAATTTCTGAAAATTATTTAATGTTTTTAATTTATTCCCACGTATGATTACTTTCTGTGGCACAATGGTAGTGTCATTTACTAAGGTCCCCAAGTAGGAGTAAGGAGTAGTAGTCTGAATTTCATCAGGAGCTACAATTGAACCACCACAAGAAATCGAATTTTGCAAGTGATCATAATATTGGAGTAATATTTCTCGAGTGGGGGCAGCACAAAGTATATCATCCATATAGTGAATAATGTAATACTGTGAAAATTTTTTACAAGTAGGTTCAATTGCTTGCCCCACATACGTCTGGCAAATAGTTGGACTGTTTAACATGTCCTGTGGCAACACTTTCCAATGATAATGCTTAGCAGGCTGCAGGTTGTTTACTGCAGGAATTGTAAATGCAAACCTTTCACAGTCTTGCTCAGCTAAAGGGATAGTAAAGAAACAGTCTTTTGGGAGGCCGAGGCAGGTGGATCACGAGGTCAGGAGATCAAGACCATCCTGGCTAACGCAGTGAAACCCTGTCTCTACTAAAAATACAAAAAATTAGCTTGGCGCGGTGGCGGGCGCCTGTAGTCCCAGCTACTCGGGAGGCTGAGGCAGGAGAATGGTGTGAACCTGCGAGGTGGAGGTTGCAGTGAGCCAATAGCACCACTGCAGTCCGGCCTGGGCGAAAGAGTGAGTCTCCATCTAAAAAAAAAAAAAAAAAAAGAAACAGTCTTTTAAATCTATGACTATTAAAGGCCAACTTTTTGGAATCACAGCAGGAGAAGGCAATCCTGGCTGTAATGCTCCCATAGGTTGTGTAACTGAATCGATGGCTCTTAAGTCAGTTAACATTCTCCATTTACCTGATTTTTTCTTAGTTAGGAAAACTGGAGAATTCCAAGGAGAAAATGTTGGAGCTATGTGCCCATTTTCTAATTGTTCAGCAACTAATTTCTCTAAAGCCTCCAGTTTTTCTTTACTTAGCGGCCACTGTTCTATCCAAATTGGCTTATCTGTTAACCATTTTAAAGGTATAGGTTCTGGAGGCTTAACAACAGCCACCATCAAAAATTTTTTCCTAATCTTTGGTGGGAACTTTGTTTTTCTACTTGAAGCGGTTCTTTCAAACCTTGCAAATTTTTTTCTAGTCCCATACCAGGGACGTACCCCATTTCATGCATTGTATGTTGACTTTGAGGGCTATATAATTGTTCTGGAATTAGAACTTGTGCTCCCCATTGTTGTAGTAAATCTCTTCCCCATAAATTTATAGGTACAGAAGTTATAATTGGTTGAATAGTCCCAGGTTGTCCATCGGGCGCTTCACAATGCAAAATATAACTACTTTGATATACTTCAGCAGCTTTACCAACTCCAACTATGTTAAATTGAGTGGGTTGAATTGGCCACGCGGACGGCCAGTGCTGTAGAGAAATGATTGATATGTCCGCTCCTGTATCTACCAAACCTTTATATTTCTTTCCTTGAATAGTTATTTCACAGGTAGACGTTTATCAGTAACTTGATTTACCCAATAATCCACTTTGCCTTGTTTATTTGTGCTTCCAAATCCTCCTGTTTGTTTAATTTCACTTTTTCCCATTCCCACATGTGGCACAATCAGGAACTGTGCTATGCGCTCTCCTGGCTCTGCTTTCCAGGGAACAGAAGTAGATATAACAATTTGAATTTCCCCATTGTAATCTGAATCCATGACTCCTGTATGTATTTGTACGCCTTTTAAACTTAAACTAGACCTTCCTAAAAGTAATCCTATTGTCCCCACTGGCAAGGGTCCACAGACTCCTGTTGGGACCTTTTGTGGGGGTTCCCCAGGCAGAAGGCTCACAGCTTTTGTGCAGCATAAATCTACTGTGGCACTACTGGCTGTGGCAGCAGACAGACATTGTACCCGGGTGAGGGAATGGCCTGAGCCAGAAATGCCCCTGTTTGGAATGGGGCACAGGACGGGCCCCTCATGGCATTTCCCGAAATAGGGTTCCCTTCTTTATCAAACTTAGAGTGACACTGACTAGCCCAGTGTTTTCCTTTTTTTACATTTTGGACATATTTCAGGCTCAACAGTTTTCTTTTTTCCTCTATCTGGTGGTCTGACTTGCTGATGTTTTCTACATTCTTTTTTAGTATGACCATGCTTCCCACAGTTAAAACAAGCTCCAGGAAATGGAGTATTTCTTTTATCTACTCTCAGTCCTGCTGTTGCCTGTGCCAATAAGGTAGCTTTATGCAGATTACCTCCGATACCATCACAGGCCTTGATATAATCAGCTAAATGTGCTTTCCCTCTGATAGGTCGCAGAGCAGGCTGGCAATTGGGATTAGCATTGTCGAAAGCTAGTAACTGCAACACTGTATCCTGAGCAGCCGAATCTGCAATCATCTTTTTAAGAGACTGCTGTAACTGAGCTACAAAATCAACATATGGTTCCCTTGGTTCCTGTTTTATAGCACTAAAGAAAGGGTATTCTTCTCCAACTGAAGTGATTTTTTCCCAAGCTCTAATGCACACTCCTCTAAGTTGTTCTATGCCATCATCCTACATGACCAGTTGTGTATCTAAACCAGCCCAGCTGCCAAACCCCAAAAGTTGGTCCACAGTTTTATTAATTGGAGGTTGGGCCTGGGCATTGCGAGCAGCCTGAATGGAAGCTTCATCTGCCCACCAGGTTTTAAATTGTAAGAACTGAGCAGGAGTTAGACAAGCTCAAGTAAGAGTGTCCCAGTCAGTAGGAATCATCCGACTGGAAACAGTAACTTTCTTTACAAAAGGAGAACCTGGTCCATACTGACTTATTGCTTGTTTTAATTCTTTGAGCAATTTAAAAGGAAAAGGCCCAAATGTAGCTGTAATATTTCCCTGTTGATCTGGGGGGTGTATTCCAACAGGGAACTGCCAAGCCTCTAAATCACCCTCTTGTCTAGCTTGGGGAATTCTTGCCTGAAAAGAACCAAGAGCCGTCACTCGAGGCGCTGCTTGAACAGTCACTGGGGCAACTATTTTTGCCTAGTGTCTTCTGGAAAAGAAAGATCTGGGGGGTCATTTTCTTCAAAATAATAATGAGGGGGTGCAGAAGGGTAGGGATGAACCTCTCCTTCCTTTGCCACTTTAGCTTTAGCTGGCAAATAAACATGCTCTGTAACCTCTTCTGTTACTTTGCTATGCTCTCGTTCTTCCTCCTCATCAGTGTGAAAAAGTTCCAAGGTGAAACAAACCAGACCCCATACCTGTCCCATTGTTACCCTGATGCTTCCCAGCTCCCCTTCTTACTCACCACGGGGATTGCTTTAAGAGTACTCGGGTGACCTCCAGCTAGTTTTCCATTCCAACTGTTGCTCCGGCGACCCTTCGACCTGGATTTCAGCCTCCACGAATGGACGCCACTTGCCGAGACCAGCTCGGTCGGGGAGACCCTAACCCAGCGGCGCTAGAGGAATTAAAGACACAGACATAGAAATATAGAGGTGTGAAGTGGGAAATCAGGGGTCTTACAGCCTTCAGAGCTGAGAGCCCCAAACAGAGATTTACCCACATATTTATTAACAGCAAACCAGTCATTAGCATTGTTTCTATAGATATTAAATTAACTAAAAGTATCCCTTATGGGGAACAAAGCGATGGGCCGAATTAATTGCAGCAGGAACATGCCCTTAAGACACAGATCGCTCATGCTAATTGTTTGTGGCTTAAGAATGCCTTTAAGTGGTTTTCTGCCCTGGGCGGGCCAGATGTTCCTTGCCCTCATTCCCGTAAACCCACAACCCTCCAGCTTGGGCGTTATGGCCATTATGGACATGTTACATTGCTGCATAGATTTTATTTATGGCCAGTTTTGGGGCCAGTTTATGGCCAGACTTTGGGGGGCTTGCTCGCAACAATTACACACTTCTTTCAAAGTCGATAAATATTTTTGGGATTTTGGGACTGAACAGACACTCGAGGATTCATGCACCCTCTGATTTGTATGCATATTTTTGTGTATGCATTCATAGACTGAGGGTGTGTATCTGCTACTTTGACACTTACCATATCATAATTTCACATTGTTTTTTCATTTGGAAAATTTATGTTATCTTTTTTCTATTAAAATTATAAATAGTAAATTTTTGCCTAAGTGTACTGCTGTACTTTTGTGAACACTTCTAATTATATCTTTAGGAAAATTTCCAAAAATGTAAATTTGCAATGAAAAAATACACTTGAATTTAAGGTTCCAGATGCAGCATTAACAGATGTCCACCCAGAAAGCCTGTGCCAATTTGTGTCTCTTCAAACAAGTAGTATCTGAGAATGCATTTTTATTTTCATACATGTTGAACTTTATTCCTTTTTCACTCTATACCAATTTGCTTAGCTAAATAAAAAAGATTTCATTTTTATGTGCATCTTTGATAAAAAGTGGGCCTCAATTTCTCCTATGTGTGCTGGCCATGTGGACAGCCTATTTCTACACTTTGCCTATGATTCTACTAGGACAGTTATCCTTCCCCTCTTGATTTGTGAGAGCTTTTTTACATCAAACACTTATCACAAGTCTGCATCACAAACTTATTTTCTTTTTGTTTTCTGTTTTTATTTTGCTACTTTGGCAATATGTAAGATTTTGTTCCTTTTGCAAAAATGCTTCAAAAGGCATTTCTCAGTCCATATAGAATAATTTTAAAAAACCATCTGGCTATTTGCTAAAATTACTCAATTATTTTATTATAATCATAAGTTTGAATAATAATGCGTGAGAAAAGTTCTGATAGGTTGTCATGAGTTGCTTTTGAACCACACCTCTTTGGACTTTATAAATATCTGCTACAATAAAAGCTTGACACCATTAGTTGGTTATTAATAAAATAAGTAAAACCTTCATGCCCTTAGGTTATTTGATGCAACTCCATTAAACTGAAGACCCCACACTCCTATCAAACAGATCAGATGCTTTTAAAGTGGGAAAAATCCTTCTTGTGGAAATAGTAGATCTGGTTTGTTATTAGTGCAAAGAAGATCATCTCTGTTTGAACATGTTGACCAGAGATCCTGCAAGATGTGCTTTGCCGAGCAGAAAATTGCTCTCAATGAACAGATTGTGGATGTCGATTCTCGAACTGTTTCACCAAAGAACTTCATCAACAGAGCAGAATCCCATGGGGAGTGTAGGTAGGATAGGGGAATATCTGAAACAGTAGAATAAGAGTGAAATTTTTATTCTTAGGTGTGGCGTGTATGTGTATGTGTGTGTAGCTATATATAGATATGGAGATATTGCATATATGTATACATATACACACACGGACAGATATCACATTAGGGGTTTTTTAAATAAAACATTTGTTGAAGCAGAATAAGGACCCATGTTTTGTTGTCTCTTCCTCAGCAGTGGCTCAGAGGAAGTTTTCTTTAGATGATGACGGGATGAATGAATAAATGAATAAAACTTGCATAAGTAAGATTTTACCTGGTTATAAAATACTATGCCAAATACAATTTATTTATAGTTTATAAAGTTTAGTTTATAAAGTCTCTGGATGCAATTGAGCAAAGCCCTTTTGCAGATAGAGGAAAGAGTAGGCGAGAGCTGGCAACGCTGTCCTGGCCTTGCAATGCAATGTTCTTCTCTTGTTACTGGAGTGGCTGCTTCTCCACTGGCCATCAACCAGCTCAAAGATCAAAGACAACGACGGTTGAACTGTCTGTGTCACCAGTGTGCTTGCTGTCAGTGAAGGCCCGTTTCCCATGCTACTTTGGGCAGATAATTTTGTCTTTGATCGATTTGATGGATTATACACACACGTTCATGTACACAATTTATGAGATCAGTTGATCACTTTGGTCTAATAAATTTAGTTGACTTCAAAGCCAATTGAAATGCAGCGTCAAAATGATTTTTCCCTAATAATGGATATTCCCAAGTTTTCCCTGGTGCAACAAGGAAACAAACAAAATCACAATCTTGCTTTCATAAGGTCATACCTGCTACTAATAGCAGCTGTGTTTTATACTGCCGTTGTCAGCTGAAGTCCTAACTGCTACAATTTTTCACTGGAAAGCACTCCAAACCACCCAGTTTGATTATGCTTTATTGTTTTTTTCTGGAAATTTCTTCTGTAGTAATGTTGGTTTCAAGCTGCCAAAAAAGCATGCCAAAAATTATTCTCAAGGCTTCATTCTTCTGAGTCTGTATCTCTAAGTTGCAGCATCCATTATTTATCTTCAGGAGCCAGAATCACACCTGGAGAAGCAGGTTCTACACTTAGTGCACGTGGCATCTGGGGTCTCTCCAGAGCCACCCATCCAGGGAGCCAGTCTTGCAGTTCTTTCAGGAAGTAATGCAACGTAAATTCCATGGCTCCCTTTTCTGAATTTATTCCATGTGCTTCTACAAATGCCTGGGCAGTAGCTCCGACTGGAGCCTGGCCTGTCTCCATTGTTTCTGTTTCTAGGTTCGTTAGCAATGACATTTCCATACACTAAAGTACAGCACAACATATGGATCACCAGGGTAACTGAAATGCAAAGGAAAAACCGCTCACGACTTTGAATTGATTTTAAAGAAACGGTGGAGCCTCAGTGAGACACGGGGACCTGGAACCGTTGATCTTTGCTGTCACGAGTGTGGGCTGACTGTCCCAGGTCTGGAACAGCTCACGTCTGAATCTAGGTCAGACCCCCGTCTAAGGATTTCTCTAAGAAGATCATTATTGGCATTTACTTTCTCCAGATCACCTTTACAGTGCTGCCGTGTGGCAGCCAGGTGCTCAGAAAGCGTTTCTTGGATGAGTAGATGGTGCAGCTTCTTTCTTGTCAAGAAGCAGTTGGAAGCATATTCGTGTAATGGTTGAAAATGTCAAGATGAATCCAGCCCTGTAAAGAGAAGGACACTAACGCACAGTCTCAGCCTGCTGTAGCTCCTCAGAGGCCAAAAGCAATCAGTGAATCAAACTATTTTTCCAAAATGCATTTCTTGAGAATTAGTTTTATAAACTCAATTCCTACCAGAGATTGAAGGTTTGGGGGCAGGGAGAGGTTCTCAGCAAAATGTCAGAATATATAAGCGTGACCAAAATGTAGTGAGGCAGTGGCAGCATAGCTTCCGGGAATAGTCCACGGCTCTAAGAACAAAGCCCCTCCTGGCTCTCCGCCTCCCAACATGAGTATTTAGAAACTGTGTTTCTAAAGCACATTCATAACCACTTACCAGCATCCCAACCCCTGCCCGTGTCCTTCAGGATACATTTTAAAGTCAGTTATCCTTTAACTTGTGTTTACCTGTGTAAGCGCAGGCGGTGCAAGGAGTTAAAAGTTGCTTTGTCCATTCCACCCAGGAGCTTTCATTCACTCTAGTGGCTAGTGTTAACAATTAAAAAAAAAAAAAGATACATTATCATGTATGTATTGAGTGACATACAGAAAACTGAAGAATTCTTGATGCACAATGAAAGTTCACCCATCTCAGATTTAGGGCCAAGGAATCTTCTTGGATAAAGTGCCTTCTAAGTTGAGCCTAGATGCTGGGTGGGACTGAGCCAGGAGTGTATGCGTGTCTGGAAGGAGTCAGGTCTCTTTCTCTCCAGGGCTAGCCCGGAACCTCTCAGATTTGCCATTATGAATAAGGGTTTTCTGCTTGGAGATACGGACCAGACCTGTATCCCATTTTGTGGGGCTATTCAGGCATCTGTACCAGGGGGGTGGCTGTGGTAGATGGGTTTGGCATCTCAAATCCTCGGGGCTGACCCAGCTATCCCACATACCATCTACATGAATTCGAGCAAATCTCTGCTGCATTTAGTATCTTAGCTTCCTCATCTGCAAAGTGAAAGAATTGAACCCCATAATTTCTATGGGGATTTCCAGCTTTTACTGGCATCATTTGGAAATATGAACTGTGACATTGGCTGCTGGAGCTGCCAGGCCTAGAACTCTTTCTTTTCCTCTGCCTTGGGCTGGGATGATGTACTTAAGAGTGCAAATGGCTACTTTGACACTAATTGTATGTATAAAAATCAAATTTAAAATTGTTCACTCGTATCTTCATCTTAGAATGAGGGGAAGAGACTTTTGTCCTGGATTAGACTTACACGCACAGATTTTCAAGTGGGAAGAGCTCAAGGATGGTTTCATCCAATACCCCATTCACAGGTAAGGAAATTGGTATAGAGGCAACCTGGGCAGAGACCAGACAAGAGATGACCCTGCAGCTCCTGGTTCCTTCTACAGGGAAAACAAAACATGTTCGCCTACATATTATCTATGTGATCCTTAAAAGGTATCTATTACATCTTTGAGAAAATCTTGCTCCTACCCTGTGGACATCAATGCCTGCAGGGGCTGAGAAATGTGCCCACATCCTCACTCACAAGCTGTCCAGGGAACCCAGCTCTCCTGAGACAACTGTCTATTCCTTTAGCCACTTTAATATCACTTTAAACCATATGTTTTTCTTAAAATGTAATTTAAAATAGTTTTACTACTGCTTTAATGTCATAATTTACAGCTATAACTTGAATTTCCATTACAAATTTTTTTCTCCTGTCACAATTGTCTAAAATTATCCAACCGTGTAAGCATGTGAAAAGCCATTGATGTATCCCTAAAGCCAAAATATGGTTTCCATTGGTTTAGAAAATGAAACATGTCCTTTAATTTAAGCCCATATGTGGAGCATAAAACTGTGTTTCCCTTGAGCTGGCTTTCTTGGAATTCTCTTTCGAGTAATGCTCAATTCCAATTATACATGGATGCTTTTTTCAGGAGACTCTTTTGAAAGTTTAATTGGAGAT
Organism: Hylobates moloch; assembly: GCF_009828535.3. Lineage (NCBI taxonomy): Eukaryota > Metazoa > Chordata > Mammalia > Primates > Hylobatidae > Hylobates > Hylobates moloch. The sequence goes on along the minus strand of NW_026652276.1, from coordinate 123,357,909 downwards.
GCAACTCCAAATGAATGAACTCACGGCTTCAAAGACTTTGGAAAATATGTAGTGAAGTCCAAATAGCAACTCATAACGAGCTTGATTATGTGACAGGCTAGAAACAAAGTCCTGGCCCGAGGCGTCTATTGGTGCCACAGAGGCATATAAGGACATACGCACTAGGAAAAAAGTGCTCTGGGTTTTTATTCACACGGATCTATCTAGTTCAGATAGAACAAACCAACAACTGACTGAAGTCTCCCCTAGAGGCTGGAGTAAATGAGATGAGGGAAAGCATTTGAAAAAATTTTTGTTCCGTTGTTGGTTCATTCTATCTGAACTACTTAGATCCGTGTGAATAAAAACCTGGAGCACTTTTTCCCTCAATTTTTGTTTTGAATTGTCAAATAGGAGATGAATGAAAATCTGGAAAATGAATTCACATTCAAAATGAAAATCTGGAGAAGGAAATTGACTCCCTTGGGTTCACATTGTAAAGTAATGCCTCAGCCAGGGCTCCTGGGTTCTGATCCTGCTCCTCTGTTACCCTGCAATTTTTTCCTATTTATGCTAATCCCACCCCAAAGTTGGGGAATAGTATAGAATCTCTTCTTGTTTCCTCAGACATATAATTCATATGAAACAGATTTGAAACAGATTTTTAGGGAAAGGGGGAAAATTCTCTCCAAAAAGGTAACAACCACAGGCTGCTGTGAACTAAGTAATTTCAGCTGATCGAGAGCACATGGAGGGTGACTGAAGGCTGACAACTTCTCATCTACAACAGAGCCTTTTACAAGGAAAACAGTGGTGATGTTTCCATGGTATCTCTAATACCACCTCAGTGCTAGTGCAGGGAGAAGGGCAAGCAGGAAGGTTAGATGAAAGAGCCCCCCGGAATAGAAGCCCATCTAACAGAGGATGGGAGTGTCAGCTTCTTGTCCATCTGGGCTTGGCAGGGCCTCTCGCCAATTGATAACTTTTTTTTTTTTTTTTTGATGGAGTTTTGCTCTTGTTGCCTAGGCTGGAGTGCAATGGTGCTATCTCAGCTCACTGCAACCTCCACCTCCAGGGTTCAAGTGATTCTCCTGCCTCAGCTTCCCAAGTAGCGGGATTATAGGCATGTGCCACCACGCCCGGCTAATTTTTGTATGGCTAATTTTTGTATTTTTAGTAGAGATGGGGTTTCACCATGTTAGTCAGGCTAGTCTCGAACTCCTGACCTCAGGTGATCCACCCATCTTGGCCTCTCAAAGTGCTGGGATTACAGGAGTGAGCCACTGCGCCAGCCCGCTAACTCTTTATCTCTCCCTTGGTCATAACCATGGAACCACATCTCTAGGAAGGAACCCAAAGAGAAAAGCCACAGAACCGATAAGAATCCACTTTAGTATTAGAGGAGGTGTTTCCATAAAGATGGATTTACTAAAAGAAACTATAGAAATTTTTAGAGTACTTCAAGTTAAAAATCCTAGTTAAAAAAAAGTTAGAGAATTTAGCAGTTAGAATTAGGAGTGAAAATTAGAATTCAAAAATTAGAAGATGAAATTAGGAAAGATGGATTGAGATCCTAAAATACGAGTGAGGCAGTGGGTGCATAGCAAATTGAAAACTGCAGAAAATATAATAATTGAAGTTCAGTGCTAAAACTAAGTATTAAGAGTTAAAATATTTTTTCAAAATATTTTTGGAAATAGAAGGTATATATAATGTAAACATATTAATAGTGGTCCAAAATTCTGTATTACACCAATAAGTATTGAAATTTAGAAATTGGAAAAAAATTTCAATTTCTAATGTTACACAGAAAGGATATAATAGAAAAGATTCAATTATTCTCCATATAAGGGGAGGGAGTTTTCCCCCTTGCCTCTTACCCTGAATAAGAGTATTCTTATTCTGAGTATTCAGTTTTTAGGTGTACGTTTGTTTGTAATGATTATATCCTCTGATGGATTGACACGTTTAGCACATAATGACCTTCTTCGTCTCTAGTGAGAATTTTTGTCTTAAAATCTATTAGTAAAGTCACTCTAGCTTTATTTTGACTGTTGCTTCTATGGCTCATCTTTTTCCATCCTTTTATTTTTAATCTACTCGTGTCTTTAAATCTAAAGTATTTTTCTTTTAAATAGCATATATTAAGAGCTTTTAAAAAATCTATACTGCCAGCCAGGCATGGTGGCTCACGCCTGTAATCCCAGCACTTTGGGAAGGCGAGGCGGGCGGATCACGAGGTCAGGAGATAGAGGCCATCCTGGCTAACATGGTGAAACCCCGTCTCTACTAAAAAAAATACAAAAAATTAGCCGGACATAGTGGCGGGTGCCTGTAGTCCCAGCTACTCAGGAGGCTGAGGCAGGAGAATGGCGTGAACCCGGGAGGCGGAGCTTGCAGTGAGCCGAGATCGCTCCACTGCACTCCAGCTTAGGCGACAGAGCGAGACTCCGTTTCAAAAAAAAAAAAAAAAAAAATCTATACTGCCAATCTCTTTCTTTTGTTTAGAATGTTTAATTTATTAACGTTGAATGATGTTACTGATAAGGTAGAATTTAATTTTGCCATTTGCTCTTTGTTTTTTATATTCTATGTCTTTTTGTTCCTTGATTCCTACCTTCTTTTGTGCTAAATATTTTCTAGTATACATTTTAAATTTCCTGGTTGCTTCTTTTATTGTATTGTTTGAGTTATTTACTTTGTGGTCACTTTTGGAATTATAATTAGACTCAATATAATTTGGTTAGTAGCTTAAGTTAATAATAATTACAATGGTATACAGAAAGTTTGCTTCAATATATGTCTGTCTCATCTTTCGTGCTTTGTGCTATTATTGTCATAAATGACATCTTAATAAAGTCTTCAATACAGTTTTATAATACTGCCTTATGCTTTTGTCTTAAAAAAGGAGAAGAGTTATGCTTATGCTGTCTTTCATAATAAACTGTATAGTTATCGTTACCAGTGCTCATTATTTTTATGTGTGTATTTGAACTGCTGTTTGGGCTTTCATTTTAGCTTAAAGGCTGCCATTTAGTATGTGATAGTAACACATTCTCTCATTTTTTGTTTATCTGGAAATGGCTTAATTTCTTCATTTTTTTATTATTATACTTTAGATTTTAGGGTACATGTGCACAATGTGCAGGTTTGTTACATATGTATCCATGTGCCATGTTGTTTTACTGCACCCATTAACTCGTCATTTAGCATTAGGTTTATCTGGATGTAGAATTCCTAGTTGATAGTCTTTTTATTACAACACTTTGAAGATGTCGTGCCGTTGCCTTCTGAACTCCATGGCTTCTATGAGAATTGGCTGTCCGGTTGAGATCCCTTGTCCATGGCTGGTCTCTCTTCTCTTGCTGCTTTCAAGATTCTTTCTGTGTCTTTGGTCAATTTTGTCAATATGACTATGGTATAAATAGGCATAGGTCTCTTTGAGTTTATTTTCCTTGTAGTTTGTTGAGCTTCTTGAATATGTAGATTAATATTTTTCATAAAATTTGGGAAGATTTCAACCATTATTTCTTCAAGTGTTTATCCTTTCTCTCTTCTCCTGGAACCCTCATTATTCATATGTTTGCATGCTTGCTGGTGTCCTGCAGGCCTCTTAGGATCTGTCCATTTTTCTTCATTATTTTTTATTTCTGCTTCTCAGTCTGGATAACCTCATTTGACTTTTCTTCAAGTTTGCTGTTTCTTCTGCCTGCTCTGTTTTGCTATTGAACCTCTCTAGTGAATTTTATATTTGAGATATTGCACTTTTTAGCTACAGAATTTCTATTTGGTTCCATATTATAATTTCGGTCTCTTTACTGATGTAAAGTAATGCCTCTGTTTGGTGAGGCATTACTTTTGTATTTTACCTTATTTCTTTAAATATGATTTCCTTTAGTTATTTGGAAATATTTATAATAGCTTACTTTAAGTCTTTGTACACTAAGTCTAAACTCTAGGTGCCATTGGGGATATTTTCTGTTTGTTACATTTTTCCACGGTTAGAATACTTCCCTGTTTTTTTGCATGTCTCATATATGTTTTGAAGACTGAGAATTTTGGATATTACAACAATTTAACAATTGTGTTATAACAACTTAAAGACTGTATCAGATTTTTCCATTCCTTCATGGTTTGCTTTTTGTAGCTGCTTTTAGTTTAGTTTTGTTTTGTTTTGTTGTCTTTTTTTGTTGCTATTTGTTTAGTGACTTTCCTGGACTAATTTCATAGATTCTATATTTCTTGCAGTGTGGGACCAGTGAGTTTTTCACTATCTTTTATTTTTAAATTTCTTTAAAAAAAAATAAGACTCGCTTTCTAGGAGTCACACTGGGGTTAATATGATTTAGTGGTCAGTTGATGATTGGTCGTATTTCCTTAACTGCTTTGCCTATGTTTTTTCTAAACTTTGCCAAGGGGGTCTCTGTGCAAAGGCCTTCAGACTTCAGGCATTTTCCAAGACAGCATTAGCTGTCACTTCCTGCTGTTATAGAGCCTCAAGGTCAGCCAGAGGTGGTGCCTTTTCCTTTCCCAGGATTTCCCTGGTCATACACGTAGCCTAGATAGCTAAGAATATGCTGCACTTGTCAAAGTTTCCAATGGTCATCTGGTTTCCAAGATTTGTTTTAAGATTCCCAGCCAGGCTTTTGTTTGCCCCAGTTTAAGTCATGGCCTTAGGCAGTTGACATGTCTCCAGTAGCTACCCTTGTTTCAGTAATATCCTGTGAGTGGGTCCTTCACCTCTGCTGAACTGAGCTCCAGGTCAAATCAAACACCCATCACACTTGAAACATACAGATTATCAAGGGAGCTGCAAATTCAGACAAAATACTAATTGTGATCTTGGAACAGTACTTTTCAAGAAGCTCCAAAGAGGTCAGAGCTGTCCTTAGTCTGCGATGCCTCTAGGTTTTGGCTACCTCACTACTGTTCTGGAGAGGGAGAGAAGTGAGAAAAGCCTCAAGTTAAAATGTCACAGACACTGTTGTCTTACTGAGGGCTAGTAGCTTCTCTTTGATGAATGATTTTCATTATGTTGTGAAGCTTATTTAATGGCCAGCATTCCGAAATGGTTAACTGTATTTCTTTGGCTGTTAGTTTGTTTTGTTCGTGAAATACACATTCATCGAGTCTTCACTCCTCTATTCTGGAAGTCGATCACAAGATGCATTACTTTATAATTGGATACATATGGTAATTGCAAAAGGGACTATTAATAAATCAAAGGAAGTTCTTTCTCTGTCTACTTTGCTGTGTTGATATTCATTGTCATAAAAACTACCAGAGCCCATAATTTACTGAGAGCATTAAAATGATTAGCATGACATGGGGCTACACAGGTATAGTCTTCTTGGGTTATTTCTGTCTTAAGGCTGTTTGTGTGTACATTCATTAATTTTATTAACATTCATTGACAAGTGTGGAGTCTCCAAATGAGACAAAAAATACAGTCCTTGCCTTCAAAGGGCATGAATAAAAGTTGGCAGGAGAATTAAAAAATTTTTGACTAATGCAACTTTTAATGCAAATTGGACCCCTGGGGTTATTTTATAAGATTGGAAACATTTAATTCACTATAACTAAAAATATATTTTTTTAAACATTAAAAACAAAAACATCCACAATCTCAGCACCTACATAACTATACATGACATAGCATGCATGTGTTTAGATAATATGAACTGTGAAAGTTTTAAACTTGTCCCTAAACCACGGTCTTTTTCCCCAAAGCTAAGTGTTATTAAGAATTCGTGGAATAGTTCAGATTAGTTTAAATGTAAATATCAGTATCTATCTTAATACTATTTATATATGTCTCTTTTTCTCTATCAAGAGAAAGACACAAGAGAAATGAAACTTAAATCTGTCCCATCCTCATATTCTGTGGTGAAGGGACAGAATGTTCTGGCTAGAAAGTAGAAATAATGTCAAATGTTAGGAAAGTTATTAAGCAGCCCCCCAACTCACTCACATGATTGAGGATAGAACATGTTTAATTTTGTTCTCAAAAAAAGAAAAATGATCTCCATAAAGTCACAGCAGCTTGATGACAGTCTGGCTGCTTTGGAAGCTGGTAAGTCTTCTTCTGTCCAGGAACAGGGTAATGTCTGCGCTCAGAGCAGCAGTTCTCAAATGTTTTGGTCTCAGAATTCCTTTATATTCTTAAAAATTATTGAAGACCTCAAAGAGCTTGTATTTAAGTGAATTATATCAATAGATATTTACTGTCACAAAAATTAAAACCCGATTTTAATATTATTAATAAAAGTAACAATACATTTACTAGCACATACTGTGAAATAATAAAAAATATATATTTGGTCTCTGCCCCCAGTTTCTGGCATTTAGCTCCTAAAACTCTTGTAATTTCCTGGGTGATAGGAGAATCTTTTTTTTCTACTGAGGGTACTCTTGGTGGGCTCCTGGATGGGGGGTCTGGTAACCAGAAAGACCAACACATGATTAGAAGCTTGAAATTTTCAGCCATATCCCCCAATCTCTGGGAAGGGGAAAGGGGCTGAAGATTGATTGAGTTAATAATTGGGTGTTTTATTTTGCCTATTTGATGATGCCTCCATAAAAATCCCTGAACAATGGGGTTCAGGGAGTTTCCAGGTTGATGAAAACACCCAAGTGCTGGGAAGCTGGTGCACCCCAAATCCATGGGGACAGAAGCTCCTGTGCCCAGGAGCCTTCTGGACCATGCCCTGTGCATGTCTTCATCTGGCTAGTCACCTATGTCCTTTATCGTATCCTTCATAATAAAGCAGTAAACATAAGGAAAGTGTTTCCCTGAGTTTTGTGAGCCATCCTGGAAAATTACCAAACCTGAGGAGGGGGCTGTGGGAACCCCTGATCTATAGCTGGTGGGTCAGAAGTACGTGGTCTCAACCTGGGGCTTGTGATTGGCATCTGGGGTGGGGGCCAGTCTTATGGGATTGGGTTCTTAACCTGTGGAGTCTGTGCTCACTCAGTGAGAGTCAGAGCTGAATTGAATTGTATGACACGCAGCTGGTTTAATGTGAGAAACCCCACCCCTACCCCCTCATTTTGGTGACCAGAGTGTTCTGTGTTGAGTGAATAATAAGAGAAAACAGTTCTGTTTTTCCATTAAACACATATATAAATAATGTATTATTACTACAAATACATTTTCTGAAAAACATAGTGGCAAATGGCATTGTTTTCTATTTTTTGCAAGTCTCCTTAATGTTTGGCTATATAGGAGACACATTCTCATAGCTGCTTCTGCATTCGTCTTCTGTGATGTCGATTCAGTTAGCTTGTAGAAACCTCCAGTGTACACTCCTGAGTTAATAAGACTGAACAAAGCAAATAACGTCTCACTATTACCACAAAAATAGTTCTGATTTAGTGGACCCCTTAAAGGTTTACTGTGAACTCCACAGGGGCTCCTGGAATACACTTTGAGGACCCCACGTCTAGAGTGAGTTCAGGAAGGAGATGCTTAGAGATGATGGGACTAGAGGTTCTTGGGTGTCTACTCCATTCCTCAGGGAAAAATAATAATCAGATTTTTTGTATATTAGTATCAGCCCAAATAACTGTTAGATTACATTTTCTTTTAACTCTTGGATAAACAATTTACATCTAAATCCAATAACTTTAAGAAATATGTTCATTTGTATTGCTACTAGAGCTGGCTAAGTTTGTGTAGATGTATCAGTTGAGATGTAAGTGATAATTTTTGGAATAAAAGTTATTTTATATCTTTAATAGCAATAAAGCACATGTTGATCCTATGACCAGAAGGTTTTCTGAGAACAGTAATCACATTCTGTCTCCACATCTCTGGGGTCCAAACCCTTCACATTGGGCTTCACTGAAAGGATAAATTGGAGTTTGAGTTGATGAAAAAGCTATTTTAATGCTTTTACTTCATGTACCTTTTCTAAATTTTTCTTAGAGGATCGATATTAACACTGGAGCTATTTTAGGTAAATGATCAGATTTTGAAAATAATTTATTTTGGGGAACAATTCTAGTCCTATTAGCAATATTTCTTGGTTGGAACTTCATTAAGGGGGCTTTGAAAAGGAGCTTTGACTGCCCTGCGTGAGGCTGTTGGAACCCACTGCTCAGTCTCCAGGCTGAATCTCCCCAGGCATCTCTCTGTGTCCTGCTTCTCCCCAAGACCCTCTTTGCCTTGGAGTCTTCTGGGGTGCTGTCCCTAGCTCCAAGACACATTTATTTCTCTCTGTGGTTTCTACTTCCCATTGTGAAAGCACAAGACTTACCCCTAAATCCACTAGCGACACTGATAATGAAGCAATGACTGTGGAACCCATCCTGAAACGAGCCCTGGGGTGTGGGGTACACTGAGTTGATGTCAGGCCTTCTGTTGTCGGTGTTTTATTTTGTCAAGTCATGGACCCACCCTTGGGCTCCAAGGACATTTGCATTGTCTGGACACACTTAGAGGATGCTTGGAGGTAGAAAGGCTTTAAAGATTAGCCCTAAACCTCATGTTATCAAGCTAATAAAATGGTTAGCCATGATGCTAACTCACTTATTTACAATTTTAGAAAACAATATTCAACTTTCAAACAATGTGTATTTGGGCCCTGTTATGACTGAGTTATGACCCTTTCTCAATTCATATGTTGAATTCTCAACCCCTTGCACCTCTGAATATGACTGTATTTGGAGATGAGTCATTTAAACAAATGATTACATTTAAGTGGGGTAATTGGGATGGCCCTGATCCAATATGACTGGGGTCCTTATAAGAAGAGGAAGTTAGAACACACACACACACACACGCGCATGCGTGCACACACACACACACACACACACAAACACACACGGAAAAGCATGTGAAGATACAGGCAGAAGATGGCCATCTACACACCCAGGAAAAAAGCCACAGGAGAAACCAAGCCTGTCAACACCCTGACCTTGGACTTCCAGCTTCCAGGACAGAGAATATGATTTCGTGGTTTAAGCCACCCAGGTTGTGCAGTATTTGTTATGGCAGCCAACCAGGCTGATAACGGGCCTCTGTGCCTGACACTGCTCCAGGCCCAGGGAGCACTGTAGTGCGAGCCACCCTCAGGAACTTGCTCTAGTGTGTTCTGTCAGATTCATCCTATGCACAAGCTGGGCCCTTGGGGTCAGCAAGGCACTCTCTTTGCCAAGAACCTGTGGGCTAAGAGGCACACAAGGCTATACATTGAGAATTACTAGAACGTAGTCATTTATATCAGAAGAGATGGTCACAGGTAAAGCCAGAGTCTGCATAACCAGACAAGATGCATTAATCAATTCATTTATTAAATATTTATTCTGCAATGTGGAATAGATGTGGAAATAGAGTCTGAGTTGGGTCCTCAGAGACATGATGGTCCAGTTGGGAGCCCAAGAGTCAGCACATTAACAATGAGGGAAGACACAGTCAAGATGAAAGGGATTCCTGGGAAAGACACAAAGAAGTGGGCTGAGCCAGCAAAGAGTATGTTTAGGGGTCCCTGTGACTGATCAGGGCAGAGTCCTTCCAGAGCAGGATCTTAAGTGCAGCCTGAGGACTGGAAGGGCCTTGTGAGGAGCAGGGCAAGAGTCTCCCAGGCAGAGGGACCAGCCGTGCAAAGGGCCTGGGGCAGTGAAGGGCTTGCCGTATTGGAGCTGCTGGGGGAATCCCCCGTGTCTGGCCTCAGAGAAAGGAGCAGCAAACTGTGAGGCAAGGGTGGAGAAGTGAAGGGAGCTGGGTTCCCAGGGGCCTGTGGGCCATGGCGAGGCATCTGAATTTTATTCTAATGCATTGGGGACACATTGAGGCCTGGTGAGCTAGTGAGGAATGTTGTAATTCCACAGAATTTTGGAAGAACCCACTGACTTGGTGGAGCGGGGATGGGGTGTGGAGTGTAGGAAGCTGGGAGCTGCTTAGCCTCTGTCCAGGCCACAGGGGCCAGCAGCCAGTGCTAGAGCAGCAGCCTGCCTTTCCTCTGCCTGTTGGCTCCAGGCCCCAGCCCGCAAGCCCCAGACCAGGCGTGGCTCTCCTCAAGTCAAAATATTTTCTTTCAAAAGAAAATTGAAGATACAGAATCTGTGTGTTTAATTAAATTAAAAAACCAAAGGTTTTTTTCTTTCTTTCTTAGATGGAGTCTTGCTCTGTCTCCCAGGCTGGAGTGCAATGGCGCAATCTCGGCTCACTGCAAGCTCTGCCTCGCGGGTTCAAGCAATTCTCCTGCCTCAGCCTCCCAAGTAGCTGGGATTACAGGGAGCTGATTCCACACCTAGCTAATTTTTGTATTTTTTAGTAGAGACAGAGTTTTGCCACGTTGGCCAGGCTGGTCTCGAACTCCTGACCTCAGGTGATCTGCCTACCTCGGCCTCCCAAAGCGTGAGGATTACAGGCGTGAGCCACCGTGCCCAGCCCCAAGTAGTTAGTTTAATAGCTAACTCATTCAACACTTACCAAATGCCAGACATCATTTTGCACATTTTCTGTACAGGTTGTTGTGTTATGATTGCAATAAACATGGGATGTAAACATTGTCTTTTGTTTTCATTTCTCAGGTGACAAGCATTTTATGGGCCTTAGTTTCTTTTTCTTTTTTTTTCTTTTTGAGATGGAGTTTTGCTCTTGTTGCCCAGGCTGGAGTGCAATGGCGCGATCTCAGCTCACCACAACCTCTGCCTCCCGGGTTCAAGCAATTCTCCTGCCTCAGCCTCCCAAAGTGCTGGGATTACAGGCGTGAGCCACCGCGCCCGGCCAGGTTCTTTGTTTTTAAAATAAGAACATAATATAGCAAAAGTCCTGTCGTTACATAAAGGGGCACATGAATGTGAATACACATGTACACACAGATGTGCACACACGTGCACACATATGCACACATGGCAGCCATGAGTGATGTTCATGGATAATTACAAGATAGTTGAAACATAAATTATGTTGTGTTTTTCATAGCACTCTGTATGTTTTAAAATAATGAGTGGCTAAATAGTGAATCCATTTTTTTGGATACTACAAGTTTCAGAGATTTTATGGAAGATAAAAAGATGGAACAATAAATGCAAAGCATGGTTTGTTATTATGATGAACTGTTATATTGTGACAGGTTCACATATTCAGCAACATCTTAATGTGATTGCTATATGATATATCCATTTAATAAAGAAAACGATAAAAGAAGGGAACATTAACACAAAGTAAATGCCAAATAATGGTAAAAGTTTGAACAATGACACCACACTTATTTAATATGAACATTTATCATTTCTACAGTGGAGGCTGAAAACTCACAAATCAGGCATTGTACTATTTGCAACCTTAATCTTTCATGACGAATGGTTCGGACATAGAAAAATGTCTTTCAGTTTTCATTGCCACTGCTTGAATTGTTCAAAACATATTTTCAAGTTGGGCCTTCGGTGCCTATTGCCTCTGCTAAGTTCTTTTCCTTTTTTTTTTTTTTTTAAACACTTGCTTGCCCTGGTTTTGGTTTTACCATCGACATTGATTTTGCTCCTGCTACTTCAGTTGCTGATTCACTCTCATCTCATGAGAGAGCATTTCACAGCAACTCTCACGTTTTCTCCATAAATTTCTTCCACTGAAGCACGTTTTCTCTTAAAAATCTATCCATTGGTGATTTTGCTAAATCAACAATTTCATTCTGACTGCAAAAAAGTTGTCCTTTCTCACTTCATATAAATAGCAAGCTTAAAGCAAGTTCATGCATCACTCACAACTTCGTAAAGTTCCCCTTCTATAAATGACTGACCTTCAGCTGCCACAAAGCAATTTTATTGGTATGGACTTTTTAAAAGCCTTTGGATCATTTTTTATAATATATCCATTTACTATCCAAAATGACTTATAATTTTATTTTTTCATTCTTGAGTATTTCTTTCTGCAAAAAATCTAATTCTCATGAGAGAATGATTTAAACAGCTTTATAATTTTTCTTATATTTAAAAATTGTGGCAGAGGCATTTTACAGATGATACTGCTTAGATCTGACCCCACAACCGGATCAGAGTTATTGTTTTCACTACTCTGGTTTTTCAAAGTTGTAGTGCATTCACTTCTGCTGCTGTTTGTTTTTCACGTTTTGTCCATCAACCTCCTATGGATGTAAGATACTTTAGTCACAAGGTGAAATGCATGCTCATCAGTGATAACTTTCTGAATTTGTCTGTGATTGCTGCACCATCACTTGTGCTGGTAATCAGTGTTAGTAAGCTATGACTGTGTAACAAATTACTCTGAAACCTAACAGTTAAAAAAAATTTAATTATCTCAGTTTCTGTATTCTAAGTGGTTCTGGCTCAAGTCTCTCAAGGGGCTGCAGTCAAGTTGTTGGCTGGGTGGGAGGGGAGGCATCTTAAGGCTCAATTGGGAGAGGACCTGCTTCCAAGCTCACTCACGTGCTTGTTGGCAGCCTCAGAAGATGCGCTTCTAGGGTCACCCACATGGTGCCTTTGCACAGGATTCCCTCACAGCATGGCAGCTGGCTTCCGCAGAGCTAGTGATCAAAGAGAGAGCAAGAAAGACAACCCAAAACTGAAGCTGCAGTCTTTTTTTTATAACCTCTTTTTGGGAGTGACCACCCATCACATTGGCCATTGGTTTAAGCAGGTCACCAAATCTGGCCCACCCTCAAAGGAAGGGGATCACTGGAAGCTATCTTAGACACTGCTTACCACACAACAACATCTGCTTCAAGTTCTACTTCAAAAGTTTCTAATCTTTTCTCAAGTAAAGACAATAGTTTTTCTCCAGAATAGTTCCCATGAATTCTTATTAAACCAAGAGTCAATGAAGTTTCAATGTAGCATGCATGAACATTCATGTATCTTTGATTCTGATAACTGGCTACTCATCTACCTAAATATTTATTTTCTTATTTTCGCATTTGAAAGTGCCAAATTGATATGCAGTTGTTCCATTGTATTGTAAAAGTTATGTATTAATGCAATAAGTGATGATGGACATTTTGGCCATTGCAGTCCCTTGCTTAAGAAACTTGCCCTAATAAATTTAGTTTCATGTTTTCTTTTTCTCCAAATCTTGTCTTTTTCAATGGTGTGCTGGGATCAGCTTGTGAACCAACTCACTTCGTCTCTTCTCAACTCCGCAGTCAGTGACATCATGTTGGTAGCTTAAAGTTGGCCGCCGTGGAGGATTTAGCTATATGTGGGATTTGGCAAATGTTACAGACCACCATTTCCATCCCTACTGTATTGTTCCTTAAGAGTAGTTGGCATCAGCTTATGAGTATTCTTTTCAGAGCTTTATTTTGCCAATAATGCTATGACAATATCCAAGGTGCTGAAGTAGATGATGCTTTGCTTTGCAGTGATTCAAATATATCTGGTTATGAGCTAAATGGCTTCCCTTATCTCTCTTACACTTTCAACATTTTTGTACTCTTTATTATGGATATCTCAAAATTACCCAATAAATAATAAATTACAGTGTAGTACTGTGACATAGTCTCTAACAAACAGTGAATATGCAAACCCTGGAAAACACGAGCAAATATTATTGGGTAGTATTTAATACCTAGGTCAGCTACCAAAGTTAACAGCGCTATATAGAATTATGTGTAAAATTGTGAAGTTAAAGAATTATTTTGTTTTAAAAACTTATTTCTTGTAACATCACTTGCAGGGTTTGTATAAAATACACGATGCATATAAACGTATTTACACTTATTTCAGAATGACTTACTGTTAGCAGCAGACATGGCTGCGAACACACCAATGGTATAGCAACAACTATGAGAAACACAGGCTGATTAGATTACAGAAGTTTCTGTCCTGTGCACCTCTTAACCTTTGATTCCTCATGCTCACGTTTCCTGCTCTTGCTTTTGACTGGCCATGGGTGGATCTTTTCCACCCACCATCATCTCTATGTTGATTGTTGAGCTTTAATTTACTCAAAAGAATGAACAAACTTTTCCCAATTTTTCAGATTTTTCAACTTATTTTTCTTGAGATTCGGGATTTGAAACAGTAATTTCCCAAAAAACGTGGGGAATAAATTTTTACATGGAAAGGTTATCCCTTCTTACCTTCCTCTCTGTAGCTTGACTCTTTTGAGATATGGCTCATCTTGCTTTCTTTTCCTACTATAGCACATCAGATTATACTCTATTTTATTTTATCTGTATACTTATATAAATATATATGGCACAAATTTTAAAAGGCTTGGACATTGTAAATATATAAAAGCATAAACTTTATAAATAAATAGGCCTGGCTCCATTCTTTTTCACTTTATATTTATATAACTTAGAGAACTTTACTTGGTTTCTTGAGATGCCGTTTTCTTAGCTAAAATGGGCAAACATTTGTGGTGGGGATACATTGATACAGTATGATTTCCCTAATTCAGCACAATGCATAATAGCTAACATGCGTTTTCCCTAAAAATGTTTAATTAAAGTATAATAATAAAAATAAGAAACGTGTTTAATTGATTGACATTCTAGAAATATGCATGCCACTATTTTCCACTGGCATTTCTAAACCTCCTCTAGTCAGCGTTATTTAATACACGTTAATAATGTAGAAATATTGAAGTGGAGATGTACAAACAATAAGAAAACAAAACAACACAAAGAAAACCCTCAACAACATTTTGTTTTAGCTTTTCTTTCCAAAAAATAGACATAAAAATAAAGTTAAAGCAAAGCAAAACACAAAATAAAATTCTTATAAAAAGAATAAACAGGAAGAGTACCAGATTCTAGCAGTGAATCTGACAGAAAGGCTCAGTGAAGTCTTATGGAGGAAGCTTAGGATATTGCTTCTTTCCCTGCGGTTTCTGAACCCAACCAAATGGCCACATTTCCAGCTGGTGACCTTTTATTCTAGTTCCATAATTATGTAATTGTCTGTGACACAAATAATTTACTGTGTGTGGAGAATCATTGTGCAGTGGGTTATATATATTTTTTTGCATTTTCTCTCTCTATTTTTATTATACTTTAAGTTTTGGGGTACATGTGCACAATGTGCCAGTTAGTTACATATGTATACATGTGCCATGTTGGTGTGCTGCACCCATTAACTCATCATTTAACATTAGGTATATCTCCTAATGCTATCCCTCCCCCCTCCTCCCACCCCACAACAGGCCCTGGTGTGTGATATTCCCCTTCCTGTGACCACGTGTTCTCATTGTTCAATTCCCAACTATGAGTGAGAACATGCAGTGTTTGGTTTTTTGTCCTTGCAATAGTTTGCTGAGAATGATGGTTTCCAGCTTCATCCATGTCCCTACAAAGGATATGAACTCGTCATTTTTTATGGCTGCATAGTATTCCATGGTGTATATGTGCCACATTTTCTTAATCTAGTCTTTCATTGTTGGACATTTGGCTTCATTCCAAGTCTTTGCTATTGTGAATAGTGCTACAATAAACCCACATGTGCATGTGTCTTTATAGCAGTATGATTTATAATCCTTTGGGTATATACCCAGTAATGGGATGGCTGGATCAAATGGTATTTCTAGTTCTAGATCCCTGAGGAATCGCCACACTGACTTCCACAATGGTTGAACTAGTTTACAGTCCCACCAACAGTGTAAAAGTGTTCCTGTTTCTCCACATCCTCTCCAGCACCTGTTGTTTCCTGACTTTTTAATAATTGTCATTCTAAGTGGTGTGAGATGGTATCTCATTGTGGTTTTGATTTGCATTTCTCTGATGGCCAGTGATGATGAGCATTTTTTTCATGTGTCTTTTGGCTGCATAAATGTCTTCTTTTGAGAAGTGTCTCTTCATATTCTTTGTCCACTTGTTGATGGGATTGTTTGTTTTTTTCTTGTAAATTTGTTTGAGTTCATTGTAGATTCTGGATATTAGTCCTTTGTCAGATGAGTAGATGCAAAAATTTTCTCCCATTCTGTAGGTTGCCTGTTCCCTCTGATGGTAGTTTCTTTTGCTGTGCAGAAGCTCTTTAGTTTAATTAGATCCCATTTGTCAATTTTGGCTTTTGTTGCCATTGCTTTTGGTGTTTTAGACATGAAGTCCTTGCCCATGCCTATGTCCTGAATGGTATTGCCTAGGTTTTCTTCTAGGGTTTTTATGGTTTCAGGTCTAACATGTAAGTCTTTAATCCATCTTGAATTAATTTTTGTATAAGGTGTAAGGAAGGGATCCAGTTTCAGCTTTCTCCATATGGCTAGCCAGTTTTCCCAGCACCATTTATTAAATAGGGAATCCTTTCCCCATTTTTTGTTTTTGTCGGGTTTGTCAAATATCAGATGGTTGTAGGTATGCGGCATTATTTCTGAGGGCTCTGTTCTGTTCTATTGATCTATATCTCTGTTTTGGTACCAGTACCACGCTGTTTTGGTTACTGTTTTTACTGTAAGTGAGCACAAAACTTTGACCACGGATGACTGTGTTTACTTTTCCTAATGTCTCTACACAAGTAAGCATAATGACAGACATCCCTCGAAGAAATTCCAGGGACTTGGGATAATATAAATAGGCTCTCCATCGTCTACACTCAAGCTACCTTGGTTATGAAAAATATCATATATATATATATGTATATATATACACACACAGACACACGTTTGGAGAAGATATATATTTACTCTTATGTATATTTACTCTTCCCATATTTACTCCCTATATATTTACTCTTTTCTATATGAAGAAGAGCAAAGTTAATCTCCTTCATAGATGTATTATTTTGCTTCAGCAATTGTCAATTTATGGCCCATCTTCTTACCCACTTCCCTATCCCTGAATTATTTTGAAGCAATCTCAGACATCTCAGGAATCCCAGTTATCATTTTTTCATGTATATTTCTCAATGTATCTTTAAAAAGTAAGAACTCATATATAGAGATAGATAGATAGATATAGATATTTATTTTGGTTGATATATTGTCTTCATAAATTTTCAGGGTCACTCCTCTGTTCCTCTCCTCTCCCTCCCCATTCTTCATCTCTCTTTTCCTCTTCTGCCATCTCCTTTTCCTCCTCCTCCTCCTCTTTCTCCTTATTTTTTCCCCCAGTTTATTTGATAAAGAAACTAGATTGTCCTGTAGAATTCCCCACACTGGATTTTGCTGATTGCATCTCCTTGCTGTAATTTAATATGCTCCTTTTGTTTCCAATATCCCCTATCTAATGGCCAAATAGAGATTTTATCAGATGCGAATTCGATTTTGTCCGAAGAATCTTGCAACATGGTCTCATGAGCATACAGAAGGAGGCACAAAATATCTGTAGTGTTTGTGAGAAGTCAGATCTCCTGAAGAATATTGCATAAATCTTTTTTTTTCTTTTTTTTTTGAGACAGAGTCTCGCTCTGTCACCCAGTCTGGAGTGCAATGGTGTGATCTTGGCTCACTGCAACCTCTGCCTCCCGGGTTCAGGCGATTCCCCTGCCTCAGCCTCCTGCGTAGCTGGGATTACAGGTGTGCACCACCACACCTGGTTAATTTTTGTATTTTTAGTAGAGACTGAGTTTCACCATGTTGCTCAGGCTGGTCTCCAACTCCTGACCTTGTGATCCACTCTCCTCGGCCTCCCAAAGAGTTGGCATTACAGGTGTGAGCCACTGCGCCCAGCCTATTGCATAAATCTTTTATATCAGTAGAGGTTGCAAAATGATATTTCCTTCCTATTATTCTGATTTAGCTAAATATTCTAAAGATAGTCTTATCTATATAAGTTTTATTGCCCTGAGTTATATTCCTTTAAAATAAAGCAAGATGAATGGTTGATTTTCCCCCTTTATATCCTAATTTTCAAAATGAATAATTGGTTACCCAGCATCATACCAAAGTGACCATTGAGGGTTTTGTTTTTCAAACATTATTTAGATTGCATGGGTTTAAACATAATCAATATATTTTAATTTATTTTAGTCTTTATCCTCATTGGTGCTCTAATTGTCCCAACTTTAGCAGTAAGAGTTACTGCCAGGTGGCTCCTGAATCTTCCTGACATGACCTCTTTTGTCTTCAGCAGCCGCTTTGCTTCCTATTAGAATTAAGGGCCATATTTTAAATGCCCTGCTTTATACCTGGAATCACATTTTTCCACAGGAAGTTAGATTTTTTGAGGTGGGGGGGTGCAGCAATGAGTTTTTATTTTCTGAATAGATGACTTCTTTGAATTAAGCTTTAAAATTCAGATAATTGTGAATTCCCATGCAGTTGTAGAAATTAATATAGAGAGGTCCCATGTACCCTTCACTCAGTTGCCTCCAAAAGTAACATGGTGCGTAAGTATAGGGCAATGTCAGGACTGGGAAATTGACACTGACCTACCTGTATGTCACTAGTTTGACATGCATTCATTTTGCCTGTGTGTATTTAGTTATGTGCAATATTATCACACAGAACAAGTTGGCAACAAGGGTTCATCATGCTACTCTCTCATAGCCACTGCCACCACCCTATCCTGATGCCCATCCCTAATCCCTGATAAACGCTCATTAGTTCTCCATCTCTGTAATGTTTTTATTTCAATAATTTTATATAAATTGAATCATTTAATATGTGACCATTTGAGATTGGCTTTTTTCACTCGATATCTTGAGACCCATCCCAGTTGTGTATATCAATAATTCCTTCCTTTTTTCTTCCTTGTTGGATAATATTCCATGGTATGGATTTTTAAAAACCATTTGTTTAAGCATTTACCCATTGTGGGACATTTTGCTTGGTTCTAATTTTTTCTATCACAAATAAAGCTGCTATGACCATTTGTGTACAGATTTTTGTGTGAGCGTTTAAGTTCTTGCTTCTCCGTAATAAATGCCAAGGGTGCAGTGGCTGGGATATATGGTGAGCACATTTTTAGTTGTGTTAAGAAACTGACCAACTATGTGCAGAGTGATAGTGCTATTTTACATTCCTACTGGCAATGTATGTGTGGTTCACTTTTCTCACATCCTTGCCAGCATGTGGCACTCCTGCTATTTTTTTATTTTAGCCATTTTGACAGGTGTGTAGTGATAACTCTGTGGTTTTAATTTTCATTTCCCCCATGTTTAATGATGTCAAACATCTTTTCATGTGCTCAGATGTCTCCTGTATATCCTCTTTAGTGAACCTCTTTAGTGGAACATTGGTTCCTTTCATTCTCTCATTTTTCTAGTTTGATTGAATGATTTTTACTACTTCATTTTGAGAGCTCTTTATATATTCTAGACAAAAGATCTTTGGTGGATACGTGGTGTGCAAATATATTCTCCTGGTTTGTAGCATTTCTCTTAACTCTCTTAATAGGGCCTTTTGCAAGGAGAAAGTTTTTAGTTTTGATGAAGTTCAACTTACAAAATTTTCATTTTATGGATCATGCTTTTGGTGCCGAGTCTGAGACCTTCTTGCCAAGTCTTAGATCCTAAAAATTTTCTTAATTTTCTTTTCTAAAAGTTTTTTACATTTTTTTACTTTTAAGTCTGTGATTCATTTTGAGTTAATTTTCATATAAGATTTGAGGTTTAGGATGAGATTCTTCTTTTTTGTTGTTATTTTTTCCTCTGGATGTCCAATTACTCCAACACCCATTTATTGCAAAGGTTGCTCTTCTTCCATTGAATTATTTTTGCACCTTTGTCAAGAATCAATTGATGTGACAAAACAAATTCTGGCGAGGATGTGGAGCAACAGGAACGCCTATTCATGTCTGGTAGGGAATGCAAAATGGTACAGCCATGTTGGTAGACAGACGGGTGGTTTCTTACAAACTAAACATACTTTTACTGTGTGATCCAGCAGTCATGCTTCTTAGTATTTATCCAGAGGAAATGAAAACTTATGTCCTCACAAAAGCCTACATTGGATGTTCACAGCAGCTTTATTCATAATTGCCAACACTTAGAAGCAACCAAGAAGTCCTTTGGTAGGTGAATGGATCAACAAACTGTGTTACATCAGACAACAAAATAGTATTCAGTGTTATTTACCATGAAAAGACTTGGAGAGAGCTTAATTTCATGTCACTAAGTGAAAGAAGCCAATCTGAAAAGGCTACATACTGTATGATGCCAACTAATTATATTTTGGAAAAAGCAAAAGTATGAAGACAGTGAAAAGATTATTGATTGCCAGGGGTTAATGGAGAGGGAGGGATGAATAAGTGGAACACAGAGGTTTTTGTAGGACAGTGAAACTATACTGAATGATACTTTAATGTTGGATACATGTTATTATATATTTTATTCTAACTCATAGAATTTACAACACCAAGAGTGAACACTAATGGAAACTGTAGGCTCTGAATAATAACCATGTGTCAATGTAGGTTCACTGATTGCACCTAATGTACCATTCTGGCAGGGGAATACTAACAATGAGGGAGGCTGTGCCTGTGTGCCAGTAGGGGGTATATGGAAAGTCTCTGTACCTTTCGTTCAGTTTTTGCTGTGAACTGCTCTAAAAAAAGCCCATTAAAAATCAATTGGAAATATGTGTGTGCATTTATTTCTGGATTCTCAATTCTGTTCCATTTTATGTGTCTCTGACTCCAGCAGTACTATACTGTCCTGATTACTATAGCTATATAGTAAGCTTTAACAGCAGATTGAGTGATTCCTCTCAGTTTATTCTTGTTTTATGAAATTTTTTTGCTGTTGTAGACTCTGTCCTCTCCATATAAATGTAAGAACTAGCTTGTCTATATCTGTAAAAAAAATTTGCTGGGATTTTTATAGGAATTGTATTAAACTCATAGGTCAATTTGAAAGAATTGACATATTTATATATTGAGTCTCTTATCCCTGGATAGTATCTTATCCATTGTATGGATGTCTCTCAATTTATTTAAGTAATTTTTAATCAAAAAGTTAGCACTTAAAATTTTCCACATATGATTCTGTATGTTTTGGTAGAATTATACCTGAATATGTATATTCGGAGCAATTGTAAATGGTATTGTGTAATCCATCTGAGATTTTCCACATGGTAGGTCCTCTACTCTCAGAATTGTTAGTAAAAGCCAATATAATTGCCTAGAAGACAATTTTCTGAGAATCACTTTTCCATTATAAAAGTGCATTGAGCCTTTAGAATTCCTGGGAGTTGAGAATTGTGGCTTTGTGGTTCCTATTCAAGCCTCTTTCTAAAAATTACAAGCTACTGTCCTTGGGGAAAGCTGGTGAGTTGGACTTCTTCCCAGTTGTGGAGGTCAGCCACTTTTTCCTATTGGTAGATTTAGCGATTTAGATATAAATATGGCTTGAATATAAGCCTCATGAGGGCAAAGCCCCTGAGTCACTGCTGGGCTTTCAACAACAAGGGGTGTGGCTAAACATAGTAGCTGCATATTATGGACTCAATGTTTCTGCATTTCCCCAAATTCAAGTGTTGAAATCCTAACCCCCTAACATGATGTTTGTTGTTTAAATAGGATGCAGCCACCTGGAGTCCACACTCCAGGAGAGCTGAGGGTCCCTGGCTGAGAGCCACAGAGTGGGCAGCACCCTGTCAAGCTGTGAGTGAGACACGGCTGCCCCAGTGCATCCAGAAGGCAGAGCATCCACCCAAATAATTGTTCTTGAAACTTAAAATTCAATGTTGTTTGCCTTGTTAGGTTTTGGGCTTCATTGAGGCCAACTATCTCTCTTTCCCTTGCTGTTTCTCCTTTTGGTATGGGGAGGTCTATTTTATGCCTGATCCATCATTATACTTTCGAAGCACACAACTTGTCTGGTTTCACAGGTTCACAGCTGGAAAGGAATTTGCCTCAGGATGAATCATACTTCAAGCCTCATCCATATCTGATTTAAATAGATGAACCTCAGACTTTAGAATTTAGAGTTGATGTTGAAACAAGCTAAGGCTTTTGGGGTTGTTGAGATGGAATGAACATATTTTGCATGTAAGAAAGAGATGAATTTGGGGGTCTGGGGGTGACATTTTATTAACTGAACATTTGTGTTCCCATAAAATTGATATGTTGAAATCCTAACCTTCAATGTGGTGGTATCAGAAGATGAGGCCTTTGGGAGGAAATTAAGTCATAAACGTGGAACCTTTATGAATAGGATTAGTGCCCTTATAAAAGAGACTTTAGAGAGCTCTCTTGCCCCTTCCACCATGTGAGGACAGAGCAAGAAGGCACCATCTATGAACTAGGAAGCAGGTCTCTCCAGATACAGCGTCTGCCAGCACTGTGATCGTGGAATGATTGGCAGAGTGAAGAGTGCTTAGAAGGGTTGTTGAGGAGAAAATCAAAGTCAAAGCAGTGAGCTTGGAGATGGTACCAGGGTCCTGGGTGTTATTCATGGAAACTACATGATTATGGGCCACAGAAGCGACATTTATTCACGTAAAATATACTTATAACACCATTCAAACACCTGCACATTAGGAGAAGGCTGAGTTAGGTGAAGTGTTCGCAGTTCTGCATGTCCCAGTGACGACACACGCTACTCAGGGTAGGTGCACATCTCTCGTCGTTGGAGTTAAGGCAGGGAATTTGAGTTAATGTCTCCATGGACCTTATGTACAAACCATATCATATTTAAGTCTGAGAAACTAAAATGTTCTTATCAGGTATCTTCATTGGCATGATTCCTAAGTGCTCACATAGCCAGCCAGACATACTCAGCCTGGACTAGAAGGAGACCAGCTCGCCAGGTTGCCAGCTCTCAAGTCCATGAAAATTGAGGGGTTCTTCCTAATATCTAACTCTCTCTCAAACCACAGTACTCTTCTCCTTCACTCCTGGGACTTCAGTATTGGAGAATAATTCAGATATTTTTAATTATTCTGTAGTAAATTTGGTTAAAGAAATATTCAACAAGGCCAGCTTCCTTCATCTTTCTAATGGGAAATTGAAGTCCTTAATAGGTCCATGTTAGTTCTTTTCCTTTAACTTTTTAGTTCTGAAGACATTTTGGATAGAGCTACTATTTAGGGGAGTCTCTTCAGTATAGATCATTAAAGCCAAATCAAGCAGGAAGTGATTGCAAACTTTCATAGGTTTGCACCTATAGCCATATCATTAGAAGGTAGATAAAAATATGCAACCTAGTCAATTTCACATTTTCTCATTTTCTCTCATTAAATATTTGCAAAGTTCTAAGAAGAAGGCTGTAAGATTTCACTCTGGATACTGGAAAGCAAATAGTGGTGTGATGTTAAACTTGTTCTCTGGAAAATAATCAATCAAGCAAGCAAGCTTTGTTTTGTTTTCTCTTTTGTTTTGTTTTTGTTGTGTTTGGCAATTTGCCTGGTATAAGTACTCCATCATGACTGATTTCAAGGTACCAAACTTTTCACAAGTGGCCAGCAAAATTCCCAAGTATTTAACAATGGGCTGTCTTGAGTTATAACAAACCAGCTCTGGCACATCACTGAGTCTCCCTGCCACCAACTTGTGGTATGACACTGGGCACATCAATGTGTGCCACTCATCTTATAAGGTCAACATTCTAAACTCCAAGTTTTAAAAAATTTCTGTGGGATAGAAACATTGAATCTAGCTGAATTCCACTCCACCAGCTATTTCAAATTTTGAGTCCTTGAACGTGAAGCAGTATAAAACAACAACAAATTAATTTTAGAAAACTTATTTGAGCTGATGTTGTTTAAAGGCCAGAGAAAAACATTTTGTCTTTATTGAGATTTAAAAATAGACAAACAAAATGAGGTGAAGCAGTTTTGTCTAGTAAGTAGCCCAGAGAGAACAGGCACTGGTATAACCATGAAACCTCACATAAGCTACACAAACTTCCTGTGTTTTCATTTCCTTGTCTGTAAAATGATAATAGGACAATTTGTAATTTCTGTGACTATTAAATGAATTAATATAAGTGAACTCTCCATTGTCAGGCTACCTCAGAGGAGATATTTGACCACTGTGGCTGTTATTGATGATAAGGATTATTGACTCTACCTCCCACATTTCATTTTAAACCCCTTCAAGAGGGAGAATGCCACCTGACCCCAACCTGTCAGGCTGCCGGGCTATGTGTGCAGCTGAGACAGCACTGGGGTGACTTTGCCTGTATAGCTGCATGTTCCATAACTCACCACACTTCACATTTAATGACAGAGATATTGTCCTTTTCCTTTGAGAATAATCGCTTAGGTGGTTATTTTTATGACTCACAGCAGTAGGCAAACGGGGATATGGTGAGGGATCTTTGGCCATTTCAGTAACATGGATCGTTGTTTTTTCAGATGGGTAAAGAAGTGGCAATTTGATTAGAGGTGAGCTTCCCATTCTGATCTTACCATCAGGGCACGGCAAGGATCTGATCTTCACATCCAAATTTTCTTGTCCATTTTCTGTGGTGATCCAGACCTGTGTAAAAGGATAACTAGTAAATTTATAAACAGAAAAGACATACTTTATAATTCACAATAGCCTAGATGTAGAAATGTCCTAAATGTCTATCACTGGATGAATGATAAAGAAATTGTAGCATATATATACAATGAAATATTATTTGCCCTTAAAAACAAAGTGAATTTGCCATTTGTGACAACACAGCTGAACCTGGAGGATATGATGCTGAGTGAAATAAGCCAGGCAAGGGAGGACCAAAACTGCATGATCTCACTTCTATAGAGCATCTGAAATTGAAATTATAGAAGTAGAGTGTAGAATTACGGCTGTCAGGGACTGTAGGTGTGCTGGGAGGAATGGGGAATTGTCGGCCGAAGGTCTTACAGTTTCAGTTAGACAGGATGAATGGGTTCTGGAAAGCTAATGTAGAGCAATGTGAATATATTAAACAATACTGTATTATATGCTTGAAATGTGCTAAGAGGGTAGATCTTAAGTGTTCCCCCCAACCAAAATAAAGTCAATAACTATGTGAGGTGATAGATACGCTAATTAGCTTGATTATGGTGATTAATTCACAATGTATACCTATATCAAAACGTCAAGTGGTATACCTTAAGTATATATAATGTTTATTTGTCAATTGTATCTCAATAAACCTGGAGGAAAAAAGACACACTTTAGTCCAAGTAAAATTAATCTGCTATCCAGTGATTCTGATTGAGAACTTGAGAACATAATGAGTCGATGGGAAGACAATTTCTGATACTCTATAGAAATGTTATTTTCCCCAGCTCAGTGTGAGTTCTGCTGTAGACTCAGGCCCACATTTAGAGAATTTCTCAGATTTCTATGGGAACAAGTCGGTATATTGTTGTCCCTTAAATCTGTTGTAGCCCAAAACTTTTATAAGACATAATAGAAATAAATTACTAGAACAATGAAATGAAAAGACATAAGGAATACAAGCCCCGCTATTCATTTATTTTTGTTTTTGATCTTTTAGATTCAACAGCCATAAATTCCACTGGTAAGTCATACTTAATTTTCTAAGGGTTCACTTTCAATTCTTGTGTTTATTTCCTTGTAAGTTGACCACAGAGTCCTGACATCTCAAAAATAAAGAGCCCTTCATGTCACAGACCCTCCAGAATATAAATTCTTTGAAGGACCCTGAGTGGCCAGGCTGGCAGCTCCTGCAGCTGTCAGGGATGTGCTATGGCTCCTTCTCCTTCCTGGTGTCCTCCAGAGAAAAGGGGCAACTTCCCAGGGCCAAGGAGACAAAGACACTGCCGTGCAGAAGTCCAGGGGCTGATGCACCCCAGGGTGCAGATGCCTTGCTGAGGTAGCAGAGATGCCATGGATTCTTGCATCATCAAGTCGCATTTCCCCACAGTGCTCAATGCCTGTTATCTTGCTCTTCTTCTCCTTCAAATTCCCACCTTTGGAGGCATATGAATGACTGTGGGATTCAGGAAGTTGCACATGGAATCAAGGAACATTTTAAATTATTAAATAATTCATATTACTCTTAGGTATCTATCTACCTACTAAGACAAAGCATGTGAAGCACAATATTGATTTTTTACATTGGCAACCACATGGATGAATGCTAACGTCACATTGTCAACGGTTTGATTTTTCTTAAATTATCTAATAAGGTCTAATAGAATTTTTCAACAGAAAAAAAATCTCAGCATTTTAAGAAAACTATTTTAATTTAATATTAAAATTTTTTTTTGTTGTTTAACTGACAAATCGTAATTGTATACAAGTATGGGATACAATATGGTGTTCTAATATATGTATTCACTGTGAAATAATTAGAACAAGTTAATTGATATATCTATCACCTCACTTATGTTTCTATTTTTTTTGTGGTGAGTCATTTGAAATTTACTCTCTTGCCAATAGACCTAAGTCAGTCCATGTCAGAATTCAAATAAGAATAAAATTATTTTTCTGCATGACTTCTGGTTCTTATGTAAATGAGGTTATGGGAGTAGAGAGTTGAATGTACATCACTTTCTCTCCCATAGCAAGATCTTAGTTTCAAATACGGCTCACCCAGAATACCTCACTGCAAGCCTGCCAGTCTTGGACAGAAGCTAAGGGGGCAGTTTCTTGGGAAGGGATTTGGAGGCAGAAGAGAAAAGACAGCATATGTTAATATGCTTAGTGCTCATCTTCCAGTGAGGGAATGATAAAGAGATACCACTTCAAGAATAAAAACTCATATTGTAGTTCATAAATTTTTCTTCAGCCATAATAAAAGGGACTAGATTTACCATCCTGCCATAAAACTCCTACAAAACCAGCCAAATTATATAGAACAAATGGTTTTCAGATTATGGAAAATAGGCAGCTCAAGAAATGTATACTCAAGAGAAGGTGAGTTGAGCCTCACGAGTGCCCAATTAAGTATTTGAAAAGAGCTTCCTGGCCACAGGATGGAAAGGGACAACCCAAACACAGCCAAGCATTTTTGCTGAATTAAGGAGGCAGAGATCAGAGTTTTAGGTGAATAACGATAGTAGAGTTTGTGAGTTTGTGATGTAGATTGTCTAAGCCAAGAAGGAACTGCACGTGCACACACACACACACACACACGAAAGAGAGAGAGAGACTGAGAGAGAGAGAGAGAGAGAGGTTGAGAGAGAGACAGCAAGCACTGGAGATCAACAGGCTCACTTCTGGCTGAGTCCTGGTCTGTGAATATGTGTGAAGAAACTCCAAAGGACAGTGAAGAAACCAGCTGGGAACATGTCCGGAGTTTACACAAGACAGAGTAGTTTGTGACTCCACCAGATAGAGTAGAAATATTTCCTAATAATGTCCCATATTGTAGAGTTCTTAGAAAGGCATTTTCTCAGTAAGGGGGCCAAATTAGCCCTAAACAAAAGGCTCTTCTGGATCTTCCCTAACCAAGATCAAAAGCAAAGCTCAAAAGGTTTCTAAGTAACTTCAGCTCTAAGTAAATTAATTGTGCTGCAGAGCACAGCCCCAAGATATTTAAAACAATATGAAGATATTCATCATCCAAAAATGTAAAATGTATGATGTCTGATATCCAATAAAAAATTAGCAGACACAGAGGGATCGGGGCAAAAACAAAACAAAACCCATCAATCAATAGAGACAGACCAAGAAATGACATTGATGATAGCATTAGTAAACAATAACATGAAAATAGCAAATGTAAATACACTCCAAATGTTCAAGAATGAGGAATAAACATGGATATGATGATGAAAGAAATAGAAGCTGTAAAAATATTGTAATAAAACTTTTGGAGATAAACTAGTAAATTTCTAAATAGGAAAGTTACACTGAATGGGATTAAAACATATTAGACACTGAAGAAGAAAAAAGTTTAATGGAATTAAAGGAATAGCAATAGAAACTATCTAAAATGTAACACACAAAGAGAAAAAAAAGGCTTACAACATAAAGTAACAATGAGCTAGTGAACAAGTCACCTAAAAAATGTGTCACCAAATTCCCAGAAGGAAAGAAGTATAACAGAGAAACAAACAAAAAACTGAAGAAAGAGTAGTTGAAATTTTTCCAAATTCAGTGAAAACTATATTCCAATTCCCGAAAGCTCAGCCAACTTCAAGCAGAATAAAGAACAAAAAAATTATACTAGGCAGCATCACAATCAAATTGCTGTAAGTCAGTGATGAAGAGAATGCATTAAAGGCAGCCAGAGGAAAGAAGGCACATTATGTATAGAGAAACACATGTAAAAATGAGAATGAATATCAGAAACAATGGAGCCCACATCTTTAAAGCACTGAGAGAAAAAAGCTGTCAAGCTTATAATCCTATATCCACAAAAAAGTTTTTTCCCAAAATGAAGGCAAAATAAGTATCCTTTTCTTCCCAGGCATTCAGAAACTTACAGAAGTCCCTGCCCGTCAACCAACATTACCAAAAATATTAAAGAAGTTCTTTAAGCAGAAGGAAAATGATTCCAGATGGAAATTACAGTACACACAAATAAATGGAAGACATTGGAAACTATAAATATGCTAGAGTGGGATAAAAAATACTTTTTTCTCATTTTAAAATTTCTTTAAGTGCTAATTGACATTGTACAGTAAAGAAATATAATATATTTTAAATAAAATTTGTGCCATTAGGGAGGCCTGGAAGGACATGAAAGTACATTTTTGTAAAATTCTCAGACTGTATATGAAACAGCACAGCATAGAAGATAGTCTGTGGTAAGTTTAAGATGTACATTGTTAAGCCTAGAAAAGCTTTTAAAAAGAGAGGGGGAAAAAGAGAGGGAAAAAAAAGAGGGAACATGCGTACTAATGAGCCTATAATGGAGTTGAAATAAAATTAGAAAAGAAGTACTTGATTAACACAATAAAACTCAGGAAAGGGGGAAAACAGAAGCAAACGAGATGGAAAAAGGGAAAACATAGCAATTGCTAGGTTTAAACAAAACTGTATTAAAAATCACATTAAATATAAATGTCCTCAACAGCCCTATTAAAAAACAAAGATTGTCAAATTGTATGCAAAAAGCAAGACCCAACTCTATGCCCTCTGTACCAACTCACTTCAAATATAACATCTCAGATAGATTAAAAGAGATGAAAAACATATCAAACAAACACTAATCAAAAGAATACTGTTAGCTATGTTAATATCAGGTGGATATTAGAGAAAGGAATACCATGAGAAATTTTAAAAAGTTATTTAATGATTGTAAAGGGGTTGTATTAGTTTGTTTGTGCTGCTATAACAAAATATGTTAGACTGAGCGATTCATAAAGAACAGATATTTATTTTCTCACAGTTCTGGAGGTTGGAAATCTGAAATCAAAGTTCCATCAGGCGTGGTTGTCTGGTGAGGGTGGCTTTCTTCTTCTAAGATGGTACCTTGTTGCTGCATCCTCCTGAGAGGAGAGAGACTGCGTCCTCATGTAGCAGAAGGTGCAACAGAGCCAAAAACTGCATGAAGCCTCTTTTATACAGGGCTTCATTCCATATCTTCATAGCCAATAGTAGTAAGGCTACAAGAAAGAAGCCCTCATGACCTAATTACTTCTTAAAGGCTGTACCTTTTATTACTATTATACTGGCAACACTTGAAATCTGGAGGACACACATTCAAATTATAACAGTGGTCAGTTTGTCAAGAGGAAGCAACAATCTTAAATGTTTGTGCTATTAATAACCGCTTTAAAGCATAGAAGCAAAACTCATTAGAACTGTAAGGAGAAATAGATGGATGTTGTTAAACAGAGTATCATGCACTGATTATCAATCCCAAAAGAGGACCATAAACATGCCAATTTCTGGTAAGGACCCTATATCTGGCAGGTCTTGCACAAACCCATCTGCTAGAGATATTTCACAAGTCCAACTGCCATAGTATGAGTCTGGTTAGACAGAACACTCACACGAGTTATGAAAAGCAACTTTATTTCTCAAATACAGACAGCAAGGATCAACAGAATCCTGGAATCATGGCTAGCCAGACCCTAAGGCTTGGGAGAGTCACACAAGGCAGATAGAGTCTCATAAGTGCATGTCCCACTTTGCACCACAGCTGGGAGACACTGGAAGCATTCCACTCTGGGTTTTATACCCTGAGGGTAACTGGGCCACAAAGCTAAATTTTTGCAGGACATTCTGCTCTGGGTTGGACAAGGACAAAGCCCAGTCTGTTCTGGACAATTTTTTCTTATCTCAGGGCACTACATTCTCAGTACATTCTACAGTTATCTTGAGAACTGTAAGGAGGCTGGAGGGAAGAACTGGGTTGGGCAAGATCATCTGGGAACCTGTCTTACTTCAAATGTATAATTAACATCAGAAATTTTCAGATTTTTCTCTCTATAACTGATAGATCAAGAAGACAAAAGGCCAGGCACAGTGGCTTACACCTGTAATCCCAGCACTTTGGGAGGCTGAGGCGGGTGGATCACCTGAGGTCAGGGGTTTGAGACTAGGCTAGCCAACATGGTGAAACCTCATCTCTACTAAAAATACAAAAAAAAAAAAAAATTAGCTGGGCATGGTGGCAGGGGCCTGTAATCCCAGCTACTCAGGAGGCTGAGGCAGGAGAATTGCTTGAACCCGGGAGGAAGAGGTTGCAGTGAGCCGAGATAGTGCCATTGCACTGCAGCCTGGGCAATGGAGTGAGACTCTGTCTCAAAAAAAAAAAAAAAAAAAAAGAGACAAAAAATAGTTAAGAAGATAGAAGACTTGGATTAAGCTATCAACCAACGTCACCTTATTGACATTTATAGAACATTTTGCCCAATGACAGCAGAATACACTATGTTCAAGTGCATATGGACATACACCAAGATGGAACACCTTCAGAACCATAAGTAAATATAGAAAACTTCACATTATACAAACAAGTTCCCTAACAAAAATAGAAATACATTAGATATCAATACATTTAAAATGCCCAAATCTTGGAAGCCAACCAAACCAACCAACCAACCAACCAACCAAACAAACCAGTAATACATTATCAAAGAAGAAATCATAAGGGAAATTAGAAACTGCAAAGTTAATATGTGGATTTTCTACCAAATATTAGTCTACAGCCATACCACCCTGAACGCGCCCTATCTTGCCTACCAAGTACTGGTTTAAGCTAGTACTAGTATTTTCAACCCATTGTATAGTAGTAAAATGTCTTCTCTTTTCCTTGCCTGGCATCTTAAAAAGGTAAACTTGTTCACCCATTTAGATATTAACTAAGTACTTATTGTGGGCAAGGTGAAGAGTGAGGAGTATCCAGAGCTGTTTCCACACTGAATCCTTTTTTTTTCTAAGAGACAAACATCCATTTGTCACTTGCTAGTGCTGAACAGTGGTCTATGGTTTACAAATACTAACTCATTTCACTTTATATTAACAGAATTAATAGATTGGCCCATTAAATCCTCTTTCTACTTGTTTTTAGTACTACTTTTTATGGTAATTACTCACTTACCGATCTGTCTCCTTCCCTGGACTGTGATATCCTGAAGGCAAAGTGGAGATGACTCATCTTTGTGCCTTCAGAACCTGGCACACACGTTTTGTTTATTAAGTGAATTATTGGATGCATGTGTAAAATTGTAGCTCATACACAAGGTCCAAGGGCTGAGAATTATGATGAGTCACTCACCGTAATGAGTGGTTTTAATATTCCACATTCTGAAAACAGTATTTTTCATCATTATTATTAATATTGTTGCCATTATTACTATTATTAGAATATGAAAGTCCTTTCTTCTAAAATAATAAAATATACTCTCGTGTTATTATTATAATTTGTGTAATTGAACTCAACAATCCCTAAAGTGGATCATATTTGTTTTTACTCTTATAAGTTTTTTAGCTCCAGGAAATTTATTTCTTTCTGAATCTGCATTTCTCAACTGATATTTGTAAATCTTTGTTTCTGTGCTTGCCTGAAATTAGAAAAGTTCATAGTGTGATCATCTGGTTGTTTTACAAGAGAAAGAATTCTATGATACAAGTAAAGAAACACTTTAAACTGATGGCTATTCAAAGTCCTGCCCTTTATGCTGACTGCTTAAAATAGGCTTTTTATTATTTACTCAAGATAATTTACAGATATTCTAATGTGTATCAAGCTTTAGAATAGGCACTGAAAAATGAAGATCAGTAAAACACTTCTTACTTTGGGGGCAATTTCAAAATGGAGTAAAATATTGATAGGTGCTAACATCTGGAATAGCTGAGTAAGGAGCTTGGACTAGCTCCTTCACAAAAAGCAGTGATACAACTGGACACACTTGTTTAGCCTGGGGCTGCAACCATTTCCCCCTCTCTCATCCACAGTTTGTGGCGTAAGTTACACCAAGTGATGGGGCATCCCATGAGGACTGGCAGCTTTGCTGCCACAGGAGGATGACTTGAAAATATCCAAGTCCCCAGGGGCATTGTTCAGAAAATGATATAAATCTCAAAGGTAACCAATAAACAAAATTTTGTGGTTGCAATAATGATTAGGACATGCAGCAAACTGGCAGAACAGCAAGAAATATAGCAGGGAGTTCTGGGAAATAAGATAGTGAAAGTGGGCTTTGATAAGCAACTTTATATTCATACCATAGATGATATTAGAGTGACAAACATGTTGAAGACTTTACACTTGTTCTGGAAAGACAGAGAAAGTCTTAACATCCCTGGATGAATGTGAGATCTTGCACATGCAGAAGGCAAAAGCTGGGCAGATATGTAAACTTCACAGACTTAGAATGCATTTCCCAAAGCAAATATAGATCCACCAGGAAAAAGTAGAAGTTGAACCGGTTCAATATGTTTCAGCAAAACTTCTGACAAGTAAGCCTTGCTAACTCTGGGCCCAGTCCTACAAGGCTGGGCTCAAAACAACAACAACAACAATCCCTCACCCCCACCCCCCACAAAAACACAGAATTTAAAAAGCACTGGGCAGACACATCAGTGACCACACAGCAGCAAAGACAGATTCTATAGATTTGTTCTGGGGAAGTCAATAAACCCGCCATAAGAACAACAAGCTTCCAGAGGGGAATGAGAATACAGGGTTGCTGCCATATGTTATTTACAATGCCCAATTTTCAAGAACAGCAACAAAATATGAGACACTCAAAGGCACAGGACACTGTGACACATCCACTGGAAAATGGATGAGCACTAGGGAGCCAGATGTTTTATTTAGCAAATCATTTGCTATAAATACGTTCAAAGCATCAAAGAAAGCCATGTCTAATGAAGCAAAGGAAAGCATGGTGATAATTATTTATCAAAAAGACCATCAATTCAGACAAAAATTATTTTAAAAATCAAGCAGAAATTTTAAAGTTTAAATGTATAATAGCTGAAGTGAAATTGTTACTAAAGGGACTCAAGAACAGATCCGACCTAGCAAAATAAGCAAACTTGAATATAGACAAACAAAAATAATGCAACCTGCAGAAAAGAAAGAAAGAGAAATAAAAAACCAACAACACCTCAAAGACTTGTAGAACACCATAAAGCATGAGAAACTTTTACCAACATATCTAAGAACCTAAACAAATTCTGA
Source organism: Hylobates moloch (assembly GCF_009828535.3). Classification (NCBI taxonomy): domain Eukaryota; kingdom Metazoa; phylum Chordata; class Mammalia; order Primates; family Hylobatidae; genus Hylobates; species Hylobates moloch. The sequence continues at coordinate 123,324,621 of NW_026652276.1, read as the reverse complement.
GTAGAATAAACAGAAAGGGATTCATAGTGAGATGTATTATAATCAAACCATCAAAAGCCAAAGACAAAGAAATAATCTGAACGAGCAAGGAGAAAGCAAACAATGTTCATTCCATACAGAGGAACCTCAAAGATCAATAGCTGATTTTTTACCAAAAGCCAGGGGGTGGAAGACAGATCTGATAACATATTCAAAGGGTTAAAACAAGAGCAGCAAACACTCTTGTCAACCAAAAAATTCTATTTCTAGCAAAATTACTCACCAAAATTGAAGGCAAAATAAAGCTATTTCAAAGTAAACAGAGATTTAAAGAATTTAGTGATAGCTGACCTACCTTACAAGAAATAACAAGGAAATTAGTCAGAAAGGAAATGACACCACTGTTAACTTGAATCCACAAAAAGAAATAAAGAACATGGCCAAATAACTATTTGGGTAAATAGAAAAGACAGTATAAACATATTTTCTCTTCTGTTATTTTAACATATGAGTAAGACTATTCATACGATAATGATGATAAACTTATATTGCTAAGTTTATAAAATATGAATTATGAAATATGTATGTACATATAAATATGTAACATATATAACAATGATAGCATAAGAATCATGAAAGAAATTCAGCTATATTGGAGTTTAATTTCTACATTTTGCTAAAGTTAAGATTGTTTTCTTATACATGAATGTTCATATCAGCATCATTGATTATAGCCCCAAAGTTGAAACAACCCATATGTATAACAACCTAGTAACAGGTAAACACAATGAAATATTATTCAGCCATTAAAATGAGGTAAGTCCTGATTTATGCCACAACTAGATAAACCTTGAGAACATTGTTAACAATGCCAGACACAAAGGCTACATATTGCCTCATTCCATTAATCTGAACAGCCCAAAATAGGCTTATCTATAGTTATAGAAAGCAGATTAGTATTTTCCTGGGGTCGAAGTGAAGGAAGGGAGGAATAGGACCTGACTGCTCATGGGTACAGGGTTTCTTTCTGAGGTGAGAAAATGTTTCAGAATTAGATAGTGGTAATGATTGCATAATTTCGTGAATTTACAAAAACAACTAAGAACTGTATATTTTAAAAGAATAAATGTTGTGGCATGTGAATCATATTTCAGTAAAATACATCATTTGAGTCATGTTAGTCAATATTTTTCAAGTCTTATATACTTGCTGATTTTTTACAATTTTAGTTGTTCTATATTATTATTGAGAGTATTGTATTAACATATGCATCTATTATTGTTGATATTGTATTTTCCCTTCAATTATAGTAGTTTTGCTTCAGGTACTTTGCAACTATGTTGTTAGATCAACATATGTATACAATTCTTATGTCTTCCTGATGAATTTACACGTTTATTATTATAAAACCTACTTCTTTGTGTTGACTAACCATTTTCATCTTAAACTCTATTTTGTCTGACATTAGTATAGAGGCATCATCTTTCTTTTGTTGACAGTTTTCAGGATAATATCCTTCCCATCATTTTATTTTTAACCTATTTGTGTCTTTGAATCTAAAGTGTGTGTCTCTTATAAAAGCATTTAGTGGGATTATTTTAAAAATGCATTCTTTCAATACATATGTCATATGCATATGTCATATGATTGATGTTTTTAATCCATTTACATTTCATGTAGTTACTGATATGAGGGATTGACAAGTGCAACTTTGTTATTTGCTTTCTATGTCTTAAGTTTTTTCGTTTCTTTATTCCTTTATTAGTACCTTCTTTGAGAAGCATTGATGTTTTCCATTGCACAACTTTAATTTTTCTGTTGTTTCACTATATTTTAAAATTATTTCCTTAGTGATTGCCTTGGAGATTTCAGGTAACAACTTTTAACAATATAGTTTGAACTAATATCAACTTAATTTCAACTGGGAATGTATAAATTACTCCAATATACCTTCGTCCTTCATGCCCTCTCCTTTGTGTTCTCATTATTATACAAATTACATCTTCATAGATTTTATGCCCCTGGCACAAATTTATAACTGTTGCTTTATGCTATTATCTTTTAAATCAGATAGCAGAAACAATTATTAAAAACAAAAAATACACCTATATACTGTCCTTGATATTTACTCATGTAGCTAGCTTTACTGGTACTTTTTATTTCTTAATATGAATTTAAGTTAGCCTAGTGTTCTTTCATTTTATCATGAAAGTCACCTGTTATTATTTCTTTTAGGCAAAGTCTGCTAGTGAAGAATTCTGTCAGTTTTCGTTTTTGTGGAAACATCTTAATTTCTCTTTCATTTTTGAAGGATAGTTTTGCTAGACATAGAAATTTTGATTGACAATATTTCCTTTCAACACTTTATTTTTAAAAATTTTTTAAATTATACTTTAAGTTCTAGGGTACATGTGCACAACATGCAGCTTTGTTATGTAGGTATACATGTGTCATGTTGGTTTGCTGCACCCATCAACTTGTCATTTACATTAGGTATTTTTCCTACTGCTATCCCTCCCCCAGCCCCCCACCTCCCAACAGGCCCCGGTGTGTGATGTTTCCCACTCTGTGTCCATGTGGTCTCATTGTTCAACTCTCACCTATGAGTGAGAACATATGGTGTTTGGTTTTCTGTCCTTGTGATAGTTTGCTGAGAATGATGGTTTCCAGCTTCTTCCATGTCCCTACAAAGGACATGAACTCATCCATTTTTATGGCTGCATAGTATTCCATGGCGTATATGTGCCACATTTACTTAATCCAGTCTATCATTGATGGACATTTGGTTGGTTTCAAGTCTTCGCTATTGTGAATAGTGCTGCAATAAACATACGTGTGCATGTGTCTTTATAGTAGCATGGGTATATACTGAGTAATGGGATTGCTGGGTCAAATGGTATTTCTAGTTCTAGATCCTTGAGGAATCGCCACACAGTCTTCCACAATGGTTGAACTAATTTACACTCCCACCAACCGTGTGAAAGTGTTCCTATTTCTCCACATCCTCTCCAGCATCTGTTGTTTCTTGACTTTTTATTGATCGCCATTCTAACAGGTGTGAGATGGTATCTCATTGTGGTTTTGATTTGCATTTCTCTGATGACTGGTAATGATGATCATTTTTTCATATATCTATTGGCTACATAAATGTCTTCTTTTGGAAAGTGTCTGTTCATATCCTTTACCCACTTTTTAGTGAGGTTGTTTTTTTCTTGTAAATTTGTTTAAGTTCTTTGTAGATTCTGGATATTAGCCATTTGTCAGATGGGTAGATTGCAAAGATTTTCTCCCATTCTGTAGGTTGCCTTTTCTCTCTGATCATAGTTTCTTTTGCTGTGCAGATGCTCTTTAGTTTAATTAGAACCAATTGGCTATTTTGGCTTTTGTTGCCATTGCTTTTGGTGTTTCAGTCATGAAGTCTTTGCACGTGCCTATGTCCTGAATGGTATTGCCTAGGTTTTTTTCTAGGGTTTTTATGGTTTAGGTCTTACATTTAAGTCTTTTTTCCATCTTGAGTTAATTTTTGTATATGGTCTAAGGAAGGGATCCATTTTCAACTTTCTACATATGGCTAGCCAGTTTTCCCAGCACCATTTATTAAATAGGGAATCTTTTCCCCATTTCTTGTTTTTGTCAGGTTTGTCAAAGATCAGATGGTTGTAGATGTGTAGTGTTACTTCTGAGGCCTCTGTTCTGTTCCCTTGGTCTATATATCTATTTTGGTACCAGTACCATGCTGTCTTTTAGTATAGTTTGAAGTCAGGTAGTGTGATGCCTCCAGCTTTGTTCTTTTTGGTTAGGATTGTCTTGGCTAGGCAGGCTCTTTTTTGGTTCCATATGAATTTTAAAGTAGTTTTTTCCAATTCTGTGAAGAAAGTCAGTGGTAACTTGATGGAGATAGCATTGAATCTATAAATTACTTTGGGCAGTATGGCCATTTTCACGATATTGATTCTTCCTATCCACGAGCATGGAATGTTCTTACATTTGTTTGTGTCCTCTTTTATTTCATTGAGCAGTGGTTTGTAGTTCCCCTTGAAGAGGTCCTTCACATCCCTTGTCAGTTGGATTCCTGGGTATTTTATTCTCTTTGAAGTAATTGTGAATGGGAGTTCACTCATGATTTGGCTCTCTGTTTGTCTATTATTGGTATATAGGAATGCTTGTGACTTTTGCACATTGATTTTGTATCCTGAGACTTTGCTAAATTTGCTTATCAGCTGAAGGAGATTTTGGGCTGAGATGATAGGGTTTTCTAAATATACAATCACGTTTCTGCCGAGAGATCCACTATTAGTCTGATGGGCTTCCCTTTGTGAGTAATCCAACATTTCTCTATGGCTGCCCTTAACATTTTTTCCTCCATTTCAACTTTGGTGAATCTGACAATTATTTGTCTTCCGGTTGCTCTTCTTGAGGAGTATCTTTGTGGTATTCTCTGTATTTCCTGAATTTGAATGTTGGCCTGCCTTGGTAGGTTAGGGAAGTTCTGGATAATATCCTGAAGACTGTTTTCTAACTTGGTTCCATTCTCCCCATCACTTTCTGGTACACCAATCAAATGTAGATTTGGTCTTTTCACACAGTCCCATATTTCTTGGAGGCTTTGTTTGTTTCTTTTCACTCTTTTTTCTCTAATCTTGTCTTCTTGCTTTATTTCATTAATGTGATCTTCAATCACTGATATCCTTTCTTCCACTTGATCAAATCAGCTATTGAAGCTTGTGCATGCGTCATGAAGTTCTTGTGCCATGGCTTTCAACTCCATCAGGTCATTTAAGGTCTTCTCTACACTGTTTATTCTAGTTAGCCATTTGTCCAACCTTTTTTCAAGGGTTTTAGCTTCCTTGCAATGGGTTAGAACATGCTCCTTTAGCTTGGAGAAGTTTGTAATTACTGACCGTCTGAAACCTACTTCTGTTAACTCATCAAACTCATTCTCCATCCAGTTTTGTTCCCTTGCTGGCAAGGAGCTGTGATCCTTTGGAGGAGAAGAGGTGCTCTGTTTTTTGGTATTTTCAGCTTTCTGCTCTGGTTTCTCCCCATCTTTGTGGTTTTATCTACCTTTGGTCTTTGATGTTGGTGACCTATGGATGGGGTTTTGCTGTGGATGTCCTTTTTGTTGATGTTGATGCTATTCCTTTCTGTTGGTTAGTTTTCCTTCTAATAGTCCGGTCCCTCAGCTGCAGGTCTGTTGGAGTTTCCTGGAAGTCCACTCCAGACCCTGTTTGCCCAGGTATCACCTGCAGAAGCTGCAGAACAGCAAATATTGCTGCTTGATCCTTCCTCTGGAAGCTTTGTCCCAGAGGGGCACCCACCTGTTTGAGGTGTCTGTCGGCCCCTACTGGAAGGTGTTTCCCAGTCAGGCTACACGGGGTTCAGGGACTCACTTGAGGAGGCAGTCTCTCCGTTCTCAGAGTTCAAATGGCTTGCTGAGAGAACCACTTCCCTCTTTAGAGCTGTCAGATAGAGATGTTTAAGTCCACAGAAGCTGTCTACTGCCTTTTGTTCTACTATGCCGTCCCCCAGAGGTGGAATCTATAGAAGCAGTAGGCCTTGCTGAGCTGCGGTGGGCTCTGCCCAGTTAGTGTTTCCCGGCCTCTTTGTTTACACTGTGAACTACTCAATCCTCAACAATGGCAGATGCCCCTCATCAAGCTGCAGCATCGCAGGTCCATCTCAGACTGCTGTGCCAGCAGTGAGCAAGGCTCCATGGGTGAGGGACCCACCGAGCCAGGAATGAATGGGTATCTCCTCATTTGCCAGTTGCTAAGACTTTCCTACTGTGGGAAAAGCGCAGTATTTGGTCAGAAGTGTACCATTTCCCCAGGTACGGTCTGTCACGGCTTCCCTTGGCTAGGAAAGGGAAATCCCCTGACCCTTTGTGCTTCCTGAGTGAGGCAACACCCCACTGTGCTTCAGCTCTCCCTCTGTGGGCTGCACCCACTGTCCAACCAGTCCCAATGAGATGAACCAGGTACCTCAGTTGGAAATGCAGAAATCACCTGTCGATCTCACTGGGATCTGCAGACCACAGCTGTTCCTATTCGGCCATCTTGGAAGCGACTCTTTCAACACTTTAAATATGCACCCACTGCCTTCTGGCCTCCAATGTGTGTGATAAGCAATAAACTGTCTTATTGAGGATACCTTATATGTGATGCATCACTTCTTTTGCTGATCCCAAGAGTCTCTCCTTGTCTTTGTTTGTTGATAGTTTTGTTATGATACATGAAGATGTGTATCTCTTTGAGTTTATTTTACTTGGAGAGTAAATTTTTAGGGTTTTTAGATTAATTTTTTTTAAATCAAATTTGGAAAATTTTGGTCGCTATTTTTTCAAATATTCTTTCTGATTCTTTATATTTCATCTCTCTTTTCTCATGGTGTGACTCATATTGTATACATATTGGTTTGCCTTATGATGTACCACAGACTTTTGAGGCTCTTTTCATTTTTCTTTGTTATATTTTCTTTCTGTTCCTCAGATTGCAGAATCTCAATGGATGTATCTTCACATTTGCTGATTTCGCCAGCTCAAATCCATTGTTAAGTGCTTCTGATAAAATTTTCATCTCAGTTATTATACTTTTCAATTCCAGAATTTACAAACACACATACACACACCCCATTCAATAGAAATAGAATATAGATATATTTATCATATTGTGGACTTTATATAGAATTGAGATAAAATAGCTTTTTTGATAGTCTCTATTTGGAAGGATATTCTCATCATTCTTATACTTCCTTTTAGTTTTGTTTTCAATGGATATACTCTTTTTTCCTATTTTATTTTTAAAATTATTTTTATTTATTTTTAACTTGCGTTTTAGATTCAGGGATGCATGTGCAGGTTTGTTATATAGGTAAATTGTGTGTCATGATGGTTTGGGCACACAGTATTTTTTCACCCAGGTAATAAACATAGCATCTGATAGGTAGATTTTTGATCCTCTCCCTCCTCCCACCCTCCACTATCAAGTAGGCTCCAGTGCATGTTGTTCCCTTCTTTGTGTCCATCTGTACTCATTATTTAGCTCCCACTTTTAAGTGAGAATATGCAGTATTTAATTTCTGTTCCTGCATTAGTTCGCTTAGGATAATGGCCTCCAGCTTCATCCATGTTGCTGCAAAGAACATGATCTCATTCTTTTTTATGGCTGTGTAGTATTACATGGCATATATATAACTATATTTTCTTTATCCAGTCTATCACTGATGGGCTCTTAGGTTGATTCCATGTCTTTGCTATTGTGAATAGTGCTGTGATGAACATATGCATGCGTCTTTATGGTGGAATGATTTACCTTCCTTTGAGTATATATTCAATAATGGGAGGGCTAGGTCAAATGGTAATTCTCTTTTAAGTTCTCTGAGCCATTTCCTAACTACTTTCCACAATAGCTAAACTAATTTTTATTCCCCTCAGCAGTGTATAAGCATTCCCTTTTCTCTGCAACCTCACCAGCAACTGTTATTTTTTGATTTTTTAATAATAGCCATTCTGATTGGTGTGAGATGGTATCTCATTGTGGTTTCTATTTGCATTTCTCTAATAATTAGTAATACTGAACAAGTTTTCATATGCTTATTGACCACATGTATGTCTTCTTTTGAAAACTGTCTGGTCATTTCCTTTGCCCACTTTTTTTTAAAAAAAACTTTTAACTAAAAAGTAAACTTTAATGTCGAAAGTGCAAACTTGGGGAAGACAGAAAAGATCACACACAAGGCTGTCACTTCACACTTGGAAGGTTGCACAGCGGCCAGGCAGAGGCGCTCCTCACTTCCCAGACAAGGTGGCCGCCGGGCAGAGGCGTTCCTCACTTCCCAGGCAGGGCGGCCACCGCTTTGCCCACTTTTGAATGGCGTTGTTTGTTTTTTGCTTGTTAACTTGTTTAAGTTCCTTACTGACTCTGGATATTAGACCTTTGTTGGATGTATAGTTTGCAAACATTTTCTCCCATTCAGTAGGTTATCTTTTTAATCTGTTGCTAATTTCTTTTGCTGCACAAAAGCTTTTTAGTTTAACTAGGTTTCATTTGTCAATTTTTGTTTTTGTTGCGGTTGCTTTTGGCATGTTCATTAGAAAGATATTTAATAGGTTACCTTCCAGTTTTTGTACTTTTAGGTTTTACTTTTAAGTCTTTAATTCATCTTGAGTTGATTTTTGTGTATGGTGTAAGGAAAGGGTACAATTTCAATCTTTTGCATATGGCTAGGCAGTTATGCCAACACCATTGATTGAATAGGGAGTCTTTCTCCCATTGTTTGTTTTTGCCACCCTTGTTGAAGAATAGATGGTTGTAGGTGTGTGTCTTTATTTCTGAGCTCTCTACTCTGTTCCATTCATCTATGTGTCTGTTTTTGTAATAGTATCATGCTGCTTTTGGTTATTGTAGCCCTTGTGGTATAGTTTTAAGTTGGATAACATGATGCCTCCAGCTTTGTTCTTTTTACTTAGAATTGCCTTGGCTATTTGAGCTCTTTTGTGGTTTCATGTGAATTTTAAGTTGGTTTTCTCGAATTCCTTGAGAAGTATTTTGTTTCCACATTAATTTTGGAATAGTTTTTGCATAATTCTACAAAAAATGACTTTGTCAGTTTGATAGGAATAGCAATGAATCTGTAAATTGCTTTGGGCAGTATGGACCTTTTAACAATATTGATTTTTCCTACCTGTTAACGTGGGATGTTTTCCCATTTGTTTGTTTCATTTTGGACTTCTTTGAGCAATATTTTGTAATTCTCATTGTAGAGATCTTTTATCTCCATGGTTACCTGTATTCCTAGGTATTTTATTCTTTTTTGTGGTTATTGTGAAAAAGATTGCATTTTGTTTTGGCTCTCGGCTTGGATGTTGTTAGTGTATAGAAATGCTACTAAGTTTTGTACATTTGTTTTGTATCCTGAAACTTTGCTGAAGTTGTTTATCAGATCTAGGAACTTTTGGCCAGAGACTAAGGGGATTTATAGGTGTAGGATCACATCATCTGCAAACAGAGATAGTTTGACTTCTTCTCTTCCTATTTGGATATCTTTTATTTCTTTATCTTGCCTGATTGCTCTGGCTAAGACTTCCAGTACTATGTTGAGTGGGAGTGGAGAGAGTAGGCATCCTTGTCTTGTTTTGGTTCTCAAGAGGAATGCTTCCAGTTTTTGCACATTCAATAAGATATTGGTTGTGGGTTTGTCCTAGATAGCCCTTATTATTTGGAGGTATGTTTCTTCAATGCCTAGCTTGTTGAGGGTTTTTAACATGAAGCAATATTGAATTTTATTGAAAGCCTTTTCTGTATCTATTCAGATGATCATGTGGTTTTTGTTTTTAGTTCTGTTTATGTGGTGAATTGCATTTATTTACCTATGTTGAACCAACATTTTATCCCAGGGATAAAGCCTACTTGATTGTGGTGGATTTGCTTTTTCATGTTGCTGCTAGATTCAGTTTGCTAGTATTTTGTTGAGGAGTTTTTCATCCATGCTCAAGGTTATTTGCCTGAAGTGTGTGTGTGTGTGTGTGTGTGTGCAAATGTGTGTGTTTTCTGGCAGGTTTTGGAATCAAGGTGATGATGGCTTCATAGAATGAGTTAGGGAGGAGTCCCTTCCCAATTTTCTGGAATAGTTTCAGTAGGAATGACACCAACTCTTTATACCTCTGGTAAAGTTTGGTTGCGAATCTGTCTTTCTGGTTGGTAGGCTTTTTATTACTGATTCAAGGGATTCAGACTCACTATTGGTCTATTCAGGAATTCAATTTCTTCTTGGTTCAATCTTGGGAGGTTTTATGTTTCCAGCAATTTATCTATTTGTTTTAGGTATTCAGTTTAGTGCATGGAGGTGTTAATAATGGTCTCTCAGAGTTTTTGTGTTTCTGTGGGATCAGTGGTAATGTCCCCTTTGCGATTTCTGATTGTATTTATTTGTATATTCTCTCTTCTTTATTAGTCTAGTTAGTGGCCTATCAGTCTTATCTATTCTTTCAAAAAACCAATTCCTGGATTCGTTTGTCTTTTGTATGGTCTTTTGCGTCTCACTTTTGTTCACTTCAGCTCTAATTTTGGTTATTTTTTGTCTTCTGCTAGCTTTGGGGTTAGATTGCTATTGTTTCTCTAGTTCTTCTAGGTGTGATCTTAGGTTGTTAATTTGACATCTTTGTAACTTTCTGATGTGGATGTTTAGTGCTATAAACTTCCCTCTTAACACTGCTTCAGCTGTGTCTCAGAGATTCTCATACCTTTAGTTTGTTAGGTCACAATTTCCTGTTTTTTTCCTTTCTTTTTTTTTTCCAAGTCAGATTCTTGCTCTGTCATCCAGGGGTCTCACTCTGCCACCCAGGCTGGAGTGCAGTGGTGCAATCAAAACTCACCATAGCCTTGATCTTTTGGGCTCAAGTGATCCTCCTGGCTCAGTTTGCTGAGTAGCTAGGATCACAGGCAGATGACACTGCATCAGGCTAATTTTCAATTTTTTTTTTCTCCAGACAGGGTCTTACAATGTTGCCCAAGCTGGTCTTGCACTTCTGGGCTCAAACAATCCTCTTGCCTTGGCCTCCCAAAATGCTGAGATTACAAGTGTGAGCTACTGTACCTGGTCTCCCTTAATTTTTGAGCAATTCAAAATATAATTGGTGCAAAGTATTTGTCTAGTAAGTTGAAAGTTTGTGCTCTCTCAAGAATAGTTTCTATTGGCTGCATTTTTCTTTGTTAATGGGTCATATTTTTTGTATTTCACACAGTTTATGTTGAAAAATGAACATTTTTAATGATATAATGTGTCAACTCTGAAAATCAGATTCTCTCCTTTCCTTAGCATTTGTTATTATCGTCATTTGTTATTGCTGTCACTATCGTTTACTACAGACTTTTCTTAACTAGTTCCTTAAAATATGTATTCTTCATTGTATGTAGCTACTGAGGTCTCTCCTTGGTCAGCTTAGTGGGTAGCTAATCAATGGACAGATATTTTTCAGAGTTTCCTGGAACTGATAAATCTCCCCACCTTGGCAGAGGGTCTCTGTGTGCGTGTTGGGACACACCTTCAATGTTGAGCCAGGTAGTTGAAAATTACCTTAGTCTTCACTTCCTGCTTGTGCGGAACCTGAAGAACAGACAAAAGCGAGAGCTTAGGGCCTTCTTGGGTATGAGCATGCAGGTAGCCTTGGACATGAACATACTTCTATACATGTGTTTGAACTTCTGGAGTCCAGGAATACTTTGAGGCTTTTTAAAGATTTCTCTGGATATTCCATTCACCAGCTTTTCTTTTTCAGCTTTTTGGTTTACCTATTGTTGGCTTCAACTGTTGTGTGTTGCTTCAGAGAGTTGAAACATTAAACAATTGTCTCTCATGGCTTTTGCCAAATGTATCTGGGGAAAAAGCCTGATTGCCTTTGCTGGGCTTTAAATTAGGTCAAATAATGAGGGCCTATTAAGTGGGTTCTTCCAGGGAATTCCATGACAGGTAAAACAATGAAAGTTTTTTTAGTAAAAGAGCCTTGACGGAGCTCGAGAACTATTTTGCTTTTTCTATTGGCTACCAGGCTCATAGTTTTCACTGTGGTGGTGAGCTCTTAGTTTTCAAGACTATGGGAAAGCCATGGAAGGTAGAATGGGAATACAACTTAAAATGCTACATTGCTTGCTCTTCTTAGAGAGATTTCTTTTCTTGAATAAATTCTCCCTAATTGCTTCAAGCCTTTGATTAAATTTCAGAATTTCAAAAATGTTGATTCTGACCATTTTTTTTGCCAGTGTTCTCATGCTTTTATGAAGGAGTAGCTATTCAGAGGTTCTTACTCTGACATTTTTACCTGTCATCCTTAGTTAACATTATAATATTCAACCCAATAACTGTAATAAGTATTCTTTTCAAGTCCCATGTGGTTTATTCTCCAGGATAAACCATATGTTAGGCCATGAACCAATATCCAGTAAATTTAAAAGGATCAAAGTCAAGCAAACTATGATTACCAACTATAATGAAATTAAATTAGAAATTAACCACAGAAGGAAATTTCAGAAATCCACAAATATTTGGATATTAACACCACATCTCTATATAGCCTATGTGGCAAAGAAGAAATCACAGGTGAAATCATAAAATATTTCAAGCTGAATAAAAATTAATATGCAATATATCAAAATTTATAAGGCAAAATTAAATCAGTACTTAAATCAAAATTGATAGCTATAAACTTCAGTTTCAGAAAGGAAGACATATATTAGTAACCAAATGTACAACTTAAAAAACTAAAAAATAAAGAATAAAATAAATCCAAAGAAAACAGAACGAAATAACACAAATTCGAGTGAAAACTAGTGAAATGAAAAACAGAAAAACAATAATTAGTAAATCTAAAACTGATTTATTTAAAAAGATATAAATTGACAACTATTTATCAATAATGAACCTGAAGAAAATCAAGGATGACAAAAATGATCAAAATCAAGTATGAAAGAAGGCTCTTCATGACAAACTTTAGAAGGAAATCAAATCATTATAAAAGAATACTAATAAAAAGGTGTTTATAACTTTCCACTAACAAATTAGACAACTTAGATAAAACAGGACCATTTCCAAGAAAGATACAAATTACTAAAACTGACCCCCAAAGAGAAAGCAAATCTAAATATTTCTATAACAAATAAAATTATTGAATTAGCAATTAATTAGTTTTCACAAGAAAAAGCCCAGGGTCATATGTCTGCACTGATTAACTCTAATAAACGTTTAAAGAAGAAATGCCACCAGTCTTGAACAAATTGCCACAAAATTTAAGAAAAAGGATAAGTCCCTAACTCATTCTATGAGGCCAATATTATCCTTATGCAAAAGCCTGATGAAGACATCACAAGAAAAGAGAACTACATGCCAGTATCTCCAATGAAAATAAATGTAAAAACTCTTAACAAAACATTATAAAAGAATCTCATCCAACAGTATGTAAAAGGATTATATGCCATGTCCATGTGATGTAGCATCTGAAAAACAGTTAATATAACTTACCACATTAGTAGAAAAATCACATAATCATTGCAATGGATACATAGAAGACATTTGACAAAATTCATCACTTCTTCATGACTAAAACTTTCAACAAACTAGGAATTAAAGAGGAACCCTCCTAAACTAATAAAGAGTATCTATTGAAAACCAACAGCTAACTTCTTAGTGGCAAAAAATTGAATGTTTTCCTCCAAAGACTGGGGACTATACATGGATGCCTGCTCCTACCACTCCTATTAAGTATTGTGGCAGAGCTTCCAGTGAGTGCAGTTGAGCAAGAAAAAGACATATATGGCATCTGGATTGAGAAACAGAAATTAAAACTGATTTTATTTATTTATTACATGATTTTCTACATAGAAAACCCTTTTAAAATTTTTGAAAAGTCAAGGCTTTTCTTCTTTCTTTTAAAAAAAATTTTAAAAAATTTATAATAGTTGTAGATTTACAGCAATGTTGCAAAGATAGTACAGAATTCCCATATACCTCATACATAGTCTCCCCTATATTTACTTATTTATTTACTTTAAAATGTTTATTTTAGGTTCAGGAGTATATATGGAGATTTGTTATACAGGTAAACTAACATGGGGGGTTTCTTGTAGAGATTATTTCATCACCCAGGTACTAAGCTTAGTACCCAATAGTTATTTATTTTTTTCTTGCTCCTCCTCCTCCTCCTCCTCCCACTCCCCCTCCTCCCATTCTTCACCCTCAAGTAGGCCCAAGTGTCTAGTTGTTGCCCTCTTTGTGTTCATGAGTTCTCATCATTTAGTTCCAACTTATAAGTGCAAACATGAAGTATTTGGTTTTCTGTTCCTGCATTAGTTGGCTAAAGATAATGCCCTTCAGCTCCATCCATGTTCCCACACAAGACATGATCTCGCTTTTTCTTATGGCTGCATAGTATTCCATGGTGTAGAGTATATGTACCACATTTTCTTTATCCAATCTGTCATTGATAAGCATGTTGATTCCATGTCCTTGCTATTATAAATAGTGCTGCAACGAACACTTGTGTGCATGTGTCTTTATGGTAGAATGATTTATATTCCTCTGGGTATATACCCAGTAATGGAATTGTGGGGTCAAATGGTAGTTCTGTTTTCAGCTGTTTGAGGAATTACCACATGCTTTCCACAATGATTGAACTAAGGAATTTTTGAAACACTACTGGAACTAATAAACTACTTCAGTAAGGTTAGAATATACAGAATCAATGTATAAACACCAATTACCTTTTTATATATCAGCAGCAATGAAACATATGAAAATGGAATTGAAAAAATAATGTATTCATGACAGCATCAAATTCAACAACGGAATTAGAAAATAAGAGAATTACAAGGCGTGCACACTGAAAACCAGAAAACATTGCAGGCCACATGTGGTGGCTCGCTCCTGAAATCCCAGCACTCTGGGAGGCCAAGGCGGGTGAATCACCTGAGGTCAGGAGTTTGAGACCAGCCTGACCAACATGGCGAAACCCCGTCTCTACTAAAAATACAAAAATTAGCTGGGTGTGGTGGCACGCGCCTATAATCCCAGCTACTTGGGAGGCTGAGGCTGGAGAATTGCTTGAACCTGGGAGGCAGAGGTTGCAGTGAGCCAGGATTGTGCCACCGTCCTCCAGCCTGGGCTATAGAGTGAGACTCTTCTCAAACAAACAAACAAATAAACAAACAAACAAAGCACTGCAGAGATAAACAAAATAAAATCTAAAAAAATGAAAAAATGAACCATGTTGTTAATTAAAATTTTCAATACTGTTAACAAATCAAACTATTGATTGAATGCAATCTCTATAAAAAATCCCACTAGAATGTATGGAAATACAAAGAACCCAGACTAGCAAGACAGTTTTGTAACATAAGAACAAAGTTGAAGAATTTGCACTTTCAAGATGTACTATTAAGAATAGACATACCTATAGGTCAATGGAATAAAGTTTAGCGTTTATATGGAAATCCTTACATTTCAGTCAATTTATATTTGACAGAGTATTAAGGTGATTTAATAGTGAAAAAATAGTCTTTTCTATATATAATGTATTGGAACAATTTGGTATTTACATGCAAAAAGATGTATCATACACAAAAATTTACTCAAATTGATCTCAACCCATATGTAAGAGTATAAATATAAAACTTTCAGAGAAAACATGAGAGAAAATTTTCATGACTATAGGTTATGCAAAGGGTTGTCAAATACGCACCAAAAAAGAAAAAAAGGTAAATTGTGCTTTCTCAAAATGAAAATCTTTTGAACTTCAAAAAAAAAAAAAAAAAACCGCGAAGAAAATGAAAAGACAAGCCATATACTTGCAAATCACAAATATAATAAAGGATAATTTTCATATAGCAACTATATATTTAAACATGTATATGAACAAATTAATAAAATTCAAAATACATTTCACAAAATAAGAAACACGATATCTAAAAAGTAAGGCACATGGGGTGTGCTCTACAACATTAGTAATTAGGAACATTATAATTAAAACTGTAATGAAATACTGGTTCACCCATCATAATGTTGGTAATCAAAAACAAAGATAATAAGATGTGTTGCTTAGAATATGGAGAAACTGGAGTCTTCATACATTGCTGGTAGGAATGCAAAATGATGCATCCACCATGAAAGACAGCCCCCAAAACATGCTAAGTAAATAAGTCAGGCACAAAAGACTACATATTGTGTGATTCCATTTATATGAAATATCCAGAAAAGGCAAATCTATAGAGAAAGAAAGTAAATTAGTGGTTATCTGGTGCTGGAAGAGGGAATGAGAATGAATACTAATGTGAATGAAGGATCTCTTTGGGGTGATAGGAGTGTCCTAAAACTGAACAATCGTTGCATAATTCTTTAAGTGTATGAAAAATCTCTGAATTGTGCACTTAAATTGGGTGCATTTTATGGTATATAAATTATACCTAAATAAAGCTCTTTTAAAAATATAATAAGCGTTGAGTTCCTCATCACTGACAATGTGTATGCATATGACATGCAAAGGGAGTGTTGGAGGGGATCCACCCTGTAGTTAATAATTGAACTTCATAATTCCACAAATATTTTTCAAAACACATAATTCATGAGTCTGTAAAAATCTGTGTATGCTTTATGGGTAGTGTGCAAAATATTTAAACATCAGCATCTTATCGTGGGTGTTGAAGATTTTGCTCTCATAAGGGATAAATACAGCTTTAGTAGCAACATTTCAAGAAAAAGAAATAATTTGTAGGTTTTATTCCCATGAGCAATTCTGTCCACAAATTGCCTTGGGACTGTAAAGGCTTAGTTCTGAAGTAAAAGAGATAATTTCTCAAAATTATCTGCTACAGATGGAGTAGAAGGAGAGCACTAAAAGGTTTCTAAAAACGGACACATTTATCTTCAGACACTGCTCAGAAAACCAGTAAGCTGGATTTTGGCTGGCCAGATAACTTTATCCTAGGAAATACTAGAAGACTGTATATTTTTCCTCCCAAAAGGAAGAATGCTCTCATTGTATTTCAAAAATAAACAGAGACAGTTTATGAGGATGTTTGAGAAACTGGATTAAAAAGAAGGAGAATGGGATCATTAGTAATGTAGATTAAAATAAAACAAGGAATAAAAGAAAATGCAAAATTAACCTATAGATGTTAATTTCTATGCCTTGAATATTTTATTCCAAATGATCATGACTGATAGCAAGGGCTTTACAGATTCTTAAGTAGCAGAGCTAACTCACTCATAGTCACAGAGATCTATGAATGGATTCTGAATTTGGCTTTCATTATTGCTATTGCAAAGACAGTTATCATTCTTCTTGCCACTCTTTTGAAGGTAATATTTTTTTCTCTACAATAACTTTTTATCTTTGAATTTTGGCAAATTGACTATGATATGTCTCAGTTTAGTTGCGTTGTGTTTGTTACTTCTTTAGTATCACTGAACGTTTTAGGTTTTCGGTTTTCGACTTTCATCATTTATAAAATTACTGAGCATCAGATCTTCACGTATTCTTTTCTGATCTCTCCTACTGGGATTCCAATAATATTTGTATTGAATGCTTTTACTACATCCCCAAGTTTCGAATTCCCCTACTCCCCCCTCCCCCACCATTCTTTCATCTACCTATCACTTTATTTGGGTGTTTCATATTGTTCCTTTTTCCAGCTTACTGTTTCTACCTTAAGTTATATCCGATTAATGATTTGGGGTATTGTATTGTTCATTTTTAGAATGTCAAATTCTCTTTCTTTGTAGATTCTTTTTTTTGAAACATTTTACTTTTCATCTATTTGTCCTGCTTTTCCTCTATCTTAATAAACATTTATCATAGTTATTTTATATCTTTGAGATCTATATCACTTTTAGGTGTGCTTCTGATGTCTCCTTTTTAGCCTATACCCCTTTCTTCTCCCATATGATTGTTAATTTTCTGTTGAAACTTAGACATTTTGTATATATTAAAAGAAAAAAACTGTAGAGGTTCCCCACCACATTATCATCTACTGTAAGAACTTTTCCATTTCCCTGATTACCTTAATTCAGTCACAGAGGAGACAAGGTGAAGGTTGGATTGCAGCTGTGGTAAGCGTCAGTCTTCCTTTGGTATACTCTAATTCCAGATTGTGAACCTCTTGAGCTATCAGTCGAGAGGTTGGCATGTCATTGTCCCTTCAGGAAGAAGACATTGTGAGAATATCCACTACAATTTTGAAAGATCAGAATAGTAAGTAACTAAATTAAAGTTATTTAGCTTCTCAATGTGTACAGTTTCATGCTTTGGTAAGATTCTTGAAGAAGAGATCAGGTTTGAGGTTCCTCCAGCCAACAATTGCATCATTTTGTTCTCAAGGACCAAAAGCTCTGTTTATTCCACATTCCCCTAGCAGTTGACCTCTGTCAGGGTTCAGGCTTGAGTTCCCAGCCTCTTTAGATAGCAAAAGTAGCTAAAAGGAAGATCTTCTCTTTAAAAAAAATACCCTAAAACATGAAGAAAGATCAAAACAATGTGATCCCCAACAGGAATGCAGGAACATGTCTAAAGAGGACTCTGATGACCACAGGTTCAAAGAAGAACATCCAGGCTATAATTCTTCAAGTATGGTGGCACCTGGAGTGACAAAACATTATGTGACTTGGTGTTGTGGTCTTCTCTAAGCACTGTTAGGTGGCCTGCAGAGGCAGGGTAGAAGAGATAATGACCAGCCTGGCAAACACGGTGAAACCCCGTCTCTACTAAAAATACAAAAAATTAGCTGGGCGTGGTGGTGGGCGCCTGTAGTCCCAGCTACTTGGAGAGGCTGAGGCAGGAGAATGGCGTGAACCCAGGAGGCGGAGCTTGCAGTGAGCCGAGATTGCGCCACTGGACTCCAGCCTGGGCGACAGAGCGAGACTCCGTCTCAAAAAAGGAAAAAAAAAAAAAAAAGCTAACCTTGAAGTTACCTATCTTGGTTAGCATGGTGGATACTAGGAATTATAACTCACAGAAACATAACTTGGAAATTCACTTTGAACCAGTAAGAATAACTGCTGTCCTGAAACACTGATCCACAGCCCTCACTACAGAAACCTTACCAGGAATAATTCAAAGATGGGTAATGATCTGAAGGTGCTAGTACTATCCAAAAATCCCAGCAAGGCTCTATTCAAATTCTACGTGAGAACTAACATTCAGAGAATACTCTATCTAAGGGCAGAATAGACATTCTTCTCACGCACAAGTAAAACATTCATCAAGATAGACCCCATTTTGGACTACAAAAATACAACTTAGCAAACGTAATGAATAGAAATTACACAATCTATGTTCTTAGAACACACTGGAAATTAAGAAAAGAAAGCTAGCTGAACTTGGAAAATAAACCACACATTTTAAAATAACAAATTAAAGAAGTATCAAATTTAAAATATCTTAACTAAATTAAAATGAAAGTACAACTTACCAAAATGTGTGGAATACATCTAAAGTAGGGCTTAAAGGGAAATTTATAGCATTAAATGAATATATTAGAAAAGAAGACATGTATAAATTGAAAATGTAAGCACCCATCTTAGGATAACAGAGAATGAAGAGTAAAATTAAACCTACAGCAACAGAAAAAGGGAAATGATAAAAATTAGAGCAGAAATCAATAACACAAAACAGGAATAAAGAGAAAATTCTTAAAAACCAAGTTATTTGAAAACATCAATAAGAATAATAAAACTTAAGCCAAACTAATCAAGAAAAAAAAAGAAAATATATAAATCTCCAACATGAGGAGTAAAACATGTCATCACTATTGATCTACATGCCTTAAGTTTGATAACTCAGGTGAAATGTACTGATTTCTTAAAAGACTCAAACTACCAAAACTAACTCAAGCCAAAACAGATAATCCAATTGTCCCTACATCTGTAAATGCAATTAAATAGCAGTTAAAAGCTCAAATAGTTTCTCTGATGGCTCTAACATACATTTTAAAAAGAGGGCTTGGCATGGTGGCTCACACTTGTAATTCTTGCACTTTGGGCAGCTGAGGTGGGAAGGTCATTTTGAGGCAAGGTGTTTGAGACCAGCCTGGGCAACACAGCAAGACCCCCATTTCTATAATTTTTTTTTTTTTTTTTAACTAGTTGGGCATGGTGGTGTGCACCTCTAGTCCTAGCTACTCTGGAAGCTGAGGTGGGAGGATTGCTTGGGCCCAGGAGTTTCAAGCTGCAGTGAGACTGAGCTATGATTGTGTCATCGCACTCCAGCCTGGGGCGATAGAGCAAGATCCTATCTGAAAAAAAATAAAAGAAATAATATTAATTATACAGGATCTCTTCCAGAAAATAGAAGCAAACACTTTGCAACTGATTTTATGAGGCCAGCATTACCCTAGTATCAAGATCAGATAAACGTAAGAAAAACAGCAAAACTACATACTATTTTATCTCACTAACATAGACATAAAATCCTTAACAAAATATTAGCAAACACAATCAATTATATTTTAAAAAGGGTAACATATCATCATCAATTACTACTTATTTCAGGAATGTGAAGCTGATTTAACATTTGTGAATCAATCTATCATTATATTAACAGACTATATAAGAACAAAACATAATAAAAGCATTTAACAAATGTCAGCACTCATTTATAATAAAAGTTATCAAAAAAATCTCTGAGAATAAAAAGAAACTTTCATGAGGGGAGTATTTCAAAAACAAAAACCAAACTAAACAAACAAAAAATCCCTTAGAACTGGTATTGTATTTAATGGTGAGATAATGAAAAGTTTCTTACTAAGATTGAGAACAAAGCAATGATTTATTTTCCTACCACTAATTTTTGACGTCATGCTGAAAGTCTTAGCTAGAATAATAAGATAAAAAAAAAGATATACAAGTTTAAAATAAAGAAATGAAACTATATTCTATATATCCAAAGGATATATACATTTTCCGGTAGAAAAATAACCTAAGAAATAAATGGCAGAGGAAGATCACTCAGCAGAAGTGGTTTTGAAGCAGATAAAAATGATGACTCATGATCTTTCTATCAGACAAGTTTAAATTCTGGCATTGAACATCAACAAGCAGCAAAGCATAAGTCAGAAGAATCAATACACAATAAGGATATAAGAGTAAAAATTAGCTATGCACTGAGAAACAAAATAT
Source organism: Hylobates moloch (assembly GCF_009828535.3). Lineage (NCBI taxonomy): Eukaryota > Metazoa > Chordata > Mammalia > Primates > Hylobatidae > Hylobates > Hylobates moloch. The sequence continues at coordinate 123,303,987 of NW_026652276.1, read as the reverse complement.
TAAAATTCATTAAAAAAGAATCAGAAGATAGCAGAAGCAGAAGACTCATTCATTCAGAGTTAAAGTGGAAAAGAATAAAGAGTTTGAATAACTAATGAACATATCAAGGGAGCTATGATTGATATATGCAGTTCGATAATAGAAGGCCCATGGCAATGCATGATAATGGACCACATATCTAGTCAATACATTCTATATTGTATAAATAGGACACTAGGCAATATTCTCTCCACAAAATGCAATACAACCACAAGTTAATCAAACAACTTAAAACAAAAGCTTAATTTAAAAAGACTACTGTCTTGAAATATTCCTTGAAGAATGAAATCATTTTATATAATATTTTTTAAACAAACAAAATAATTCAAAACAAAATAATGCAAAATATGGATATCAAATCATAAATAAAATTTATATTATTAAATACTTCCATTATTGTAAAAGGAGAAAATGTACATAAATATATTGAGAATTCTACTTAAGAAATTGGGGAAAAAAAGTAACACAATAAGTATGAGAAAAATAGAATGGAAAATTTAATAAAGATACAAATGAAAATCAGTGAGTTAAAAAAGAGAAAGAAATTCTTTAAAAAACAAACAAATAATATAAATGATTTAGGGAACTTAAATAAGAATAAAAAGGAGAAAGTAGAAATTTTGTAATGTTAGTGAAATCAATGAAAAGTAAGCAAATCTCTGAGAATTTTAAAAAATGTAAACTCAATTCTATGCAAACATATTTGGAAACCTAGGTCTTTTTTTTAATTTTTATGAAAAAGATAGAAACAATTCTATAAGAGTTAGAAAAGTTGAACAAATCTGTTGTCATAAAAAAATCAAATACTCACCTAAAAAGTCTCAGAGTAATAACACGTCTTAAAAATGAGACAATGTTAATGATATTCAAATTATTATAAGATCAGAAAGAAAGCACTAAAAAAATTTTTAAATCAGTGTAATATTGCTATCCAAATTCCCAAATTTATAAACTAATTCCAAATTAACTGAATCCAATAGCACAGTAAAAATATATCCTAACTAAAAGGGTTTTATTTCTGGAATATTTAAATATAATAATATAATATGTTAGCATAATACATGTCACAATACAATATGTGGTTCCAATTTACCATGTAGAACAAAATAATATCCTCCTCATAGATGTTGAAAATACAGTGAAAATATGCATCCCTTCTTCACTAAAAAGGAAGCAAAAGTTTTAATAAAACTAGAAAAAAAATTTTTCTTTAAAATGGTGATATACTTAGGGTTATGTGTCCAGGAAAACACTTTGAGCTATTTCAGAAATGTCCTAAGGTTGTTAGTGAGAAAAATAAATTAGAATAAATATTGAGTTATAAAAATTGGAAAATGAGTCAAATTTTATTTATTTGTACATGATATATAATTGTATGCCTGGAAAATTTTAACCAACTTTCTGTTATACCAATTTTCAATTGTAAAATATAGCATACAATATAGACAAACAGCTTAGTACTAATATATAATATCATATCTCTCCTGCATAAAATGCATTAGTTAGAAAATGCATAAAAGGTTGTATTTCATTTATAATAGAAAACACCTTTTAAATAGCTAGAAAAATATCAAAAAATAAGGTTGTAATATCTATATGAAAAAAACAGAAAACAACACTGGAATGGTGTATCTGCCCTTGAATATAAGAGTTTAAATATCCCTAAGACCTTATGACTTTCATTGGTAACTTATACCTTTAATATGATAAAATACTCTTTGTGATCATAATAAAACACTTAGTTTGCCCTCCCCGTTTTTTTTCAAACTGGGCAAGTTGGTCCTAAACTTCATGCTTAGGGAGTAAGTAAGAATATTCAGAAATATCTTAAAAAATGGAGTAGAAAAAGAGTACTGACTTCATGCCAGTATTAAAATATATTATCAAGTTACTTAATTAAATCAGTGTGGTAGAAATGCATGAAGAAGTAGTCTGAATAATGGAATGGAATAAAGTCCAAAATAAACAACACAAACAGAAACATATGGTCTGGACCATCAGTCGGGAAATGAGAGATTTCCCATAAATGACATTGAGATCACTGGGTGGCCTGTTGGAAAAAGGAGTTGACACTTAGTCTTGTAACAAAATACAATTTAAATATAAAGTTATGGTCTAAAAGTACTAGAAGTAAACAATGTAAAAACACTGTCTTTAACAGTTGTACAGTGAAGATAGCATGTATTCACCTACAAGCCATTCTAGAAGAATTTTATAAATTTGACTACATAAAAAATGAAAGTTTTCTTCATGGTTAAAAGTAAAAGCCCAAAGGCACATGCAAATGCAGAAAATACATTTGCACTTCTTATTGCAGACAAAGAGTGAATTTCCTAGACACTAAAATGTCCCCTGGAAAAGGAAAAACCAAACCTTCTAGAAACATGTGCAATGAGCAGGAGCAGACAGCTTGCAGAAAAGACACAGAAACATTTAAGTACTTGACAGTAGGCTCAACCTCAAAACAGCAAGAAAAACCGTTTTCTTTTTTTAAACCTAAGAAATTAGTAGAGAAAGAACATTCAGAAAAAAAATTAGATCCTCTCATAAATTTGTATATATATAACACATAAATTTATGTATGCTGATAAATCATCTATGGAGAGTAACTTGATAGTATTTATCAAAGCAAAAATACTCTATTTTGCCACAATTTTACCTTTGAGGATTATCCTGTAGAAACTTTTAACCCATGTCTGAAATGACAAATGCATGAGAATACTAGTGCACCACTGCTGTCAATTTCATGGAGTTAAATTAGCAATGGAACAGCCATTAATAATGTTACACAGTATGATGCAGCAGGGAAGAAATGTGAAGCAGTTATTATGGAATGATATGGAATCTTCGCCAAGATTTATTTGTTAAACAAACAAAAAACAAGCCACAATAAGGTACTAATATTTAGCTTGAGACATAAAAAAAGAAAGGGCACTGCTACTTGTTTGTCTCTGCTTAGACTGTATCTCTAAGGACACAGAGAAAGTGGACAGTCATTGATGATTCCAGATGTTGTTGGATCTCAGTCCTGCAAAGCCGCCCGGTCCATTCCTTCCCCTGCCTCAGCCTCCGAGTAGTGGTATACAGGGCAGCCTCCTAGTAGAGACGGAGTTTCACCATGGTCTCGATCTCCTGACCTCGTGATCCGCCCGTCTCGGCCTCCCAAAGTGCTGGGATTACAGGCATGAGCCACCGAGCCAGGCCAAGAATGAATCTTGAAAAGAATGTTGAGGAGTACATGTACTCTCTCTCTCCTCATACTTTCTTCAGGAACAAAATCTCTCTTTTCTTTTCCTTTGCACAAGAGAGAGTTATTAATCTTCAAATAACCTTATTATCACCCTGTGCCTAGCATCTTTTCTCATATATAACAGTTTGGCATAAATGTGTATAGAAGAAAATGCAATTTCTGCAAAACAGTAAATCCAAGTTAGTGGATCAGATGCATAGAGAGTTACTTTCCTGTATATCTGAGCTACTGTATTCCTAAATACTCATGGAATAGCTCCCGTGTCCTGCGTTCCTTTCACATTGCTTCTCAGGTTTGACTGGGGGCCACTCACCACAGCAAAGCTAAGCCCTCCTCTTACGGGGACACTGACAGTCAGTGGGGTCGTCAGTGTCCTTAGACTGACCTCAGATGAGCAGAGAAATTCAGACCATGTTGATTTTTTTAAAAGACCAGTTATTCCAGATGACAACTAGTGAACACAAACCTGCTTTACTGGGTGCTATGAGAGGAACTTACTAATAAAACTAGATAACAAGCAGTCTGAAAGTCCTACTACTGGAGGAGCATTGGGAGGGCATGAAAACGTCTAATCTGGAAGGATAATTTGTGAGGCAATGCAATCATTGCCTTCTAATTTTTTCTTTGCAATTTCCAAGGGCAGAGTGGACGGTTCAGAGACCAATGGGTGCAGCTGGTGCTGGGAGAAGGCCAGTCTCAGTTGAGGATATGGAAGTATTGCTCCCACAATGGAAAATGCTGCTTAAGAGGAAAAGAATGCTCAAGGGAGAGCGGGAGGAGTGCATCCAACCCCACTGCCATTGGGGTCCCAGAGGGAGAGGGCCTTGAAAGTGCTCTTATTTGGGGCTGTGGATGACATCTCTGAGGGCTCCAAGGGCAAATATGCAGAAGCCCAAGAAGCACAGGGTCAATCTGGAGGCTGCAATCTGAAGACAAGAACAAATATCATGTGAACAAATCAGGACACTGAGACGGTCCTGGGAAGCTGAGCTGCAGGACAAAGGGCAGCTTGCAGCATCCCCAGGGCTGTTCCACCAGTCTGTGGGGACTGAGCTTGACAGTGAGCAGAGACTGGCCAGGCACCATGCCTAGGTGCTTCACAGCCCTCGTCTCATCTGGGTCTTATTATCCCTATGAAAAATGACAGAGATGAGGAGGCTCAGGGAGCTGAGAGTCTTGCTAGAGTTACCTGGCCAGCAACTGAGAAGTAAGCCCTTCATTCTACAACTCCTCCATGTAAAATCCAATGCTGTAAATACCCCACCCCAGCATAAATTGTGTGAGGTATGTACATGTTCCTACCAGCAAATGTGAGCTGACAAAATCACTGCTCTTCTTAACCATGTTTATTGTATAACTATTAGTAGATAATATCATTTTAGAGCATTATTTTCAGGATATTTTTTTCAGCCACCAAGTGCTTATAACACATTTTAAAGGACTCACTGGTTGATTTATTCGACAAATATGTATCAAGTAACTTCATGTAGGAAGTGCTGGAGCGTAGCCCCAATCCCCAAATTCCTGCCTCAGGTAACCTTCCCTTTCGTGGTGGGAGGCAGAAACGAGACACTTGAATAAGTGTCTGGCCCGGCTCCTTACTGTGGAGACCAACTAACAGGACACAAGGGAGGGCCAGTGGGTGGAGAAGGGCTCTTTCGGCAGACAGCCCAGTGAAGTGGGGAGTAAACCTTTCGAAGGGTGGGGAAGACAGGCTCCCAGAGGAAGGAAGTGGTCAAGTCCCTAAGGCAGGAATGAAGTCGGCAAGTGGCCCTTATTCTGGAGAAGGCCGCTATGGCTGCACCAAGGGGAACCGGTGTGATGAACACGTGGCCCCTGAGACGGCTGCTGTCCCTTTGTGGCCATGCTGGCTCTCCCTGCCCACTTTGAAGGCAACTGGATGATTCTGCCTCTTTGTCACTCACAGAGATGCTGCCATTCGGAGCTCCTGGCCTGATCCTGAATCCTTCAGTCAGAGTCAGCTCCATCCACCTGTGAGAGTAAAGGGCATTCCCTCCCCAGCTCGGCCGTGTCTTTGTTTCCTGGGTGAAAACTTTTCTTTCTAAGGCCTTTATTATTGTAGTGTTGAAATCGTGAGATTCAGAGCATCTTCTTCCTCCTGGGATGAGCTGTGGGGTCAGGTTCCCAGGAGCAAGTCTGCTAGCAATGGTCTCTCAGGACCAGGTGCTGGAAGCTGATTGTTGCAGCAGCAGTCTCCTCCCCTGAGTTCTGAGAGGGGCGAGCCCATTCAATACCAGCAACAGAGTCCTATCCCCAGAGGGTGTCAGGTGTTAGATCTGCTCACGTGTGCTTCTCCCGTCCTGTACTTAGTGTTTAACCCGTCATGAGGACTGCACATTCATCCACATTAAGGCTCTCCTATTGTGAACTGATGCATTTCAACATGAGAATATCATGACTCGTCTTTTATCTGTTTTCCTATTGTTATGGAACATCGGAATTTCTTCTTTTGTGAATTGTCTGTTTGTGTTCCATTGCCTGGTTTTCTCCTGGGAGATCCTTTTTCCTGTTGATTTGAAAATTATTTATCTTTTGTGCTGCAGGAGAACAATTGGAATCTCTTAAATTACCTGTTCTCAGCAGTCTTGCTGAAGTTCACTGTGCAATCATTGAGCCTCTAGAGTTTTTTTTTTTTTTAGATTTTTTTTTTTTGTGGGGGAGGAAATTGTATAATTTCTTTCATGGTCACTTGTTTTCTATATTTTTCTGAATACATTTTTGGAAGTTTTGATCGCGGGTTTTCTGTATTTTTCTGAATACATTTTGGAAGTTTGTTCCCCTGAAAACGTATCTATTTCAACAAGATGTTAAAGTGTGTTAGTGTAGCAGGTGTGAACATACACTGCCAAGAAAAGATGAAAATCACTTTGCTTTTATAACCATGTGAACTTCTCCCTCCCACTTGCGTTCCAACACAGCAGCAAATAGCTCTAATAACAATGCAATCTGGTGAAGTCAGTGCTGTCTGTTAACTTTTTAGTGGCTTTCCGTTGAGAACGGTATTTCTTAGGCAAATGGTTATCCCAATGCAAGTATTGTTGTTACCAGGCACTGTCCGCTTGAAGTTATTTTTCTGCTGTGTCCTGTGAGACTAAGCTTCTACCCGTGGTTGGTATAAAAGCAACGAGAAAGAAGAGAGAGGTTTACATCCAACCTGAGGTAGCGAGGAGCCTCTGCCCAGGGCTGTGCCCCTCCTCTGCAGACTGCCTGCCCGCTCTGCATCACTGTTGTCCAGAGGACTGGGCGGGTCTGTGCATCAGAGGCCCCATGTGGACAACCTTTCAAATACCAAATACCTGGCCTCTTCCTCCCTGACTTCCGGGAGACGCTTCCCTGCAATTGACTTGGATGCTTCACTTTGCCAGGTGGCTCCTTGGGACCTGTACCCCTGGGCCTTAGGGAAATGTGGATATCCCTGACCAGTCTTGCTCTGCAGGCTTCACTGGCATTAGTGCCCTCCACCCCTGTTGTGTAGTTGCACAGTCCTTTGTGCATGTTTGGCTCAGGACATTTATGAACCACGGACTTAGGAAGTCCCTGCAAGAGACGTGGGCAATACCCACTCCATCCTGGGAGGTATTTTCAGGGCCCTCTGACTTTCGGCAGTGTGTGAATTTTCTTGGACTGTTGTAACAAATTACTATTATACAAACTGGGGGCTTACAACAATGAAACTTTATTCTCTTATGGTTCTGGAGGCCAGAAGTCTGAGATCAACTTGTTAGTAGGGCCACGCTCCTGGGGGCTCTAGGGGAGAATCCGTCCTTGCTTCTTCCAGCTTTGTAGTGGCTGCCAGTAACCCTTGGGTTCCTTGGCTTGTAGACACATCCTTAATCTCTGCCTTTGTCTTCCCATGGCCTTATTCTCTGTGTCTCAAATCTCCCTTTTTTTCTCTCATAAGGACACAAGTCATTGGATTTAGGACCCATCTGTGTAATCTCAGATGATCCCTTTTTGAGATCTTTAACTTAATGACATCTGCAAATACTCTTCTTCCAAATAAGGTCACATTCTGAGATTGCAGGGGTTAGGTCATGGACATGTCGTCTTTGCTGGGGTTGGAGGGGGCAGTTGTCACATTTCAACCCACTAAAGTGGGGGGTGATATAATGTTTTCCCCCATGGAGGGAAAAGCAGAAAAGGCTCCAAATACCCCAGGAACTCTGCCAGCTCCAACAGGACTGGATTTCTTCCAGGTCACTTCATGTAAGAGTTGCCCAGCCCTCAAAAAAACACTCATGTTTATTTGCTCTGGGTTGGCTACGTCCGCCAAGGTTTCCACGGAGCTCACTTGTTGTCCACTTGGGATTTTGCTTCACAGTGAACTGGGTGGGAAATTATATTAAGAGAACGTAGAACTTTATTTGTTGTCAGAAAATTGATATTTTGCCACTATGTTATAGAGATCTATGCAGGTATGTAATATTCTTTGGATTTTTTGGTTGTCCACTTATTCACTTCTCAATGTTACACATTTGTATCTTTTCCATTGCTCTCATGCTATTTTGTGATATAGTATTGTTTTGTATTACTTTTGTGCTTTTGAACAAGCCTGTTCTTAGATCTATTGATTTATCTATTTTCCACTTTCTAACTCACTACTATTTTAGTTTAGTTTTAAAATTCTTATTTTTTTAGTGAATTAAAAAAAATTCTAAATTAAAATTTTTAGTTCATTCATTTAAAGCTACTGTTGTTTGTTACTCCAAAAAAGCAGTAAGGTGATTAATTTTTCTCTAAACATAACTTTGGTCACTCTGTAAATTTTTCTATGCAGCATTTATGGTTTATCTCAAATACTATTATAATTAATTAAATTGTGTACCATGTATCTTCTCTTCTCATCTTTGTGACCATTTACTTGTGTTAGAACATTTTGATTTGTGTAGAACTTAATTGTGCTTTGCTCATTAATATCCATTTTTATGAAATATCTTTTTGAATTCATTATTTTATTTTATTTCACCATCAGCTAGACAATTTCTTTGAGAATTTTCTTTTCAGGGTGAAACACTGGCACGCATAATTTCAGTTTTTCTACATATCTAAAACTGTCTTCCTGTTGGGTTCAAATAAGTAATTTAAGCATACTTATATCAGACTATTTTTGCTTCAGCTTGGATCTTGGATAGAACTGGAGGTCATTAGTCTAAGTGAAGTAAGCAGAAATGGAAAACCAAATAATGTATGTTCTCACTTGTAAGTGGGAGCTAAGCTATGAGGATGCAAAGGCATAAGGATGTTGTAATAGACTTTGGGGACTGAGGAGAGAAGGTTGGGAGGGGGGATGAGGGATAAAAGACTACACACTGGAAAAAAGACCACACTGCTCAGGTGATGGGTACACTAAAAAAATCCTGGAAATCACCATAAAGAACTTATCCACGTAACCAAAAACCACCTGTACCCCGAGACTATTGACATTTAAGAAAATTTAAAAAGTATTTTTGCTTCAAAATTCTTTAAGTATTGCTCCGTGGTCGTCCACATTTGAGGATGTTTGACACTGACTTTTGATGTCTGATGTTTGAAGATGATGGTGTCAATACAGTTGCTTTCCTTTGCAGGTCACTTTAAATGACCCGTGAATCGATGCATTTGTACATTCCAAGGACTTGCCAAGTTTCACTTAACCTTAAAATTGGAACATTTAATTAAAGAACATCTAGGTTTGGCTACTCCTCATTAATTCCATCTAGAATATGACAGGTCCTTTGAATCTGATATTTTCAATTGAGAGATTATTTTCCCATATTTGTAATTTGATTACTCTTTCTTAACTATATGTTTTTGTTTGTTTAGTTGAAATTACCGTATAAATTGCATTGGCTTTCTGATCTCCCTGTATTATTCTTTATATACTTATTTATCTTATAATGTTTATACTTTTTCTCTTTGTTCTGGTGTATTTAGTAATCTGGTATTTCCTTTCTTTTTCTCTGTATCCTAACCTGCTATTTACTGCCTCAACTTCATTTGAGAAATTTGCTAGTTTTCACTAACATTAAAAATTAATTCATGGTCCAATAGTTTTGTTTTCACCAAATCTCAATAAAATGTTAAGCCTTTCCCTAGTTTTCTCCTGTTTCTTCAAGTAAATATGTTTTATAAGGGGGAATTCGTTCATTTTCTCCTTGAACTCCCATCTTATGATGTGTCTAGGATTTTTATCTCTTTGCTCTTTTTAATAAAATTAAGAGGAGCTCTTTGATTGTCTGATATTGGAGGTGCAGGATCATGTCAAGCTTGTGTGTTAGGAGCTGGTAAAGGAAAAAAATGTTTTATTTTGTTGGAATTTGTAAAAAGCCAGAGAGCTTGTTTAGAGACTATTATTTTGAGGAATGTAGTGCCTTTCCTAGGAGGCCTAATTTCTCCACATCCTTGTCAGCATTTGGTGCTATCAAGATTTTTTTTTTTTTTAATTTTAGCCATTCTGATAGAGATTTCTCACTATCAGGGTAACTTGCATTTCCCTAAAGGCTAGTCATTTTGAGCTAGTTACAACTAGACATAAACTCCTGCATTATGTGTTTATTTGCCATCTGTATTTACTCTTTGATGCAATGTCTCTTCATGTCTTTTTCCACTTTTTACCTGGACTGTATTTTTTTACTGTTGAATTTTAAGAGCTCTTTTTATAAAAAAAGTGATTAAGAGCTTTTTTAAATATGTGGTTTGCAAATACTGTCTCGTAGTCTCTACCCTGTCTTTTTCTCCTCTTTCTTTCCTGGTGCCAAAGTTTTCAAATTTAAATTTTTAAATTTTTAATTTTTGTGGGTACATAGTAGGTAGGTATGTATATTTATGGGGTTCATGTTTTGATACAGGTATGCAAAGTGAAATAAGCACACCATGGAGAATGGGGATTCCATCCCCTCAAGCATTTATCCTTTGTGTTACAAACAATCCAATTACATTCTGTCTCTCTCTCTCTCTATTTTTTTGAGACAGGGTCTCACTCTGTCACCCAGGCTGGAGTGCAGTGGCACTATCTCGGCTCCCTGTAACCTCCACCTCTCAGGCTCAGGTCACATTTCCACCTCAGCCTTCCTGATAACTGGGACCACAGGTTCACACCACCAATTACACTCTTTAAGCTATTTTAGAATATACAGTTAAGTTGTTACTGACTATAGTCACCCTGCTGTGCTATCGAAAAGTAGGTCTTATCAATTCTTTCTGTTTTTTTGTACCCATGAATCATCCTCACTACTCCCCTATCCTACCCCAACTTTTTAAATTTGATGAAATCTAATCTGTCAAATTTTAGTGGTCTAATCAATTTTTTTTATGAATTGTGCTTTTGGTGTCAAGTCCTAGAACTGTCACATAGGTCTGAACATTTTATAGTTTTATATTTTATACTTAATTCCGTGACATATTTTTAATTTTTGTACATAGGATGGTGTGAGATTTATGTTGAGGTTATCTATCTCTTATCTATTTATCGTCTATCATCTATCTATCTATCTATCTATCTATCTATCTATCTATCTATCTATCATCATCTATCTATCATCATCTATCATCTATCTATCTATCTATCTATCATCTATCTATCATCTACTTACTTGTTTATTTTGCCTATGGATTTCCACCTTTTCCAGCACCATTTATCGAAAAGACCTTTCTTGTATTACATTACTTTTGGCTGTTTGTCAGAACCCAGTTATTATCATCTGTTTATAAGTTCGTTAGTGTGCTCCATTGACAGTCACATTGGTGCCTGTCTCCAACAATACTCTACTGTCTTAATCATTGTGGTAATACAGTAAATCTTAACATCCTGCTACTTCATTCTTTTTTTTTTTTCCAAAATTGCTTTAGCTATTTTAGGTCCTTTGGCTTTCTATTTATGTTTTATAATAAGCTTGGCTATGTCTACAAGAACTATCACTGGGATTTTTTATAAGAGTATATTAAACCTGTAGGTCAATTTGGGCAGAAATGACATCTTTGATATATTGAATCTCTTAACCCATGCTCCTGGTATGTTTCTATATTTATTAAATTTTCTTTAACATCTTTTATCAGTATTTTGTCGCTTTCAACATACAGGTCCTATACTTGTTTTGTTGAACCTCTAGTTGGTTCCCTTCTCTCTCTTTTTTCTTGAGCTACAGTAAATGATATTTGCTTTTTAATTTTGGTTTCCACATGTTGGTTTTTTGTATATACACATGCAATTGATTTTTGTGTGATGATCTTTATTCTACAAACTTACTGAACTTGCTTATTAGTTCTAGAGGGTTTTTGGTTGATTCTTTGGGATTTTCTAGGTAGACAATCAAGTCATCTGAAAATAGGGACAATTTTATGTTTTCCTTTTTTGATTTGTATGCCTTTTATTTCCTTTTCTTGCCCTATTGCTAGGACTTCCAGTCGAATGTTGAATAAGAGCAGTGAGAGTGGGCATGCCTGGATTTTTGCCACTCCTGAGGGAAAAGCATTCACTCGTTCGCCATTGTTTATTATATTCATTGTAGGGTTTTTTAAATAAACATTTTAAGAGACAGTATTCAGTTTATGGTAAACTTGTAAAGATGGCTAGAATAATTCTCTCACTGTTTTTCCTAAGATTATCTTATATTAGGGTGGTATATTTGTTGTAAATAATGAACCAATATTGATAGATTATTAACTAAAGAACAGATTTCACATGGATTTCCTTGGTTTGTATCTAATTCTATTTTCATTTCCAGGATTCCATCCGGCTTCCCACATAACATTTAGTCATTATGTTTCCTTAGGCTCCTGTTGGTTGTGACAGTTTCTCGGAATTCCCTTGTTTTTGATAACCTTGACAGTTGTGAGGAGGACTAGTCAAGTATTTTATAGAATGTCCCTCAATTTGGATTTCTGATTTTTTTCTCACTATTAGACTTAAGTTATGCGTTATCGGAAGGAAGACTACAGAAATAAATAGTTATTTTTATCACATCATATCGGGGGCACATCACTTCGACATGACTCATTACTGTTGACATTGACCTTATTCACCTGGCTGAGGTCATGATTATCAAGCCTCTCCACTGTAAATTTCCTCTTTCCCCTTCTCCAAAGCATACTCTTTGGGAGGAAGTCACTATGTGCAACCTGTACTTGAGCAGTGGGAGTCAAGCTTCATCTCCTTGAAAGTGGACCCTGCATAAATTATTTGAAATTCTTCTGCATGTGAGATTTTCCATTTTTTTTTCTATTTATTCATTAAATCATGGATCTCAGTATGGACTTATGGAAATCTACGGTTTAGGTTATCAGAAACTCCTTTATTTATTCTGTTGCCCAAATTGCTTTACATTTGGCTGTTGAGAGCGCTCTCAGGTCTTGTTTGCTCTTTTTAACAAGTTCTCATTTTTTGGTCCACTTTCTTCCTTTCCGGCTCCAGGCTAACAGATGCTCCAGGCTCACCTTGTATATTACTTGCTTTGGACATATAATCAGCCAATCCTCCAAGGAGGATTGGATTATTGGAGACAGTATTGGAAACCAGGACCTGGTGTTAAATGTGCTCATTGCTACTGGGATGTAGTTGCTGCTAGGTCCTCTCAGCTGATAGCACAAGAAAATATAAGTGAGGGTACTAACTGATGTGTAGACACACACAAACGTGCGCGCGCATGCACACACACACGCGCACTTTTCTATATGTACCCACTGAGTCTACATTAAGCTAAACTATGTCCCTACTGATAACTCTAAATCTAATCCATCACCACACCATCATTGTAGTTCCCTCCCCTTGCTTATATGTAAATTCCCACCTGAGAAACCTGGTTTTCACTGCCCATATTCATTTATTTACTTGTTAATTTTCAGCATACATGTTTAGCAGTATTAGACTTGTTAACCCATACCTTCATGGGCAACAACTTTATTCAACAGAGTGTAGTCTTATGCACAGTTTTTTTTGCTTTTATTTATACAGACTCCATTCATTTTAAAGTAACTTCGGTCAGTATTTTTCCCCCTCAGTGACATTGTTTCAAATATATGTAATAAAGTTAGCTGGTTTTGTCACTTCCTTAATTCCATACTGAGATTCCCCGATCTACAAATCATTTAAAAAATTTTGCATAACCGAGGTGTGATGGTTAATACTGAGTGTCAACTTGATTGGATTGAAGGACACAAAGTATTGATCTTGGGTGTGTCTATGAGGGTGTTGCCAAAGGAGATTAACATTTGAGTCAGTGGATTGGGAAAGGCAGACCCACCCTCAATCTGGGTGGGCACAATCTGATCAGCTGCCAGCTTGGCTAGAATATAAGCAGGCAGAAAAATATGAAAAGAGAGACTGGCCTAGCATCCTATCCTACATCTTTCTCCCATGCTGGATGTTTCCTGTCCTCAAACATCCGACTCCAAGTCCTTCAGTTTTGGAACTTGGACTGGCTCTCCTTGCTCCTCGGCTTGCAGACGGCCTATTGTGGGACCTTGTGATCCTGTGAGTTAATACTTAATAAACTCCCATATATATATATTTATATTCCATTAGTTCTGTCCTTCCAGAGAACCCTGACTAATACACAAGGCCTACTCATTGTGTTGTAAAATTCAATGGACTTGACAAATGCATAATTTCATGTATCCATAAATACATATTACAAAATAGTTTTATGATAGTAACAAAAATCCACCATGGCTTGCCTATTCACCCGACTTCACCATCCCTCCAACTTCTGGCAATCATTGATCTTTCATAGTCTCCATAGTTCTGCATTTTCCAGAATGTTACATAATTGCAGTCATTCAGTATGTAGCTTTTGAGACTAGCTTCTTTCCAGATTCTTTCCAGCTAAGTGGCTTCTTTCACTCGAGAATATATATTTGAGATTCAGCCATGCCCTTTGTAGTTCCCTTCCTTTTTTCTCATTAAATAATATTTTACTCTATAGGTAATACCACAGTTTTTAAATCCATTCATCTATTGAAAGATATCACGGCAGCTTCCATTTTTTGGCAATTACGGATAGAGCTGCTATAAACATTAATGTGCATGTTTTTATGGATTTATGCTTCAAAATCTTTTGGGTAAATATCTAGGAGTGTGAGTGCTGACTTGTTAAGACTATGTTTAGCCTTGTAAAAAAATTGCCAAAATTTCTCTCCACTTAGCTGTATTTTGCTTTTTTTTTTTTTTTGGTTTTGAGACAGGGTCTCACTCTGTCCCACTGGCTGTATTTTGCTTTTTTTTTTTTTTTGGTTTTGAGACAGGGTCTCACTCTGTCCCACTGGCTGCAGTGCAGTGGCATGATCATAGCTCACCACAGCCTTTGCCTCCTGGACTCAAGCCCATCCTCCCATCTCAGCCTCCTGAGTAGCTGGGGCCACAGGCTCACGCCACCATGCAGAGCTAATTTTTTGATTTTTCTTAGAGACGAAGTCTCATTATGTTGCCCAGGTTGGTCTCAAACTCCTGGGCTCAAGCCATCCTCCCACATTGACCTCTTTAAGTGTTGGGATTATAGGTGTGAGCCACTGTGCCTGGCCTCAGTTTCCTCTTCATTCATTCTTAACAAGGAATGGAATTCATTCAGTGTTCGACAGAGTTCCTGCTGTTCTCTATATCTTCACCAGCATTTTGTATTGTCATTTTTAAAATTTTAGCTATTCTAATATTTTCTCTACTTAATGGTAGCTCATTGTGGTCTTAATTTGTAATTCCTTAATGACAAATGATGTCGAAAATCTTTTAGTATGTTCTTTCCCATCTTTATAGCTTCTTCATTGAGGTGTCTGTCCGTATTTTTACTGTTGACTTTAAAGGGTTCTTTGTGTATTTTGGATATGACTTCTTTATCAGACGTAAGCTTTGAAAACATTTTTTCCAAGTCTCTGGCTTGCCTTTTGATTCTCTTACCAGTGTCTTTAGCATAGCAGATGTTGTTAATTTTAATCAAGTTCAATGTATCAAAATTTTTTTCATGGATCATGCTTTGGTGTATCTAAAAACTCATCTCTAAACCCAAGGTCATCTAGACTTTCCCATTTTCTCCCAGAAGCTTCATGGATTTGTGTTTTAGAATTAGGTGAGTGATCCATTCTGAATTAATTTTGTGTAAGTTCTATGCAAAATCTTGTGTAACATCTGTGTCTAGGTTCATTTTGTTGTTGTTAATGTATTGATACTCCATTGTCCCAACAGCATTTGTTGAAGACTCTCCTTTATCCATTGAATTGACTTTGCTCCATTGTCAAAGATTAATTGACTATATTTGCGTGGGTCTATTTTTGGGATCTTTATTCTGTTACAGTGGTCTATGTTCTCACTGTTTCACCAATATCATGTTGTCACGATCATTGTACCTTTATAAATCTTGAAATTGGGTAGTGTGAGTCCTCCAACTTTATTTCTTCAGCATTTTGTTGGTTATTCTAGGTATTTGACTTTGATAATAAACTTCAAAATCAGATTATTATCTACAAAATATATTGGTATAATTTTTATTGAGAATGGGTTGAGTCCATAAATCAAGTTGGAAAGAATTAACATCTGAAAGTATTCTCTTCCAATCCATAAAATGAAGTATTTAAACCTTCCTTTATCTCATTAGATGTTTGCAGTTTCCTCCATAGTAGATCCTGTGCTTATTTTGTTACACTCATATCAAAGTGTTTCTCCTTTTGAATGCCATTGTGTATGGTATTTTAAATTTCAAATTCCAGTGGTTTCCTGCTTGTATATAGGAAAACAATTGACTGTTGTATATTACTCTTGTGTCTCTGAACTTGCTATAATCACTTGTTTCTTACTAATTCCAGGAGTTTTGTTGTTATTGGTTCAATTTTTTTTTAGATATTTTACATTGACATTCATGATACCTACGAACAAAAACCATTTCACTTCTTGCTTTTCAACTTTTATTCCTTTATTTTATTTTCTGTTCTCATTTGCTATGAGCTAGCTAGCTCTTAAAATATGATGTTGAATAGGAGTGGTAAGAAAGGACATCCTGTCTTGTGTCTATTTTCAGGTGGAAAGTGTCCTGATTTTTTACCATTAAGTGTGTTACCTGCAGGGTTTTGTAGATATTCCTTATCAAAATGAGAAAGTTCTTCTTATTTTTCTAGTTTTTTTTGAGAGTTTTATCATGAACGGGACTTGGATTTGTTCAATTATTTTTCTGGTCAACTGGTATGACATAATTTTTAAATTGTGTTTATGTAGTAGATTACATTGACTAATATTTGAATGCTGAACCAACCTTGCATACCTAGAATAAATCCCACTAAGCAATGGAATATAATTTTTTCTTATATTGCTAGACTTGGTATGAATTTTTGGGGGAATTTTTGCACCTATCTTTTAAGGGATATTAGTCTGTAGTTTTTGTTTCTTTTGATGTGTCTGTCTGGTTTTGGTATTAGGGTAATGATGGCCTCAGAGAATGAGTTAGGAATATTCTCTCTGTTTCTATTTTCTGGAAGATGTTGTGGAGAATTGGTATTATTTCCTTTTTAATTTCTTGGTAAAATTTGCCAGTGTAACCATTGATGGTTTCCTTTTCAGAAAGTTTTAACTTTTTTATTTAATTTTCAAATAGGTACAGTTCTATTCAGGTGATCTATTTCTCTTTTTGTGAATTTGGATACTATGTGTCTTTCAAGGAATTGGTCCATTTAATTTAGATGATCAGGTTTGTAGGTATAGAGTTGTGCAGAGTATTCCTGATTATTCCTTTAATCTCCATAAAGTCATTAGTGATGATCTTTCTTTCATTTTTGATGTTGGTAATTTGTATCTTCTCTTAGTTGGCATAGCCAGGGGTTTATCAATTTAATTATCCTTTCAAATGACCATCTTCAGTTTTGTTGATTTTCTCCATTGCTTTGTTTTCAATTTCACTTATTTATGCTCTAATTTTTAGTATTGTTTTCCCTTTGCTTCTTTAAGCTTAAAATGATTCCCTGGCTGGGTGTGGTGACTCAAGCCTGTAATCCCAGCACTTTGAAGGTTGAGGTTGGAGGGTTGCTTGAGGCCAGGAGTTGGATACCAGCCTGGGCAATATAGTGGTCACTCATTAAAACCACACTCAGTGACCATTAAACAGAGAAAGTATTAGAATAGCTGAAATTTTAAAAAATGACAATACAAAATGTTAGTGAGGATATAGAAAACAACAGGACCTCTGTTGAACTCTGTCTCTACAAAAAAATAAAATAAAAAAATTTACCGAGCATGGTGGTGCATTCCTGTAATCCCAGGCACTCAGAAGACTGAAGTGGGAGGACTGCTTGAGTCTAGGAGTTTGAGGCTACAGTGGGACCTTACTGTACCACTGCACTCTAGCCTGGTGACAGACAAGACCCTGTCTCAAAAAGCTCTCCTGTTGCTAATTCCCTAAGTGGGATGTTGGATTAATTCTCTTGAGACATCTTTTTTTCCCATGCCCTCTTTAGAAGTGTGTTGTTTAATCTTCAAATATTTGCAAATTTTCCAGGAAAATTTCTGTTAATGATTTTTAATTTAATTCAGTTTTGTCCTGTGAGCATACCCTGTATAGTTTCTATTTTTGCTACATTTGTTCAGGTTTGTTTTATGACAATTTGTTTCTTGTTTACTTTTGCAAGATAATTTCACTGGATATGGAATTCTAACTTGGTGTTTTTTCTTTATTTCTTTCAACATTTTAAATGTTTTTTTCCACTTTCTTCTTGCTTGCATGATGTAATTCTTATCCTTGTCTCTGTATAGATAAGATTTGCTTTTTAATGGCTTCTTTAAAGATTTTCTCTTTGCCTTTGGATTTCTACAGTTTGAAAATGATATGCCTAAGTGTAGACTTTTTGGTATTTACTTTGTTTGGTGTTTTTGAACTTTCTGTGTCTCTGATTTGATGTCTGTCATTTAAAAATATTTAATTGACAAGAAAAAATGTACATATTTATAGTGTACAACATGTTTTGATATATGTATACCTTGTGGAATGGCTAAATCAAACTATTAAATATATGCATTACTTCACATGCTTGTCATTTTTTGTATGGTGAGAACTTTTAAAATGTACTGTCTTAGTAATTTTCACAGATATAATATACTGTTATTAACTGAAGTCACCATAATTTACAACAGATCTCTTGAACTTATTTATTCCTCCTGCCTAACTGAAGTTTTGTGTTTTCTGACCACCATCTCTCCATCTTCTCCTTCCTCAGCCTAGGGTAACTACCATTCTACTCTCTACTTCTGTGAGTTCCAATTTTTTAGATTCCACATATGAATGAGATTATGTGGATTGTCTTTCTGTGCCTAGATTATTTTACTTAACAAAATGTCCTTCAGGTTCATCCATGTTATCACAAATGACAGGATTTCCATCTTGTTAGAGGATGAATAGTATTCCATTTTACGTATAGACTACATTTTGTGTGTGTGTCTTAAGCATCCATTTGTGGACATATGGGTTAATTCCATATCTTGGCCATCATAAATAATGCCGCGATGAACATGGGAGTGCTAATATTGCTGCAAAGTACTGATTTCATTTCCTTTGGCTATATATTCAGTAGTGGAATTGCTATGTCATATGGTAGTTCAACTTTTAGGTTTTTTGAGGAACCTTCATACTGTTTTCCACAATTGCTCTACTAATTTATATTCTCAACAACAGTGTGCAAGGGTTCCTTTTTATCTCCCATCCTCTCAAACACTCTTATCTTTCATCTTTCTTATAGTAGCCATTCTAATAGATGTGAAGCGATAATCTTATTGTGGTTTTGATTTTCATCTCCCTGATGATTTGTGATGTTGAGCATTTTTTCATAGATCTCTTGGCTGTTTGCATGTCTTCTTTTGAGAAATGTCAATTTGGATCCTTTGACCATTTTCTAAGGGGGTTGTTTATTTCCTTGCTGTTGAGTAGTAGTTTGAATTCCTTGTATGTTGTGGATATTAACCTAAATATTTTGTCCCATTCTGTATGTTGTCTCTTTACTCTTTTGATTGTTTCCTCTGCTGTGCCAAAACTTTTTAGTTCAATGTAGTCCCACTTGTCTATTTTTGCTTTTGTTGCCGTACTTTTGGGTCCATAGCCAAAAAGTATTATTGCCCAGACCAATATCATGGAGCTTTTCCCCCTTATGTTTTCTTCTAATAGTTTTACAGTTTCACATCTTATATTTAAGTCTTTAATCCATTTGAGTTGATTATTGTGTGTGGTATGAGATGAGAGTCTAATTTTATTATTTTGCATGTGGGTATGCAGTTATTCCTATGCCATTTATTGAAGAGACTGTCCTTTTCCCATTGGGTGTTCTTGGTAACCTTGTCAAAAATCAACTGACTATAAACGTATAGATTTATATCTGGGGTATTTATCCTGTTCCATTTGTCTGTGTGTATTGTTTTTATGCCATTATCATGCTGTTTGATTACTATAGCCTTGTAGTAGATTTTGAGATTAGTAGGTAGTAGATGTGATGCCTTCAGCTTTTTTTTTTTTTGCTTTGGATAATTAGAATTTTCTGTGATTCCATACAATTTTTAGGATTTTTTTCTATTTCCTTATAAAATGTCATTGAAATTTTGATAGGGATTGCATTGAATCTATAGATCACTTGGGGTGGTATGGTATGAACATTTTAATAATAATTTTTACAATCTGTGAACACAGGATATCTTCAAGTTACCTGTGTCTTCAATTTTTTTAATAAATATTTTTTAGTTTCCAGTGTGAAGACCTTTCATATTCTTGATAAAATTTATGCCTGAGTATTTATTTGCAGCTGTTGTAAATGAGATTGTTTTCTTGATTTCTTTTTCATGTAGTTCATTGTTAGTATATAAAATACTACTGAGTTTTGAGTGGTGATTTTGTATTCTGTGAATTTACTGAAGTCATGTATTAGTTCTTACAGTTTTTTGGTGGATTTTTAGAGTTTTCCATATATGAGATCATGTCATCTGTGAACAGAAACAATTTAACTTCTTCCTTTCTGATTTGGATGCCTGTTTTCTTTCTCTTGCCTAATTGCTCTGGCAAGGACTTCCAGTACTATGTTGAATAGAAGCGGTGAAAGAAGGCACCCTTGTCTTGTTCCCTCTCTTAGAGGAAAAGCTTTCCATTTCTCTCCATTATGATGGAGTATGTTGTTACCTGTGGGCTTGTTGCATATGGTCTTTATTTGGTGTCTGTCATTAATTTTGAAAATCTCAGGCATTATTTTTTCAAATATGTCTTGTCCTCCTCTCTCCCTTCTACTTTCAGCATTTCAACTGGCTACATATTACATCTTCTGCTATTTTTGCATACTTCTTGAATGTTTTGTTCTTTTTGATTTTTCTTTAATCTCTTTTTCTCTTTGCATTTCAGTCTGTGAAGTTTCCATTGACTTTTTCACAACCACTAAATCTTTCTTCAGCCAAGTCTAGACTGATGAACTCATCAAAGGCACTCTTCATTTCTGTTCCACGGTTTATTTTGACTTGTAGCATTTCCTTTTGACTCTTAAGAGTTTCCATGTCTTTGCTTACATTATCTCTCAGATCTTGCACATTCTACTTTCTCATTTTAGTCCTTAACACATTCATCATAGTTTAATTCCCATCTGATCATTCCAAAAATCTCTGCCACTTCTTACTCTAGTTCTTATGCTTGCATTGCTCTTTTCTGGCCTTTATGCATGCCTTGTAATTTTTACTGAAACCTGAGAGGCATGGTCTGATGGTGATCTCCCAGGCTCCATCCTCTGCATATGGGTGAAAATGCTTACCCAGCCTAGCTCACCTAAGTTTTTATGAGAATCAGCTGAGAAACTTTATGTGAAAGTGCTTTGTAACATGCATAATAATATTCAGGCATCATCCAGATGCCTGAATCTCTCTGGTCTTCTGGTCTGGGAGAGCTCAGTAAGATCCCTAAAATGTAAATTTCACGGTTGTGGAAGCTCCAACTCCTCTCAACTGTGCTAATTTATTTCTAGGCCCCTCTGCTACTGCTATTGTCTCTCTTCCTTCAGTTTCTGTGCCTGATCTGTGCATGTCAGCCTGATACAACATTCCCTGGTCTCTGCATAAAAAGAAGTTACTAGTCAAAATAACAGGTTTTACTGAGGTTTGCAGTGCTACGGACTGATAATCCATCTCATATTGCACAGATAACAATTTACAAAATAAATCCTCTTTCCCCTGTTCTCCTGGGCCTTCCTCCACACCAACGTGGGTGGGTTTATAGCCCTGAGCTCTAGAGAGCTTCTGTCTATAAACAAATGCTCTCCCAAGAAAAAAAAAAAGAAATTTATTTTAAATATATAGACAAGATGTGTGTGTGTGTGTGTGTGTGTGCATGTGTGTGTATGTGTAGTGAGAGAGAGGTGGGGAGAGAGAATGGGGGACAGAAATATATATAGATGTGGATATCAAGTGTAGTATTGACATAAAGGTAGACATACATGGTAATAGAACAGAATAAATAATCTAGACATAGACTCACATATATAAGGCCAATTGATTTACAACACAAGTGTCACAGTCATTCAATTGGATAAGAATATTCTTTTCAATAGATGGTGCAGCAGCAACTGGATATCTGTATGAAAAACATACTCCTGTATGTTTTTATCTCACACCACAGTAAAAAAGTGAACTTGAAGTTGGTTATGCACCTAAATGTAAAAAACTAAAACTATATAAATTTTAGAAAAAAATAGAAAAATCTTTATTATCCTGAGGTAAGCAAAGATTTCTTAGCTAGAACACGAAATCACAAACCATAGAAGAAAAAACCTGATAAATTAGACTTCATTGAATTTAAATGTATCTGTTTTTCAAAAGGCACAATTGATAAAATGAATATGCAAGTCACAAACTGTGAGAAAGCCTTCACAACACACATATCAAAGATATGTGTCCAGAATATACTAATACCTTCTACAATTCAATAATAGGAAAACAAACAGTCCAATGTAAAATGGGCAAAATTTGAATAGTCACTTAAGAGGGAGGCATGTGAATGATCAATAAGTTGCATGAAAATGTGTTTGGCATCATTAGTCATCAGAGGAATGTACATTGAAACCACTGTGGGGTACCACCTTACATCCTTAGAATGGCTAAAGTTAAAAAGTCTGGCAAGCCCGATTTAGGATTTGGAGCAACTGGATCTCCCCTACATTGCTGATGAGAACATAAAATAGAACTGCCACTTTGAGAAAAGGTCTGGTGGTTTCTTGTAAATTTATAAATATAATTCTATGGTCTAGTGCTTCTACTCCTAGATATTTCTCCTAAGAAAAATTTAAATGCATTTTCTCAAAAATAGTTGTACAAGCACGTTCAAAGAGCTTTGTTTGTAATGACCCTGAACCTGATGAAAGCAAATGTTCCACAAGAAAATTGGTAAGTGACTGTGGTATGTCCATCCCATAGGATACTACTCCACAATAAAAAGAAATGAACTACTCATACATGCGATGGCGTGGATAATTCTCAAACACACTGAGTAAAAGAAGCCAGAAACTTCATGATTCTATTTATATGAATATGAAGAACAGACAAAAAAGTTATGGTAATAGACACCAGAAGATTTGCTGCCTATGAGAGGTGGGAATTGATTGGAAGAGGACATGTGAGAACCTTCTGAGAAGACAGATACTCTGTATCTTGATAGGAACATGGGTTATACATGTGTACACATTTACCAAAACACATTTAATTGGATAGTTAATATCCACACATTTTAATACATAAACGTTTACATCAACATAAAATTAGAAAGATTTTTAGTGTCAACCACCTAGTGTCCCTGTCTGAGACCCAGGAGTCCAACTCTTTTCCTAGTAGGAAGACCTTGGCATAGGATATCTGCCAAGAGCATGCATCCAGATCTGTTTGTAGCAATGCTATCATTTACAATCAAATCCCAGGTCTGAATTTCAGTGCAAGTGCAAGATACCTTGTAGTTGCAAAAGGTAAGTGTCTTTCTTTCCCATGCCACGGAGGCTGTGTGAACTTTCACAACATCCCCTGACTAATTAGACTGGTTAATTAGTTGACCTAAGCCTATTATTTCTGTGTTTACCCAAGACTTCTAATGCTGGTAAGAAAAGCTAGCCTTTTCTCTCTCTTTATAATTCCATTGCCTCCATGTCATATACATGCCAAACTTATTCTGTAAAGAGTCAATAGGCATGAGAGGGAAGAAGGGAGAAAGAGTTGGGGAGAGACTTTTACATCCATTTTAAATTTCTAAGAATAATTTCATTGCATTGGATAATAGCTAACTCCCTGTTCCTGGAAGAGTTCAAGCCAAGATTTATGATACTTGTTAGAAACCTCAGGGGGCATGAATAGAACACATAAGCAGGGATTAAATAACACGGTCTTTATGGTTCTTTCCAACCGTCATTCATTCACTTATTCATTCCATCAATTCCATTATTCATTCCTGTTTCTGCCACTATGCCAGGCTCTGGTAGATGCAAATGATTCTCCTTAGCCCTCAAATGTACAGCCATTAAAAACCTAGGTTCTGGAGGCCTATTTTTATCTCAAATGTGCACATCTATTTGCAAGCAGAGATGACAGGTGTGGCTGGCCTTTTCAGCTGCACCTTTTCATTGCTGCTATCTGATGACACATTTTCCCTTATGCCTATAAAGTGGATTCCTTAGAGATGATGTTGCTTTTAGCTTGAGGTTTCTAGATGGAATCAGCACTTGTTTATTTGTTTGTTTGCACGTAGAAGTCTGAACCTCTTGCTCTGACCTATTTTTGAAAACATCTCACAACCAAAAAAAAAAAAAATCTGGTTACAGGAGCCCAGAGAAAGCCACCCTGATGAAGTGAGGCCTTGCCTAAGTGCATGGTATCAGTAAGGGAGGCATTGTGTTCCTGCAGAGGAAAGAGTTCAGGCTGGCTGCCGCATAGAACTGAGTTCAATTCTGATGGTGCCTCCCGCCAGCAGTAGGATTTGGGGGAATGCACTAATGCACCCTACACCTCCGTTCCCACAACTGTAACATGGACATTATGAATGTGTTCCATCCCAGGTCAGCAGGATTGTCTGATGAATTCATATGCCTTAAATGCTTAAAATCTGCCCCTGGCACTCTGCGTTCTCTACCTGCTAATTATTTTTTTTATTATTCACAGCATTGTTATTTAAGTTAGAATGGTAGAAAGGAGTTGGCATTAAACTGTGACTTGAGAGACAATTGGTCCTCACTCCATTAGAAAGGAGCTTGGTGATGCTGGCGCGATATTCGTTGGGCTGCATTGTTCCTCATGTGTAAAGTAGGGAGACGAATTTTTGGGTTTGGCTCAAATTGCATGCTGCTCTTTGAATTGTATTAATTCCCTCCCATTATTTAATACTTTATTCATTATCAAAATTAAGTCAGTTCTGCACTGTATCAACTTCTCCAATTTTAAGCAGACATAACCTTTAAAAAACACAGGAACAATTAGTAGTTAACAATGCACCTTTGAAATTGGGAGAAAGGAAACATGTTAATTCAATTATATTCCCTTCTGGCACCAGGAGTTCTACAGATGTCCACCTCTCCTTCAACTCTGGACACTGGCCAACATGAATGTGTACCAGTTGCTTTGAAGAATCGTTGAATGATGCAAGTGTGAATTTAATTACCAGATGCTCTGCTAATTAGTGGTCTAAAAGGTAAGGAAATAAGTGTGAAAGCAAAAATTTAAACATAACATATTAACATATTACCATAGCTAACAGAGAAATCATACAGAAACATATTTCTTGAAAAGAATGGTCCTGATATTTGATTGGCATCTGTATGTTTCTTACATAGATCATTTTTAATTATAAATATTATGCAGATAAAATACTATTTGTTGCTAAGATTTATATTGAATGATTCACATTTAATCAATCTTTCTTCTCTCCTTCTCTCTCCCTCCCTCCATACTCCCCTTTTCTCTCCCTCTTTGGTTTTTTTCACCTTAAACCTTCACTGAGGAAAGCTCACATGACTTCCTAGTGACGACTTTACTTCTAGAAATGAATGAGATGGAGTCCTGAAACGCTGAGGTCTCAGCTCCCAGGCAGGGCAGGGGCAGGGGCAAGGAGAGGCTGCATGAGGGGGGCTCAGGGCTCTGGCCACAGTAAGCACAGGTACCGGCTCCTACAGAGCACCAGGCAGGGTCGGCACCTGCTGAAGTGGCTCCATCTTGGAGTGATTCCCAAGTCTAACAAGAGTTCACCAAGTGTACATGAGAAGGAATGGCTTTCCCAAGGGAACTGATTGCAGAGAGTAGGATGCTCCAAGATGGACAGTCCCACGGGAGGATGACAACTAAGAGGGTCGTCAGAAGTCCCGGGGACCATGCTGAGGAGTTCTGATTTCATCTGAGGGGTGGGGAAATCCCACTGAATTCTTTTTTATCTTCTCTTTTATTTTATTTTAATTTATTTTTTATGAAATAGACATGAAAATTTATGTAAAACCTACTGGTGCCATTTATGGAATAATAATAAGATGAAAACCAATGGTCCAAATGTCTAGTTTCAGAAGCAGAGCCTTAGCAGAGTTTTTGGGAGCCCATCTGTAGTTCTTCCCAATTACTTTCCTTACCTCCTCCCTACATTTTGGGTTTATCTTTCCTTGATATTTTAGTTTTGTCACATATGCACGGGCCTCTAAGCACAACATTGTTTTGCCTTCTGTGTTGTTGAGTTTTATGTAAATGATACCCTGCTCTGCACGTCCCTCTGATTCTCATGTTTCAACAGCGTAGATATGAGGTTCATTCAGATTCACTACTGTGCCTCATGCCCCTGTGCTAAGGATCACAAGCTACTTATCATTCTATAGTAGAGCTGATGAGCATTTGCATTGTCTCCAGTTCTTGGGTTAATTAATGTGCTGTTCTGAGCATCCTTTCGCATTGCTGCATCTCACTTTTCAGCTGTACTAAAGTGATGGAAAATCATTTCACAAAGTGGTTGTAGATCCCAACAATACTGCAGAAGAGTTGCTGTTGTGAATTATTCAAATTCTCTTTAAGCAGAGGAATGAGCTGTAGAAAGATCATTCTGGCTGCAAGATGAGGGATGGGTTGGAGTGGGGCCAATTTAGAGTTAGAGACTAGAAAAGAGGCTTGAGTGTGGAGGGTCTGAAACCAGGAGGCCCAGGGTCTCAGTGGAAACAGTGGCAGGGGGAATGGAAGGGACGGGACGCTTGGAGAAATCTTAGCAATTAGGCCTGCATATGGATTTTCTGGTTTGAGGAGTCACAGTGGAGGCCATGAAGATCCTGAGGTTTGCAGCGGACACCCGTGGATGGTGGCACTGGCTGCTGAGGTACAGGGTCCTGGAGTAGGGGATAAGTGGGCCGAGGAAGAGGAAGACATCATTCCCTGAACCCCAAACTCTCCTAGCTGTTCAGTTAAAAAAACACATTAAATACATTTTCATTAGAGAAGTACTCTTTTCCTCAAGCATTTAGCCCATTTCCTGGAAAGTAGGTGGTATTTAATAAAAATGGATTGTAATTTGTATTCCCATTATGTCTTAAGGGAAGAAATATTGCCAGAAATGCATAGCTTTAGTTTCTAGAGTTCTTGGGGAAAAACTGGGGAAATGGGTCCTTCAGTGAACACTCACAGCTATCTGGCCATTCAGGTGTACAATGGTCTTCACACTGAGCCCAAGGACCACTTGCAACTTTGTTCTTGATATGTGATTGTCTTTCCAGAGGATGATTTTTTGAAAATGGTTTAAAGTTGCTAATTGCTCTATGCTTTGGTTGGTTGGGTCATGGTCACATGAACTTTTTAGTGTTTAGCTTAGACTGTCTTAAGTGACATATATTTTCTGAAAACAAAGCAGCAATCACAATGCTTCAGCCTGCATAGGAGTGAGTGGGCAGCTCATTTACTAAGTAGTATGGAAGACTTCTGAAGACCCAGGTTTTAGCTGCAAGTTAAACTCAGACCAAATGGGACTGGCTCAGTCAACCTGCTTTCATTCAATCTAAGGTCCTCAGAACCCGGGTGTCATGAAGAAGCCACCACGTCCTCCCCACTCCTGTGGCATTCAGCCTCTTCCTCATGTGTTCCCCTCTTCTCTGAGGCCACCACATCATGTTGTCTGAACTAGGGGATGACTCCTGCTTTCATCTTCACTCCACCCTCCTTTCTTCTGCCTGATTTCAGATTCACTGCTCTTTGACCCTGGACCATTGCACCACCTTTTCCACTGTTCCTTCTGCCTCCACCCTCTGCCTGCTTATTGGCCCCTGTACTGGCTGCCAGAGTCATTGTCCTAAAATTTGGAATGGATGGATCCTACATTACCACGCTTAAAAAGCCTATAGGCTGGTCCCTTTTGTCTCCTCCCCACCCACCCATAGAATGAAGTCTGGAATCCCCAGACTGAAAACAAAGTGCTTCGGTTTGGGTACTGAGCTATCTTCCTTGCTCATTCCAGCCTCCATAAAACCCAACCTGTGGCTTCTTCTCAAATCTCCCCTGTTCCTGACTGTGTCATGCCTTTCTTTTCCTCTAGGTTTTTGCAATGCTCTTTCTTTACACTTATTGTAGGTGATGTCTGGTTAATATTAATATTCCTTAATGTGATCCCAGGACCGTAGTATATTAAGGTTAGTCTTGGGTTGAAATCTTAGCACTGATGTTATTTTACTCCTGGACCTTGGCAAATTATGTAATTCATCTTGCTTTCTTATCCGTACAGGTTCAGCGTTCCAAGTCTGAACATCTGAAATCTGAAGTGCTTCAATATCTAAAAATAAATTTTAAGCACCATCATGATGCTCAAAGGAAATGCTCATTGGAGTAAATATAATGCAGATATTCCAAAATCTGAAAAAACTCAAAATCTGAAACACTTCTAGTCTCAAGCATTTTGCACAAGGGATACTCAACTTATAGCAAGAAGGATAGTGGAAATTGCTACTCTAGATCACTAACAAAATTAGATGGGGTACTGCAAATATAAGTGCTTAATATTTACTCATTCATTCGACAAATATTTAATGAATGCCTATTTTGTGCTAGATATTAGGTTAAAGATCTCTATGGGGCTTTATAGCTCCTAGAATAATACTTATATAGAAAAACATAATTCCACAAATAAACATTTCACTACATTTTTAGAGTGCACAATGAACAAAAGCTTCAGGGCCAGAGAGACATATAGAAAGGGACTTCACTTAGTCTGGGGGAGTCAGAAAGGGATATGATTTAGGGTTGGGGACAAATAAACCCAAGTTTTCAGTTGCTTATAATCCAAAAAGTATGTTTGTCTCTTAGTCCAATGCTAGCATTTCGGGAGGCAGTCATTCCTCATGTGGTTGCTCAGAGGCCTGTGGTGATAGCTGCTGTCTCATTTCCAATGTGTGGCTTACCCACTGCCTGGGTGTTTCTGTCACTCAGAAAGGGAAAGGCATGGAAGATCACCTGGGAACAGTGTGGAGTGAACTCATCACACTGATGAGCAGTTCTGGGCCTGCCAGGACTTGGTGGCCTGGCCATTCTGAGCTGCTGGGGAGGCTGGGCCATGCGGTTGAGCCAAGCCATGTGTGCTGAGCAGGAAGAGGAAACGGACTTGGTTCAGTCTGGATGGGATGAAGAAAATGTGTTTCATCCCTGCAGGCACCCAGTAATGGGGAAGCACATTCTGGCAGAGTGAGTCCTGCTGTGAGCTTGAGCAGCATGGAGCCCGGGTATTAGAGAGTGCAAAGAACTATTCCTAGGGGGTTAGTTGACCCAGAGTCCACAGGAATGTTGAACCTTGTGTGAAGAGCAAGGCTTTCAAACAGGAGGTTTCCATCGGTATGTTTGTGTGTTCTTACTCCCCCTGTGGCTGCAGGCTGAGAAAGCAGCACAGAGCTGGGATACTGTGTCGGTACTGTAGTGAGGTCTGGAGGTACCCGAAGCATGAAGGCAGCATGGGCTGGGGCCACAGCTGGTGGCACAGTTCACTTGCTCTCCACACTGGGTCAGTGGCTGCGACTTTTATGCATTGGTTATGTTAAGATTTATGATTCCAAGATGTTAAACATCCTAAATAAGCTGAGATGCAAACAAATGAAAAGACAGAAGAAAGGCCGTGAAGTGAAATGTGTTTGAAGTGTTCTTCCTCTGGGTAGAACTTTGAAGAAAGGCAAAAAAATTTTAAGTGTATGATGACTGCTCTGTGACAATGTGTAAGCTAATATTACAATATTCTCCGAGAGTGCAACACACTTTTACAAAACAATTTGATAACATATAATGCTTTAATGTCCTCCTGAAAAAAATAACTTTAAAACAGTCAGGGTATCAAATAGATATGTTCTAAATATTTTTATGGTGGAAAATGCTATATTTCCCTTGATTCTTTCTTTGAGTCCTGCCCTAGGCTGTCCCTGCTGTCTGACTGTGTTTGACTTGAGCCGAGTTTTAGATTTCTCTTCCTCTAGAATCACTCTGCTGGCTTAAGAAGGTTGGGCTGGGAAGACTTCCTCGTTCTCAGCTCCAATACCACAAGAAAGAGTAGCCTGGTTATTTTCTTAGTCGATATGCCACAAAAATGCTCTTTCCGTGGTAACTGGGTTTACATACAGGACTGCTGTAGCATAGCCTCCTCCTGGGAAGAAGATGGATTTTCCATTTAGGCTCGTCAAAGGCTTTGGAGGCCCCTTCAAAGTTAGCATGTTGGCTCACAACTCAACTACGCCAAGTTGGTTTTAAAGCAGTAAGATTGTCATTCATTCCTTTTCCTTGAGGCGGATTTGAAACGATTGTCAATATTTTACAGGATCCCGCCTTACTGGGATCACAGCAATAGCAATGACACAAAAGTGAGCAAGGAGAGAGGGGGAAGTTCTGCAAGGAATCACCTACTCTGTCTCCCTCCTCCTCCTTGTCTCCCTTCTCCTCCTCCCCCTCCTCCTCCTCCTCTTTGACGGTGTAATTCCAGACATTTTGTATTTTTCTAATATTTGGTATTTTTCATCGTAACAGCACCTGTGGTCACTACAACAAGCAGTGCCTGTTATACAACATGTCAGCCCCAAGCTCTCATCAGTGCCCAAGAGAGCCAGGCTCTTCTCTGCTTGCTGTCCGATGGCTGGCATCTCTGGGGCACGTAGCTCAGTCATCGCCAGCTGCTGTGAGTTATTCCCATCCAGACACAAAGTCTCCCAGCTGGACTCACTTCTGAAACATCTTCCCAGTCCCCCATGTGAGCTGTGGGGCTGCATCCTGTGAAGGAAACAAGCTCTCACCAGCAGGTACTCCACTTGACCCTTGATCTTAGCCAAAAGCCTGAGAAGCCATGACTGAGAAGACATGAGATATTCCTCTTTAATTATGTTTTATCCTACTGTGACTGAAAGGACCCATCTGCTTGGTGAGGACACAAAAGACAACAGATCCCTTCACGTGGGATGGGAGAGGGTTGAGCCAGGCCAGTGTCATGGGGAAGACAGGAATCACACAGATCAGGGAGCTTGGTCCAGAGTCAGCCACCACGTGCCTCCGGCATTCTCTTCTCTCTGGAGCAGTTTTGCTTGTTTAATTTATCCACTCTTCTACTCATCTGTCTAGCTACATATTTTCAACTTATTTAAAAATATTTATTGACCTCTCTATTCTGAAACACATGTGCCTGGACAAAGAAAACAGGGAAAAGGAAACTTCCCCGCTTTCCCCCGCATAAGATTTGCCAAAAGGGAGAAAAGAACCAATGGTCACAGCCCAAGCTCTGGACCTCCCCTTCCCAGACAGCTCCATCCTGTACCACTGGGGCCTGGTAAGTGCTCCTGGAGGCCCCCATCCCTACTTCCTGTGCCACCCAGGCACACATAGGGGTACAGTCCATACTGGGGAAGGTGTCTGGCATCTCAGAACCCAGAGTGTGGTCTACGAGTGAGGGGACGCAGGCACAGTGCAGACCTCTCTAGACCCACAGACTTTCTGTCTGGCAGGAGGAGGTAGGCCAGGGGCTGGAACAAGGCTGCCTACAGCATTGGGAGCAAGAGGCCTCTCCAAGAAGCCCCAGCCACAGGCCTCTCCTGTGTGCACAGGCACCCTGTGTTGCCCAAATGGCTCTTCCTTTTGTCAGCCCAGAGCACCTGCCCTCCTGTTCCTTCAAAAGCCCTCCACTGAGGCTACTTGCAAATTGTCAGGATGTTCTTTGGTGTGTGGAAAGCCTCCTGGTTAGGGATCTACCCCATCTGCACCCTACTACGAACACAAGATGAAAGTGAAAGTAAAGGGATGGAGGAAGATCTATCAAGCAAATGGAAAACAAAAAAAGGCAGGGGTTGCAATCCTAGTATCTGATAAAATAGACTTTAAACCAACAAAGATCAAAAGAGACAAAGAAGGCCATTACATAATGGTAAAGGGATCAATTCAACAAGAAGAGTTAACTATCCTAAATATATATGCACCCAACACAGGAGCACCCAGATTCATAAAGCAATTCCTGAGTGACCTACAAAGGGACTTAAACTCCCACACAATAATAATGGGAGATTTTAACACCCCACTGTCAATATTAGACAGATCAATGAGACAGAAAGTTAACAAGGATATCCAGGAATTGAACTCAGCTCTGCACAAAGTGGACCTAATAGACATCTACAGAACTCTCCACCCCAAATCAACAGAATATACATTTTTTTTCAGCACCACACCACACCTATTCCAAAATTGACCACATAGTTGGAAGTAAAGCTCTCCTCAGCAAATGTAAAAGAACAGAAATTATAACAAACTGTCTCTCAGACCACAGTGCAATCAAACTAGAACTCAGGATTAAGAAACTCACTCAAAACCACTCAACTACATGGAAACTGAACAACCTGCTCCTGAATGACTATTGGGTACATAATGAAATGAAGGCAGAAATAAAGATGTTCTTTGAAACTTACGAGAACAAAGACACAACATACCAGAATCTCTGGGACACATTCCAAGCAGTGTGTAGAGGGAAATTTATAGCACTAAATGCCCACAAGAGAAAGCAGGAAAGATCCAAAATTGACACCCTAACATCACAATTAAAAGAACTAGAAAAGCAAGAGCAAACACATTCAAAAGCTAGCAGAAGGCTAGAAATAACTAAAATCAGAGAAGAACTGAAGGAAAGAGAGACACAAAAAACCCTTCAAAAAATTAATGAATCCAGGAGCTGTTTTTTGAAAAGATCAACAAAATTGATAGACCGCTAGCAAGACTAATAAAGAAGAAAAGAGAGAAAAATCAAATAGATGCAATAAAAAATGAAAAGGGGGATATCACCACTGATCCCACAGAAGTACAATCTACCATCAGAGAATACTACAAACACCTCCATGCAAATAAACTAGAAAATCTAGAAGAAATGGATAAATTCCTCGACAAATACACCCTCCCAAGACTAAACCAGGAAGAAGTTGAATCTATGAATAGACCAATAACAGGATCTGAAATTGTGGCAATAATCAATAGCTTACCAACCAAAAAGAGTTCAGGACCTGATGGATTCACAGCAGAATTCTACCAGAGGTACAAGGAGGAACTGGTACCATTCCCTCTGAAACTATTCCAATCGATAGAAAAAGAGGGAATCCTCCCTAACACATATTATGAAGCCAGCATCATCCTGATACCAAAGCCTGGCAGAGACATAACCAAAAAAGAGAATTTCAGACCAGTATCCTTGATGAACATTGATGCAAATATCCTCAATAAAATACTGGCAAACCGAATCCAGCAGCACATCAAAAAGCTTATACACCATGATCAAGTGGGCGTCATCCCTGGGATGCAAGGCTGGTTCAACATATGCAAATCAACAAATGTAATCCAGCATATAAACAGAACAAAAGACAAAAACCTCATGATTATCTCAATAGATGCAGAAAAGGCCTTTGACAAAATTCAACAACTCTTCATGCTAAAAACTCTTAATAAATTAGGTATTGATGGGACGTATCTCAAAATAATAAGAGCTATCTATGACAAACCCACATCCAATATCATACTGAATGGGCAAAAACTGGAAGCATTCCCTTTGAAAACTGGCACAAGACAGGGATGCCCTCTCTCACCACTCCTATTCAACATAGTGCTGGAAGTTCTGGCCAGAGCAATCAGGCAGGAGAAGGAAATAAAGGGTATTCAATTAGGAAAAGAGGAAGTCAAATTGTCCCTGTTTGCAGATGACATAATTGTATATCTAGAAAACCCTATCGTCTCAGCCCCAAATCTCCTTAAGCTGATTAGCAACTTCAGCAAAGTCTCAGGATACAAAATCAATGTACAAAAATCACAAGCATTCTTGTACACCAATCACAGACAAACAGAGAGCCAAATCATGAGTGAACTCCCATTCACAATTGCTTCAAAGAGAATAAAATACCTAGGAATCCAACTTAAAAGGGATGTGAAGGACCTCTTCAAGGAGAACTACAAACCACTGCTCAATGAAATAAAAGAGGATACAAACAAATGGAAGAACATTCCATGCTCATGGGTTGGAAGAATCCATATCATGAAAATGGCCATACTGCCCAAGGTAATTTATAGATTCAATGCCATCCCCATCAAGCTACCAATGACTTTCTTCACAGAATTGGAAAAAACTACTTTAAAGTTCATATGGAACCAAAAAAGAGCCCACATCACCAAGTCAATCCTAAGCCAAAAGAACAAAGCTGGAGGCATCATGCTACCTGACTTCAAACTATACTACAAGGCTACAGTAACCAAAACAGCATGGTACTGGTACCACAACAGAGACACAGATCAATGGAACAGAACAGAGCCCTCAGAAATGATGCCTCTTATCTACAACTATCTGACCTTTGACAAACCTGACAAAAACAAGAAATGGGGAAAGGATTCCCTATTTAATAAATGGTGCTGGGAAAACTGGCTAGCCATATGTAGAAAGCTGAAACTGGATCCCTTCCTTACACCTTATACAAAAATTAATTCAAGATGGATTAAAGACTTAAATGTTAGACCTAAAACCATTAAAATCCTACAAGAAAACCTAGGCAATACCATTCAGGCCATAGGCGTGGGCAAGGACTTCATGTCTAAAACACCAAAAGCAATGGCAACAAAAGCCAAAATTGACAAATGGGATCTCATTAAACTAAAGAGCTTCTGCACAGCAAAAGAAACTACCATCAGAGTGAACAGGCAACCTACAGAATGGGAGAAAATTTTTGCAATCTACTCATCTGACAAAGGGCTAATATCCGGAATCTACAATGAACTCAAACAAATTTACAAGAAAAAAACAAACAATCCCATCAAAAAGTGGGCAAAGGACATGAACAGACACTTCTCAAAAGAAGACATTTATGCAGCCAAAAAACATATGCAAAAATGCTCATCATCACTGGCCATCAGAGAAATGCAAATCAAAACCACAGTGAGATATTATCGCACACCAGATAGAATGGCCATCATTAAAAAGTCAGGAAACAACAGGTGCTGGAGAGGATGTGGAGAAATAGGAAGACTTTTACACTGTTGGTGGGACTGTAAACTAGTTCAACCATTGTGGAAGTCAGTGTGGCGATGCCTCAGGGATCTAGAACTAGAAATACCATTTGACCCAGCCATCCCATTACTGGGTATATACCCAAAGGAGTATAAATCATGATGCTATAAAGACACATGCACATGTATGTTTATTGCGGCACTATTCACAATAGCAAAAAGTTGGAACCAACCCAAATGTCCAACAACGATAGACTGGATTAAGAAAATGTGGCACATATACACCATGGAATACTATGCAGCCATAAAAAATGATGAGTTCGTGTCCTTTGTAGGGACATGGATGAAACTGGAAAACATCATTCTCAGTAAACTATCGCAAGGACAAAAAACCACACACCGCATGTTCTCACTCATAGGTGGGAATTGAACAATGAGAACACATGGACACAGGAAGGGGAACATCACACTCCGGGGACTGCTGTGGGTTGGGGGGAGGGGGAGGGACAGCATTAGGAGATATACCTAATGCTAAATGACGAGTTAATGGGTGCCGCAAAACAACATGGCACATGGATACATATGTAACAAACCTGCACATTGTGCACATGTACCCTAAAACCTAAAGTATAATAATAATAAAAAAAAGAAAGTGAAAGTTTGTGCCCATGACATGCATTGGGATCATTGACCCATCTTTCTTAATACTGATTCCCATTAAACACACACACACACACACACACACACAGACACACACACTAATTCAACTTTTATGTATTAGTCTGTTCTCACACTGCTGATAAAGACATACCCAAGACTGGGCAATTTATAAAGGAAAGAAATTTAATTGACTCACAGTTCCACATGGCTGGGGAGGCCTCACAATCATGGTGGAGGAGCAAGAGACATCTTACATGGCAGCAGGCAAGAGAGAGCTTGTGCAGGGGTACTCTCCTTTATGAAGCCATGAGATATTGTGAGACTTATTCACTATCATGAGAACAGCACCGGAAAGGTCTGCTCCTATAATTCAATTGCCTCCCACTGGGTCCCTTCCACGACACATGGGAATTGTGGGAGCTACAATTCAGGATGAGATTTGGGTGAAGACACAGCCAAATCATATCACTTTACTTGAGAAGCTACTGCATTGAAGTATAATGTATAATAGACATATGATAAAGTACATTTATTTTAAGTGTACATTTGGATGAGTTTTAATAAATTCATAAACCTGTGTACCTACTACAACAAAGAGGATAAAAAATATCTCCAAGACCCCAAAAGTTCACTTTGCCCCCTCTCAGTCAATCCCCCACAATTCCATCACCAGGCAACTGCTGATCTCTTTCCTGTCACCATAGATTACATTCCCCCTACTGTTTTAATAAGAAAGTAATTATACAGCGTGCATACGTTTGTGTCTGGCTTTTTGCTTTGTCAGTATGGTGTTCTGAGATTTATTCATGCTGTGTGTGTTCCTGTTTTAATCTATTTGAGCTGCTATAACACAAACACTGAAAATTGGGTGATTAATAAACAACAGAAACTTATTTCTCACGGTTCTAGAGGCTAGAAGTCCAAGATCAAGGCATTGGCTGATTCAGCATCAGGTGAAGGTTGGGTTCCTGCTTCACAGACAATGCAGTCTCTCTGTGTCCCATAGGGTGGAAGGCATGAGGGAACTCTCTGGGACTCCTTTTGTAAGAGCACTAGTCCCGTTCGGGAGGACCCCACCCTTATGACCTAATCATTCCAAAAGGCTGTATATTGTAAGAACATCACATTGGAAGTTAGGATTTCAACATATGAATTTTAGGGGAACATAAACATTCAGACCCTAAGAGTTCTAGCATAACTTTTTTTGTGCAGTTGTTAGTGTTCTACTGTGTGACTGTACCACAATTTGTTTATCCATTCGCCTATTGTTGAACATTTAGGTTGTTTCCTGTTTGGAGCCATGATGAAAAAAGCTGCTATGAACTTCTGTCTGCAAATTTTATGTGGATATATGTTTTCATTTCTCTTGGGTAAATACCTAGGAATAAAGTTTCTGGATTGTATATTAAGTAAATGTTTAACTTTATAACAGAGAGCAAAATTGTCTTTCACAATGTAGTACCATTTTATATTCCCAACAGTCTTGAAAACATATAATCTCTGCAACTTTGTTCTAATTTTTCAAAATTATTTTAGTTATTTTATATCCTTTACATTTCTATCTAATTTTAGGATCAAATTGTCAGTTTCTCAACAACAACAACAACAACAAAAAGACTCCAGGGATTTTACTTTGGAAAATTTATTTTCCAAATTTATTTTGGAAAATAGATTTATTTTGAATCTCCAGATCAATTAGTAAAGGACTGAACTCTTAATACTGAGCCTTCCAATGCATAAACGTGGTATATCTCTTTCTTTCTTTCATTGGTCTGAGTAACGTTTTATACCAAGCACATATTTTGCTAAATTAATTTCTGCTAAATAAATTGCATTATTTTATATGATGTTTTTAAGGGCACCTTTTTTTTTTTTTTTTTTTTTTGAGACAGAGTCTCACTCTGTCACCCTGGCTGGAGTGCAGTGGTGCCATCTCCACTCACTGCAAGCTCTGCCTCCCGGGTTCACGCCATTCTCCTGCCTCAGCCTCCCGAGTAGCTGGGACTACAGGCGCCTGCCACCACACCTGGCTAATTTTTTTGTTTTTGTATTTTTAGTAGAGACGGCATTTCACCGTGTTAGCCAGGATGGTCTCGATCTCCTGACTTCGTGATCCACCCGCCTCAGCCTCCCAAAGTGCTGGGATTACAGGCGTGTAAGGGCACCATTTTTAAACTTCAAATGTAATTGTTCTTTCCTAGTATGTGCATATATTTATTTGAGTTTTGTGTATTGACCTTGAATCCTGTGTCCTTGCTAAACTCATATGTTAACTCTAGTAGCTTTTTTTTGCAGATACCTTAGGATTCTCTATGAATTTGAACATGTAACTTGTTAACAGACACAGTTTGATTCTTCCCTTCTAATATATGTAACATTTATTAATTGGTACTGCCTTATTGTCCTGGGCCATCAATTTATTAGAAGCAGTGAGTAGACATTCTACCTTTGTCCCTAATTTTAGGGGTAAGCATCTATATTTGGATATATGGATGGGCAGATGAATAGATAAATTGGTAGATAGATAGATAGATAGACAGATAGATATGGATAAAATTTAGCACATATCCATGATTAAAAAAATCTTGGCTAACTAGGAATAGAAAGGAACTTCCTTAACTAGATAAAGGGTATCTATGAAAAACTTACCTGTCTGTAAATAGAATCATTTCTCATGTATATGTGCATGTATGTATCATATATTTATGTGTGTGTGTGTTATGTTATTTTATACACATACACACATCTGTAGTAATGATCATAAGATTTTTCTTCTTTATATTTTTTAAATGGTGAATTTCATTGTTAGACCTTGTATTCATTGGTTAAATGTCTTTAGGCCATGATGCAATATCTTTTCATAATTTGATAAATTCTATTTACTAATATTTTTTCTTTTTCCATGTGCCCCATCCTCCCATTCAAAATACAGACCAGGCACAGGGCATGGTGTATCTGAGGATAGGTTAATATCATACAAAGAATTTTACTGTGACTTTTTTCATGAAAGTCACCGGTCTTGAACTTTCATTTCTTCTGATGTCTTTGCTTGGTGTTGGTATCAGCCTAATGCTGAGCTTTTGAAATAAGTTGGGAAATATTCCTTTCTCTTACATTTTATGGAGAAATTTGTGTAAAATTGCTATTACTTCTTGGTAAATGTTTGATTGATTTCATCAGCAAAGCCATTGAGATCTGGAATTTTCTTTGTGAACAGATCTTAATTACAAATTAAATTTCATTACTACAGAGTCACTTATATTCTCTATTCTTGGGGAGTCAATTTTGGTAATTTATGTCTCTCATTGAAGTTGCTATTTTGTTAAAATGCCAGTTTTATTGGCAAAATCTTCTTTATTATATCCTCTTAATCTTTTTTTGTCTGTAGAATCTGTGAGTGTATCCTCTTTTTTATTCTTGAATTTGTATTTTCTGTCCTTTTTATTGAATTAATCTGACTTGAATTGTGCCAACTTACTGATCTTTTCAAATAACCAGATTTTGGTTTCATGATTTTCTCTATTGCTTGTTGTCTATTTCATTGGTTTCAGTTACCATTGTCATATTGTCTTCTCTATTTACATGGTGTTTAATAGACCGCCTCCTAGATGGAAGCTTAGGTAATTCACTCATTCATCTCCTCCTAGATAGAAGCAAAGATGCCTCCATTTTTCTCTGAATGTTTTTATAAACGTGTTATAGTTTTACTCTTTACATATAAGTCTGTGATTCATTATTAATTACTTTTTGTATAAAGTATAAGACCTTACTCTTAGCTTGACATTTGTTCATTTACTTTTGCCTATTGGTATTCAATTGAACCAGCATCGTTTTTTGAAAAAGGCTATCTTTGCTCTGTTGAATTATTTATATACCTTTGTCAAAAATCAGTTGGGCCTATTTATGTTTATTTCTGTTCTGTTTTTTAAATCTCTGTCTGTCCCTCTACCAACATCAAATAGTCCTGATTACTATAGCTATATAAAAATTCTTAATATTGAATAGACTTGTTTATCCTATTTTATTTCTCTTTTTCAAAATGATTTTAGCTATTCTAATTCATTTGCCTTTCCTTATAAGTTTCAGTATAATCTTGTCTATATCAACAAAATTCCTGCTAAGGTTTTAATAGAGATTTCATTAAATCAGTATTTAAATTGACAACTTTACTGTGTTAAGTCTTCCAGTTCATAAATGTGTTATGTCTGTCACACACATGCCTTGTTAGATTTACATCTAAATATTTTACATTCCACTAGTGAGAATTCCTAGCACTATGCTGGCTAAAAGTAATGAGAGGAGACATTCTTATGTAGTTACTGATGTTAGGACACATCCAGTCTGTCATCATTAGGTGTAATGTGAGCTGTAGGTTTTGTGCAGCTGCTTCATATCAAGATGAGGAAGTTCACTTGCACTCTTATTTTTCTGAGAGCTTTCACTATGAATAAGTGTTGAATTTTTTTCAAATGCTTCTTCTGCTTTGATTGCTAAGATCATGTAATCGTTCCTTTTTTGCCTGTTGATATGGTGCATTATGTTGATTGATTTTTGAATCTCGAACTAGCTTTGCAACCCTGGAGTAAACGCCGTGTAGTTATAGTGTATACTTCTTTTTATGTATTACAGCATTCTATTTGTTAGTATTTTGTTAAGGAATTTTGTGTCTGTATTCATGAGGGATATTGGCCTTCTTTCTTCCTTTTTTGTTTTGTCTTTGTTTAGTTTTGGCATCATGATAATACTAGCTTCATAAAATGAATTGGCAAATGAACTTCCTTTCTTCAATTTTCCCGAATAGATTGTGTAAAATCAGTGTTAATTCTTCTTTAAAACTTTGGTATAATTTTCCAGCGACATTGTCTGGGTTGAGAGATTTCATTTTGAAAGTCAAATCTTGATTAAATTAAGATTTCATTAAAAAATTCTCAGCACAATTTTCCTTATAGTGATAGGGCTATTGAAATAATCTACTTCTATAGTTTGTAAACATTTTTTCCCATTTTGTGGGTAGTCGCTTTACTTTGTTGATTTTTTTTGATGTCTAGAAGCTTTTTATTTTATTTTTAAGTTATCTTAATTATTTTTTTTTTTGAGACGGAGTCTCACTCTGTTGCCCAGGCTGGAGTGCAGTGGCTCAATCTCGGCTCACTGCAAGCTCCGCCTCCCGGGTTCTCGCCATTCTCCTGCCTCAAAAGCGTTTTAATTTGATGTAATTCCATTTGTCTGTTTTTGCTTTTGTTGCTTATGCTTTTGAGGTCTTAGTTAAAAATTCTTTGCCCATACCAATGTCATGGACATCTACCCTGTATTTTCTTCTAGTTCTTTCATAGTTTGGGGTCTTACACTTAAGTCTTTAATCTATTTTGAGTTGATTTTTTTTAAGTAGTGAGAGACAGGGTCTAGTTTCATTCTTTTGCGTGTGGATATCCAGTTTTTTCAGCAGCATTTATTAAAGAGACGTTTTTTCCTCACCTTTGTTAAAAATCAGTTAGCTCTAGATGTATGGATTCCTTTCTGGGCTCTCTATTCTACTCTATTGGTCTATGTGTCTGTTTTTGTGCAGGTGTCATATTGTTTTGGCTATGATAGCTTTGCAGTATTGCAGGGACCAAGGGGAGATTTCCCCCTTTGCCCTCAGAAGATTCATTGGAAAATCAACTTGCAAAATGTGGATTAATAAAGGCATACACATTTATTTAACATGTGTGCACAGAGACCTTCAGAATGAAGACCCAAAGATTCAGGGGAAATTGTCCACTTTTGTGCTTAGGTTCAACAAAGTATGAACAGTTTTGAGGAAATACAAGTGGACAAAAGAGGACATGATCTAATGCTCATAGATGGAGTGGGGAAACCCAACAAGGCCTGTCTGTCAATATTCCTCTTGGCCTCTCTGAGTGGCATTCCTTCCTTCTAGGTGTAGAGCAGGCCCCTGTCTGGAATGGGGGGTCTTATGACCTACAGTCAAGCAAGGTAGATCAGGCAACTTTTTTCTGTGGCCAGTTTTTACATCGAAAGGTGGAGAAAAAATTAGAGTACTATTTTTAGGTTTTATGACTGTCTTTGGGGAAAAGAGATTCTGGTTTCTATGAGCCACCTTACAGAATGGGAATTCTAGTTTCTATGGCAAGCCTTAGGGGAGAATGGGACTGAGAGACAGGAAGACACGAAAAGTCAAAGAAAAACTTTTGTTTCTGAGGCTGATTCTGAGGCTTTCATTTTGGGCTACTGTTTTCTGAAACCCAACAGTGTATTTTGAAGTCTGGTAGTGTGATGCCTTCAGCTTCAGCTTTGCTCTTTTTGCTAAAGATTGCAGCAGGCAATTACAAATACTCCTGAAACAAATGAAAAAAAAAAATAGAAAGTGGAATCAAAGAAAAGAAACTGTGAAAGAGAACTGAAAGGAAATGACAGAACTGAAAAATACAATGACTGAAATTTAAAACTTACTGGATAGACTTGTTAACAGGATGAATATAAAAGAAAGAATCGGTGAACTTGAAGATATAGCAATATAATTACCTAATATGAACAACAGTGAGAAAAGTGTGAGACAGTAACACAGATCTAACATTTGTACCATCAGAGTCCCAGAAGGAGAGGAATAAAAGGGTGGGGCTGAGAAACTAACTGAAGAAACAAAGGCTGAAAATGTCTCAGATTTGACAAAGAACATAGAGCAACACTTTAAAAAAGCTGAGTGTTCTCCAAACAAGATAGGCCTAAATAATTACAAAACAAAACACATCATAATTGAACTTTAGAGAACTAAAGACAAAAAAAGAAAAAAAAAAGCATTGATCCTTGGGCACCCATGGATGAAGAGGCTCTGAGAGATGCTGCATAGGTGGAAAAACCAAGACCAGGAGTGGGAACCAGGTCCAAAGCTGAACATTTCAGAGGAGCCTGAGTGTCAGATGTCCAGGGCAGCATTGCTGATGTTCCCCAGGACTCTGACCTCAGGGACGGTTCAGAGAAGCTGCAGCTATATGACACAGGGAAGAAAACAAAATTAAAGAGCAGAGAATTTAAGGTTTTGACAGCCCAAGATTATAACCCTCCACCATCTAAAGAGGAGATAGCCAAGAAATTGGGAAAAAGTGAAGTCAGCACACACCTCATTGCAATTCAGAGCATTGTTAGGAGGCAGTTGTTCCATACATGTAGCAAATATTTCAACAGACAGTCTGATCTTCACGAGCACCAGAGGATCTCCGCTCGTGAGAAGCTCTACAGTGGAAAGAAGATGGGAAAGCCTTCAGATACGGATTGAAATGGTCATGACACCAGAAAATCCACACTGGGAAGAAGCCCTACTCATATCAAGCATGTGGACAATGCCTTCATTGGGCATTGGGAAGGAGGAAAGAAAGGAGGGAAGAAAATCCCTCCTTCTCCAACATCAGAAACTTCATAATGGAGAGAAGCCCTAGAAATGTGGGGACTTGGGGAAAATCTTCAGATATAATGAAACACTTATTCAGCATCAGAGAACCCACACTGGGGAGAAATCCTTTGAATGTAAGGAATACGAACATGCTTTTCGGTGCACGAGTGCATTCACACCAAGGAGAAGCCCTCCAAATGTAAAGGGTGTGGGTGTAGTTTTAGTCTTCCTCTGTCCTGATTCAGCATCACGGAGTCTACAGGGAGAGAAATGTTATGAATGTAAAGAGCATGCAGGGCCTTCTGCCAGAGGTGGGTATTTCTTCAGCACCAGAGATTCCGTGCTGGGAAAACGTCTGTGAACGTGGGGAATGCTGGCAAAGTCTCCCTGTGTCTCTTGCTTCACAGTGCAGCAAGGAACACACACCGGGGGAGAATTTCATGAATGCCAGGAATGTGGGAAAGCATCCAGTTGAAAAATAAACTAGGTTCTGCATCACAGTTTGCACTGGGGAGAAACTTTATGAGTGTAAGGTGTGTGGGACAACAGCCTTCTAATGGGGCACAGCTTTCAGTTTTACTCAGCATCAAAAATTGCACTTTGAGAGGCCGAGGTGGGGGAATCACAAGGTCAGGAGTTCAAGACCAGCCTGGCTAAGATGGTGAAACTCCATCTCTACTAGAAATATAAAAATTAGTGGGGCATGGTGGCAGGCTGAAGCAGGAGAATCGCTTGCACCCGGGGGACGGATGTTGCAGTGAGCCGAGATCACACCACTGCACTCCAGCTTGGGTGACAGAGTGAGACTTGGTCTCGGAAAAAAAAAAAAAAATTGCACAACAGGAAAAAAGGCACCCATGGTTCTGGGCTGCTCTTTTCTGTCCCCCTCCCCTTCCTGCCAATGCTTGTGGTCTGCCCCAGTTGTGACCCTCTCCCCTCCTCCCCACCTGTAGTGCCCATTCTCCCTCTATGCCCCTTTTATGCTATTCTTTTCCTTTGAAGTGGCCACTCCTTCACCTGCCCTAGAGTACATCTTCAGGACCTTGCTTCCCCTGGAAGTCACTCCTCATAGCCTGAAAGCTTTGTCTCACTCCCTATGAACTCCTTTATGTTTTCAATACCCATCAATAATGGCCCAAAGTGAGCAGGGTTCTCACTGCTTTCCCATCATGTCTTTAATGACACCCTCCTGGTCTTGCAGAAGTTATTATCACTTTCCCAACTCCTTTTCAATTTCTCACATTAAAGACCACTTTTAATGACTCTGACTCTATCCCCTGGGAAGGAAATGGACTATCTATTTAGTTTGCCCTGCTTTGGGGGTTACTGGAGTTGGAAGAGTTTGCAGAAGATTTGGGGTTTTAGGAGATTGTGTCATCACAAGTCACAGACCATTGTAATTGGAGAAGCCTTCTGGAAGAGGCTATCAGAGAAGACACCCAGTGGTTCCCCTCAGGATGGATGATGGACCATTTGGTTGGTCAGGGGCAAGGCTTATTGTGGGGAACCGGAGTCTTGGTATTTTTAATTGCCCTCATAATTTTTATTACCAGTTATGAATATCCTGGGTGACTATGTCATAGACCAAGGAAATAATCTCTGAACAGAATGTGAGTGATTAATTTAAAATTATGGCTTTAACTTGACTGGAAGGGAATGTGGTTTTTCTGTTTGGATTTCTTTTCTAT
This sequence comes from Hylobates moloch, assembly GCF_009828535.3. Classification (NCBI taxonomy): domain Eukaryota; kingdom Metazoa; phylum Chordata; class Mammalia; order Primates; family Hylobatidae; genus Hylobates; species Hylobates moloch. The sequence continues at coordinate 123,259,519 of NW_026652276.1, read as the reverse complement.
TCTTATTCAGATGTCTGTTAACTTCAGTGTTCACTCCAATCCATAGGTGCCAAGAGTGAAGTGGGCTGGGGCATTTCATTTCTAAAAGTACACATGGCATGGAGTCAGCAGCTTCACGCTGGGGAATGCCTGAGAGAAGGGGAGGAGAGACGCACTCCTGGCCTGCTCAGAGGGGTCTGTGCCAGCCTCACTTCTGATGCCTCACAGCTCTCTGACACGATTGCATCCCCCAGATGCCTAGCAGAGAAAATGTGAATTTGGGACTGCTGGCATGTCAATTACTTTCATAACACTGGAAAGCACACTCAGGATGCTGGTCTTATCATGTGTTGGATCTCACTGGATTAGCTGTTTTCCTTCCAGTGGCTGGAGCCTAGAACCATCCTGGATGGCAGCATCTCAGACTCAGGATAGTGCAGCAACAGGGAAAGCTCTTCGAAAAGTATATCCAGTGGGAAGAGAGTTCTCAAAAAATTGTATATACACTATTATTGTAACAGCATGATATTATGTCTGTGGGGCAGGGCATGGGGAGATGTTTATTGCAAATGTGTTTTGGTCAGGTTTAGGAATTTATACTTTAAAAAACCAACTTTTAAGTGCATATTTTAATGAGTTTTGAGAACTGAATACAATTGCATAGCCAAGATGCAGAAAATTTTCACCACCTAGAATAGTATGGCTGATGTCTATTGTTCCCTTCTTTGTGTCCATGTGTGCTCTATGTTTAGTTCCCACTTATAAGTGAGAATATGTGGTATTTGGTTTTCTGTTTCTGTCTTAATTTGCTTAGGCTTGCAGCCATTATCCTGAAAGGACATAATTTTGTTATTTTATAGCTGTGTAGTATTCCATGGTATATATATACCTCATTTTCTTTATTCAGTCCACTACTGATGGATATCTGGTTGATTTCATGTCTTTGCTATTGCAAATAGTGCTGTGATCAACATATGTATGCATATGTCTTTGCGGTGGAATGATCTATATCTCTTTGGGTATATACTGCATAATGGGATGGCTAGGCTGAAGGGTGTTTCTGTCTTAAATTCCTTGAGAAATCTCCAAACTGCTTTCCACGGTGGCTGAACTACTTTACATTCCCACCAGCAGTGTATAAGTGAGCCCTATTCTCTGTAACCTTACCAGAATCTGTTGTTTTTTGAATTTTTAATAGTAGCCATTCTGACTGGTGTGAGATGGTATCTCATTGTGGTTTTTAATTTGCATATTTCTAATGATTAATGATGTTGAGTATTTTTTCATCTGCTTGTCAGCTGAGTGTATGTCTTCTTTTGAAAAGTGTCTGTTCATGTCCTTTGCCCATTTTATAATGAGGTTTTTCTTTGGTGTTGACTTGTTAAAGTTTGTTATAGATTCTGGGTATTAGATCTTTGTTGGATGCGTAATTTGCAAACGTTTTCTTCCATTCCGTAGGTTGTCTGTTTATTCTGTTGATAGTTCCTTTTGGTGCAAGCATCTGGAAAGCTCTCAAGTACCAGGCAAGTTATAGGGATGTATTGCTAAATGGAGATTTGATATATTTTATTCCTCTCATGATTTTTCTGCTGTTATTTTTTTGAGCCAGCAGTGATTGCTTTTATTGGTAAGGATATCCAGATATAGAAAAGTATACCAAATAATACAGAATAAACATCCAAATATTGATATCAACTGGAATTTGCTCTGTGACATTGGATAAGTAGCTGAATTTTACTGAGTTTTTTCATAGTTAAAATAGGAATAGCACTCTTGCCAGGAAGATCAAATGCATAGATAGACATAGAAATGCTTCTTCACTTCTCTTCCCTGCGAATCTCCATCTCTCTTTCTATTTACTTGTTTTTAAATAGACTATTTCAGAATAATTTTATTTGATAGAAAAATTTTTTTCTATATAACAATCATTTTATAATTTATATTAATTTAATTTATATAATTTTAATTTACAACGATAAATTTTATGATTTCTAATTTTAATTTATAATTTAAAAATTTTTCTGCAAGTTACTGGGGTACAGGTGGTATTTGGTTATATGAGTAAGTTATTTAGTGGTGGCTTGTGAGATTTTGGTGCACCCATCATGCGAGCAGTATACACTGCACCATATTTGTAGTCTTTTATTCCTCACTCCCCTCCTACTCTTCCCCTGCAAATCCCCAAAGTCCATTGTATTATTCTTATGGCTTTGTGTTCTTATAGCTTAGCTCCCACATATCAGTGAGAACATACAATGTTTGGTTTTCCATTCCTGAGTTACTTCATTTAGAATAATAGTCTCCAATCTCATCCAGGTCACTGCAAATGCTGTTAATTCATTCCTTTTTAT